>NC_053391.1:475193491-475496471 GCF_905171765.1 Bufo bufo
AAGTATTGTAGAAAATCCCCCTAGAAGGCATGTATGAATACCATTTACCATATTCTTGTGTGAACGAAAAAACGTTAATTTTCCTCAGTCTCCCATAGGAAGTCTCTTGGGAGTAGCTCCTAGAGTGCCTCTCTTTGGTTTGTGTGGTGTGATTTGTCTGTCCCAGGGTTCAAATGGAGGAAGTTTTGGGAGAGATGTTAGGTTTTAAATGGGATCCCAATTTTGGTTATCCAGCAGTTTGATCTTCAGGTGGTCGTATATTGGATCCAAGTCCAGATACGTATTCAATGACATTCTCCGGCCTTCATACATGAAGGAGACGCCAAAGGGGAATGACCATCTTTATGGTATGTTATGTGCTCTGAGACAGTCTGTCAGGGGTTTCACTGCTCTTCTTTTTTTTTAAGGTAGATTGGGCTAAGTCCTGAAAGACTAGGGTTGGCTTCCCTTGCCTTGGCAAGCATGGCTTCTTTTACAGGGAAGCTTAAAAGCTTACACATTACATCCCTAGGTGGGGCATTATTATCTGGCTTAGGTTTCAAGGCCCGATGGGCTCTCTCCAGGATTACTTCATGGACCGTGTCCGGTCCCAGCAGGGAGAGGCAGATTTGGACTACTGTGTTAGAAATGTCCCCTGCCGCCACAGTTTCAGGGATGCCTCTGAAGCGAAGGTTGTTTCGTCTCCCTCGGTTTTCCTGGTCCTCCAGGGCACTATACAGTGAGTTTAAGTTAGATTGAATGGTGTGCATTCGTTGAGATACCGCTGGTGGATTAGTGAGGATTGTGACTCCTCCAGGGCCTCTACCCTCCTCCCTATGTGGTGGACATCTTGTTTGATTGCCGCTAGATCGTAGCTCAGCGGCTCGAGAGCGGAGGCTAGGGAAGATGTCAGAGCCTCTTTCAGGTATGTGTGGGATATGGGGAGATCCCCGGGCTCATCCTCACCTCCATGCGCTTGATCCGACAGTTCTGCCTGCTTGCTTTTTGTCACTCGCGGCGAGGTCAGCGCCATTTTTGTCTCTCGGGCTACATATGCAGAGGCTTCTTTTTTAATGAATTTTTCCATTTAGCTGCCGCTTATGGATGATTTGGGGTGGCCTTTGGATTCACCAGCTTTGGATCCTCCAATCTTTACCATTTTAGGTTCTCCAGGCACTAAGACCAGGCTGAATGGGTGATTTCATACACGGAGCAGCAGCTTCACACAGCCATCCGCTGCAAGCGCTAACTCCGCCCCCCCAATACTTTATTTTTTTGACATGAATGTAATTTGCATATCTTTGAGTTTTTGGGAAAATATTCAAATGAGCTTTTCTGACAAAAGGATAAGATAATAAAATGTAAGATAAATTTCAAATGTATAAAATTGATTTGCTCATCTCTAGTATGTATATTTATACATATCTCCTTGTGCTTCACAGATCATTTTTTTCTTAATATTCTTCCACTAAGTTTTTGGTGGTAGCCTCAAACTCTTCAATCAATGCTTTCTATAATAAGATTTCCCCCTGTTAGTAGCCTCAAACTGTTCAATCGGTGGTTGATCGTAATAATATTTTTATTTATGTATTGCTATGCTAGAAAAGAGACATGCAAGCTAGTCTGTTAAAAAAAAAAAGAAAAAAAAAAGTGTTTCATACCAGGAACCCAGTTATTTCTGATTAACTACCCTTTAGCAGAGTTGAGCAAAGAAAACTTGCTTGGCTGTGTGAAAGGAGTATTGCCATAAGCCAGACAATACTCCTCTGAGTTTCTGGAAAAAATATATGAAAATTAGCAAATCTTTAATCAACTGGTATACGGTAGGCTAAGGAAATCTAATTTGAATATTTTTTCAGGTAGGGTTATTAACTGGCCTACAATATTCCACACATGTACTAAGCAAATTACAAACTAATGAGAAAGAGCACCTCCAGACAACACATATATGTTGACCAGAAACCCAGAGTAGCATACTTTGTTCCTCTCTCTCCTTCTCTCTCAAATTTAGCTGCGTGTTCAATTAGGCAAATACTCCAAAAAGTTTGATTCGTACCTGAATCGATTGTACATGAATAAATGTTGTTCCAATTGCCCTGAAAATTGGTACGGTATATAACACCTTCTAGTGACACTGATATATACACTCACCTAAAGAATTATTAGGAACACCTGTTCTATTTCTCATTAATAGTGTTGATCACAAATATTGGAATTTCAAATTTTTATCGCGAATATAGGTACTTCGAAAATTCGCGAATATTTTGAATATAGTTATATATATTCGTAATTTTGAATATTCAAATTTATTTTTCTAATTTTTATTTTTTATTTTTATCAGTACACATGATCCCTCACTGCTTGTAGCTTGTAGGCCAATAAAAAGGCTGCAATATACTTGACTTTAGGAGTAGTAGTGTTTGCGAATTTTGCTCTATATTTGTTTTTTTTTAATATTCGCTCTATTGCTATATATTCTTGTTTTAGAATATTACGAATATTCGAAAAAAAATCGAATATAGAGCAATTTAGCTAATATAGTGCTATAATCTTCTTTGTCTAATGGTTGTAAGTTGAAAAATTCTCAATAAAAAATTTGAATCCGAAAATTCGCATATTACACAATCATTACCTTTCCGATTTTTAGAGAAAAAAAAAATCGTGAATTTTCGAATTTGTGAATTTTCGACGAATATTCTACAAAATATTTGCAAAATATCGCAAATTCGAATATGACCCCTGCCGCTCATCACTACTCATTAATGCAATTATCTAGTCAACCAATCTCATGGCAGTTTCTTCAATGCATTTAGGGGTGTGGTCCTGGTCAAGACAATCTCCTGAACTCCAAACTGAATGTCAGAATGGGAAAGAAAGGTGATTTAAGCAATTTTGAGCGTGGCATGGTTGTTGGTGCCAGACGGGCCGGTCTGAGTATTTCACAATCTGCTCAGTTACTGGGATTTTCACGCACAACCATTTCTAGGGTTTACAAAGTATGGTGTGAAAAGGGAAAAAAATCCAGTATGGGGCAGTCCTGTGGGCGAAAATACCTTGTGGATGCTAGAGGTCAGAGGAGAATGGGCCGACTGATTCAAGCTGATAGAAGAGCAACGTTGACTGAAATAAACACTTGTTACAACCGAGGTATGCTGCAAAGCATTTCTGAAGCCACAACATGCACAAACTTGAGGCGGATGGGCTACAACAGCAGAAGACCCCACCGGGTACCACTCATCTCCACTACAAATAGGAAAAAGAGACTACAATTTGCACGAGCTCACCAAAATTGGACTGTTGAAGACTGGAAAAATGTTGCCTGGTCTGATGAGTCTCGATTTCTGTTGAGACAGTCAAATGGTAGAGTCCGAATTTGGCGTAAACATAATGAGAACATGTATCCATCATGCCTTGTTACCACTGTGCAGGCTGGTGGTGGTGGTGTAATGGTGTGGGGGGTGTTTTCTGGGCACACTTTAGGCCCCTTAGTGCCAATTGGGCATCGTTTAAATGCCACGGGCTACCTGAGCATTGTTTCTGACCATGTCCATCCCTTCATGTCCACCATGTACCCATCCTCTTATGGCTACTTCCAGCAGGATAATGCACCATGTCACACAGCTCGAATAATTTCAAATTGGTTTCTTGAACATGACAATGAGTTCACTGTACTAAAATGGCCCCCACAGTCACCAGATCTCAACTTAATAGAGCTTCTTTGGGATGTGGTGGAACGGGAGCTTCATGCCCTGGATGTGCATCTTTCAAATCTCCATCAACTGCAAGATGCTATCCTATCAATATGGGCCAACATTTTTAAAGAATGCTATCAGCACCTTGTTGAATCAATACCACGTAGAATTAAGGCAGTTCTGAAGGCAAAAGGGGGTCCAACACCGTATTAGTATGGTGTTCCTAATAATTTTTTAGGTGAGTGTATATATATATATATATACAGTACAGACCAAAAGTTTGGACACACCTTCTCATTCAAAGACTTTTCTTTATTTTCATGACTATGAAAATTGTAGATTTACACTGAAGGCATCAAAACTATGAATTAACACATGTGGAATTATATACATAACAAACAAGTGTGAAACAACTGAAAATATTTCATATTCTAGGTTCTTCAAAGTAGCCACCTTTTGCTTTGAATACTGCTTTGCACACTCTTGGCATTCTCTTGATGAGCTTCAAGAGGTAGTCCCCTGAAATGGTTTTCACTTCACAGGTGTGCCCTGTCAGGTTTAATAAGTGGGATTTCTTGCCTTATAAATGGGGTTGGGACCATCAGTTGCATTGAGGAGAAGTCAGGTGGATACACAGCTGATAGTCCTACTAAATAGACTGTTAGAATTGGTATTATGGCAAGAAAAAAGCAGCTAAGTAAAGAAAAACAAGTGGCCATCATTACTTTAAGAAATGAAGGTCAGTCAGTCAGCCGAAAAATTGGGAAAACTTTAAAAGTAAGGGCTATTTGACCATGAAGGAGAGTGATGGGGTGCTGCGCCAGATGACCTGGCCTCCACAGTCACCGGACCTGAACCCAATCGAGATGGTTTGGGGTGAGCTGGACCGTAGAGTGAAGGTAAAAGGGCCAACAAGTGCTAAGCATCTCTGGGAACTCCTTCAAGACTGTTGGAAGACCATTTCAGGGGACTACCTCTTGAAGCTCATTAAGAGAATTCCAAGAGTGTGCAAAGCAGTAATCAAAGCAAAAGGTGGCTACTTTGAAGAACCTAGAATATGAAATATTTTCAGTTGTTTCACACTTGTTTGTTATGTATATAATTCCACATTGGGGACAAACACGCACTCCTATACCACCAGACAATATAAAATAAAGCAAGTAATGATGATATAAAAGAATATATTTATTATATCAAGAGTTTATCAAGATGTCCTATATATATGTATCCACTGCAATATCTATGTCTCATTTGGTTTTTTATGTTATCATATGTGATTTTTTAGATATTTTTTTTAATGATCTTTTATGTTATCATATGAAAATTTTTATGTCATCATATGTGATATTTTATCAATATTTTGAATTTTTAATGCATTGCAACATGTTGCAATATTTATTTTTTATTAGAGAGATCACATCACAACACACATTATAAAAAAAAACTTAAAAAATGCACCAGTAGCGAAAAAATCGCAACAGAACCGCAAGTAAAACCGCATGTCTAATAACAGAGCTAAACCTTTGAGCAGGTAAGACCTGTATAGGCGGTGATTATAGTACATACCAGTACTTGTTTTTCCATCATAGACATAAACTAAGGTCTGGACATTTAAACCGCAAACAAACTATAATCAAGCAGTAACTGGTGAACAGTATTCAGGATTGCTTTTCATCCTTTCTAAGAACATCTTGGCCTGCAAGCTGCAAGTCACAATAACAGCTGAATGCACTTTATGCAAACTTTTAAATCAAATATAAAGATTTAGTTCAGTCTCATCAGAAAATTACCCTCATTTATTTTAGGAACTACCTGCATATACTATTTATGACGTATTTTTCCTACAATATTTAATATGTGTGAGCATGCATGTTTGTTTGATGTTTTTATGAATTTTTAATAGTTTTATAGTGTCATTACTATTGTTTTTCATTTATTAAATTTGAGTGTGATCACCACAATTATTGTGTATTCATTTGAAGCCACACATACAGAGTGCCAGTCCACAATTTACAAGTAATTCCAATAATTCCACATGTGTTAATTCATAGTTTTGATGCCTTCATAGTCATGAAAATAAAGAAAACTCTTTGAATGAGAAGGTGTGTCCAAACTTTTGGTCTGTACTGTATATATATGCATGTTTGACGTTGTTAGCAAAGAGCTTGTTTAAAAACCCACTGCAGCATTAGATGTGTTATGCTTTTTCATATTAGAACTATTCCAAAAATTGTCCCTTAACAGAGTCAGATTGTGTTTAAACACACAGTGGCTTCTGGCGAGCTTTCAAAAATTATGCCACGATGGGGAAAGATCCGTACTCCTGTTTATATATATGCATATTAACCCCTTAAGGACCCGCGCCGTTCATGTACGGTGCTGGTGGACGTGACTTAAAGGTTATGTACATCTTTGGGGGCAATTTTTTTACTATTGCATTATACATATTTTAAACTAAAAATAATTTTTTCAATTGGTCTTTATTAACAATATGGAATCTTTTTTTCTGTACAGAAGCTGACATGCTCTACTAGCTGCCTGTGGATTTTTTTGTTCTTTTTTCAGTCATCTGAGGAGCAGATGGACTTCTTATCTGTACTCTCTCACATCATAAACACTCATTAAAGCTCAATCCTTATCTTACTAATAAGAAAGTGGCCTAAATAAGTGTTTATGACCTTTCAGTAGTTTAGAAATAAAGGCAATTGCACAAAGTAAAAGTACCAGTCACACAGTTAGAAAAACAGTTAACCCTTTGTGACTGAACAGCTCAATATTTTTAATAAAGGCCAATTGAACATATAATTTTTAGTCAAAAATAAGTTAAATGCAATCATGAAAAAAATTGACTCCAAAGGCCTTTAAGGACCAGCGGCGTTCATGTACACTGACAGCCGGGCCCCTGCTGCATACTCCGGAATCAGTGAAAACACTGATGCCGGGGTATTAACCCCTTGTATGTCGCTGTCAAAGCTGACAGCGGTATGCAGAGGGTTTGTGGAGGGTACAGGTGCCCTCCACATCTCTATCGGGTCCCTGTCACTGCAGTGCATAGGCATCAGGGTTTCCTTCTACGGAAGCCTATGAGATCCAGCCCCTTAGGCTGGTTCTCACAAGCTAACAGTCAATGCATTACAATACAGGATGTATTGTAATGCATTGTGGAGGGGATTAATCCCCCAGAAGTTGAAGCCCCAAAAATATTTTTTTTTTTTTATTTCAGATTAAAAAAAAATAAGTTTGAAGTAAAAAAAAGCCCCTTTTCCAAAATAAAACACAAAATGCTGACAAAAAAAAAAGAAAAACAGACATATTAAGTATTGCCAAGTCCGTAATGACTGGCTCTATAAAAATATCACATGATCCACCTCCTCACCTGAACTCCATAGAAAAAATAAAATAAAAACTGTGCTAAAACTACAATTTTTTGTCACTTTACATCACAAAAAGGGCAACACCAAGAGAACAAAAAGGCGTATGACCTCCAAAATAGTACCAAACAAACTGTCACCTCATCCTGCAAAAAGTGAGTCGCTACATAAAACAATCGGGCAAAAAAATAAAATAAAACTATGGCTCTCAGAATATGGAGACACTAAAACATTATTTTTTTTGTTTTAAAAATGCTTTTATTGTGTTAAAAGTGAAAAAAATAAAAAAGTAAACATATTAGGCATCGCCGTGTCCGTAACAACCAGGTCTTTTGAAATATCACATGACCTAACCCCTCAGGTGAACACCGTTAAAAAAAATAAAAATAAAAACAGTGTCAAGAAAGCCATATTTTTAAAACCTTACATCACAAAAAATGTAATACGAAGCGATCAAAAAGTTATATGGAACACAAAATAGTACCCATTAAACTGTCATCTCATCCTGCAATAAATGAGATCCTACCTAAGACAATCGCCCAATAAAAAAACTATGGCTCTCAGAATATGGAGACACTAAAACATGATTTTTTTGGTTTAAAAAATGCTTTTATTGTATAAAACTTAAATAAAAAAGTATACATATTAGGTATTGCTACGTCCATAACGACCTGCTGTCTAAAAATATCACATGAGCTAACCCCTTAGGTGAATGCTATGAAATAAATAAAATAAAGACTGTGTCAAAAAAGCCATTTTTTGTCATCTTACATCACAAAAAGTGTAATACCAAGTGATCAAAAACTCATGCTCACCCCAAAATAGTACCAATCAAACCATCATTTCATCCCGCAAAAAATGAGATCCTACCTAAGACAATCGCCCCCAAAAATTAAAACTATGGCTCTCAGATTATGGAGACACTAAAAAAATATATATTTTTTTCAAAAATGCTTCATTATGTAAAACTGAAACAAACAACAAAAAAAGTATTCATATTTGGTATTGTCGCATTCGTAACAACCTGCTCAATAAAAATAGCATATGATCTAACCTGTCAGATAAACATTGTAAAAAAAAAAAACTGTGCCAAAATAGCTATTTTTTGCTACCTTCCCTCACAAAACGTGTAATATAGTGCAACCAAAAATCATATCTACCCTAAAATAGTACCAACAAAACTGCCAACTTATCCCGTAGTTTCCATAATGGGGTAACTTTTTTGGAGTTTCTACTCTAGGGGTGCATCAAATGTGCCATGGCAACTTAAAATTATCCCAGTGAAATCTGCCCTCTAAAAACCAAATGGCACTCCATTCAGTCTGTGCCCTGCCGTGTGCCCGTACAGCAGTTTACGATCACAAATGGTTTGTTTCTGTAAAGTACAGAATCAGGGTAATAAATATTGGGTTTTGATTGGCTGTTAACCCTTGCTTTGTTACTCAAAAAAATGGACTAAAATGAAAAATCTGCCCAAAATTAAATTCAGAAATTTTATGTACATTTTCCTTTAATTCTTGTGGAACACGTAAAGGGTTAACAAAGTTTGGTAAATCAGTTTTGAATACCCTGAGGGGTGTAGTTTCCAAAATGGAGTCATTTTTTTGAGTTTCTACTCTAGGGGTGCATCAAATGTGACATGGCAACTTAAAATTATCCCAGTGAAATCTGCCCTCCAAAAACCATATGGTGCTCCTTTACTTCTGCACCCTGCCATGTGCCTGTACAGCAGTTTAAGATCACAAATAGGGTGTTTCTGTAAACTACAGAATCAGGGCAATAAATATTGAGTTTTCTTTGGCTGTTGACCCTTGCTGTGTTACAGGGAAAACTAGAATAAAATGAAAAATCTGCAAAAAAGAAATTTTTGAGGGATGTATTATGCAAGTACCACAAAGTTACTTGAAACTGGTTCTTAAAAAGTGGGTTTTGGAAATTTCTTAAAAATTTCAAGATTTGCTTCTAAACTTCTAAGCCTTCTAACGTCCCCAAAAAATAAAATGGCATTCACAAAATGATCAAAACATAAAGTAGACATATGGGAAATGTAAATGAGGTATCACTGTCCATTTTAAAAGCAGAGACATTTAAATTTGGAAAGTTGTGAATTTTTCCAATTTTGTTTTCAATTCGGAATAAAAAAAGAAAAAAAAGAAAAACATTGACTGAAATTTAACACTATCATCAAATACAATGTGTCACATAAAAATGGCTTGGATAAGTAAAAGCATTCCAAAGTTATTACCACATAAAGTGACACATATCAAATTTCCAAAAATTGCCCAGGTCCTTAAGGTTAAAAATGGCAGGGTCCTGAAGGGATTAATGTCAGAAGAAAGAGGTGGCTTGTTCTGTACACATTTCCAAAAAGTATGCATTAATGGGGTAAGACACTCTGTGAGGCCAAGCGAACAAGCTTGACCAATTACTCCCAAAAATTAAATGGCAAAATGTACTGATCCCCTAGGGGACAGAGGGGTAAAACTTAACATTTATTAAGAATGTATCTAAAATAAATAGGCGCTAATGGAGGAGCCTCTAAGACAAACAAACATAAGACAGCCCAGAGGGCCTAAACTATACATGCACAGTATGGTGACAGAAATATAGCAAAACAGGAACGTTCTCACTCATGTATGGAGTAAACCTAGATGGTGGAATCTCTTTTGTGTTGCTGATGTCAGACGATGGACATTAATGATGTGTCGCCATACCGGATAAGTGCCAGCGTATTTACCACAGCATAGACAGGAATCGGGAGCAGCAGGCCCTAGAAAACCCCACTAGAGGGGCAGGGGCTATAACGCCCTACCTGTCTATACGAGGTACTTGCCCCTATTTGGGGCGGAATCCCTAGTACACCCTATTCAGGTAACTCCCGACGTGTCACGTTAAATTCAGCAAACTCATCAGGGGAGATGTACATATGTAATGTCAAGCAATAGATGGGGCTTGCATTACAAAACAAATAATTAGTGAGGGGGGGATTGATAAAGGATATTCAAGAGAAACACAGGGGGTTGGTCAGTCGGACTCAAACCACCTTGAATAACCAAAACAACCCAGTTAGCTTAATTGCAGGCACACCAGTGGGTGATGCCTGCCAGAGTCCAAGTGTGACCCTAGGATACGTGCTATCCAATTGGGTGTCAGCAAGGAGTGCCTACCTGTCAGCGCCTTGTACCATGTCGCGCACCTGTGTTCCCGATCCGCCCTACTTCCGGTCACGTGACGCCAGATACAGGAAGTCACGTGACCGGTGGAACGCAAGGAAGTGGGCGATACGCCCCAGAGCCTGTGATGCCAGTGATGACGCCGCAATTCACGTGACAATGCACATAATCGGACTAAGCCGGCCCTGGAGCGCAGCACCGCCAGTGTGCCACGCCCCCAAACGAACAGACCATAGCAGGAACGGTTGTATGTGTAATCAGGAGGCGGGACTATATACTTGGCAACCAATGTGTCTGACAATTAATTCAGACACCAGAGGCAGCAAATGGGGCCCATGATAGAAGGGAACCCCTAGTAACAATATGAATATTTGATAAACAGAGCTATTAAAGGCCGGCTTAAAAATACACCGACCTCAGGTGGAGCTAACTTGCTGATCACCAGGAAGACCTAAAGATGAAGAGATAAAATGGGGAGGGGGGGGAAACGGATTTAAATATAACAACTAAAGTTCAGTTGCTCATTTAAGCCCAATGGGGCCATAGTTTTTAAATAGTAAATTGAATGGGTCTCATCCTGAAGGATAGCGTGGTCCCAATCACCCCCACACCTTGGGGGGAAGACCCGATCTATGCCCATAACCGAAATACAGGCTTTCTCATTGTGGTAATTATGGATGTGATTAGCCACAGGTGTATCTTTGGCCTTGGATATATCATTTAGATGTTCCCCGATTCGTCTGCGAAACTCAGGGATGGTCTTACCCACATATCCTCTACCACACTCGCATGTCAGAAGATATATCACTCCACGAGGATGAGAGTATGCTAGCAAGCATCGATGTGGAGCTTTATATTCCAGGATTCCCCACACCCTCGGCATTAGGACAGTGGAACATTTTTTGAGCACCCGTGTATGTCAGTACCGTGCCCACAGCCTTTTTGTCCTCTCCCTATTGGAATTCACCCTGACCAGCAATGTGTTCTCCTTTAATGGGAGGATCTACCACCAGCTCAGGGGCACAGCGATGGGGAGTTCATGTGCCCCATCATATGCTAATTTGTTCCTGGGCTGGTGGGAAGAAACCTTGGTTTTCAGGGAGGACCGGTCTGTACTTATGGACCAGGTGGGCTTGTCGGCGCGGTACATTGATGACATCTTCATCATATGGAGCGGAAGCGAACTATCGTTCCGTTCGTTGGTGGAGATGCTCAACGACAATAATATTGGTATTCATTTTACCTGTGAAGTGGACGATAAACAGCTGCCCTTTCTTGATGTCCTTGTTTCCAAGACAGACACTGGTGAACTCGAGACATCTGTATATAGAAAACCGATGTCTACTAATACCCTACTTAGGTGGGAGAGTAGTCATCCTCTCCCGCTTAAGTGAGTAATCCGTAAGGGACAGTACCTCCGTCTCAGGAGGAACTGTTCCACTAAGCGTGAGTTCATTAGGCAGGCGGCCGACCTACATGTTAGGTTTCGCCAACGAGGATATCCAGACAAAGTTCTGAGGAGAGCGTTTGGGTCTGCACTTCATGTAGATAGAATGACTCTTCTAACTCCTAAACCTAGCTCAGTGCAGACTTCAAAACTTATCTGCCCAATTACGACTTATGATAGGGTGTCGAGTGAAATCACAGAGATTTTCCCAAAAAACTGGGGCATTCTCTTTCTGGATCCCGATTTGAAAGAGAAGGTGGGTGAATATCCACACCTCACTTATCGTCGCGGCCTTAGTCTCCGCAACAGGCTGGTTTCCAGTGAGTTTATACCCCCTTCCCCGTCCGATTCCACATGGTTAAAATCCAATGGGAAAGGTTGCTATAGGTGCAGCGGTTGTATCGCTTGCCCTTATCTGAAAACTGGGAAGGTTTTCAGTAGTGCAGTCACAGGTAAAGAATACTCTATTCACCATTTCATTAATTGCCGAACCCGCGGAGTGATATATCTTCTGACATGCGAGTGTGGCAGAGGATATGTGGGTAAGACCATCCGCGAGTTTTGCAGACGAATCGGGGAACATCTAAATGATATATCCAAGGCCAAAGATACACCTGTGGCTAATCACATCCACAATTACCACAATGGGAAAGCCCGTATTTTGGTTATGGGCATAGATTGGGTCTTCCCCCTAAGGCGTGGGGGTGATTGGGACCGCGCTATCTTTCAGCGTGAGACCCGTTGGATTTACTATTTAAAAACTATGGCCCCATTGGGCTTAAATGAGCAACTGAACTTTAGTTGTTATATTTGAATCCGTTACCCCCCCCTTCTCCCCATTTTATCTCTTCATCTTTAGGTCTTCCTGGCGATTAGCTAGTTAGCTCCCCATGAGGTCGGTGTCTTTTTAAGCCGGCCTTTAATAGCTCTGTTTATCAAATATTCATATTGTTACTAGGGGTTTCCTTCTATCATGGGCCCCATTTTCTGCCTCTGGTGCCTGGATTAATTGTCAGACACATTGGTTGCCAAGTATATAGTCCCGCCTCCTGATTACACATACAACCGTTCCTGCTATGGTCCGTTCGTTTGGGGGCGTGGCGCACTGGCGGTGCTGCGCTCCAGGGCCGGCTTAGTCCGATTATGTGCATTGTCACGTGATTTGCGGCGTCATCACTGGCATCGCAGGCTCTGGGGCGCATCGCCGGCGTGTGCCGGCCCACTTCCTTGCGTTCCGCCGGTCACGTGACTTCCTGTATCTGGCGTCATGTGACCGGAAGTAGGGCGGATCGGGAACACTTGCGCGCGACTTGGTACATTTAAAAGGCGCTGACAGGTAGGCACCCCTTGCTGACAGCCAAATTGGATAGCACGTATCCTAGGGTCACACTTGGACTCTGGCAGGCATCACCCACTGGTATGCCTGCAATTAAGCTAACTGGGTTGTTTTGGTTATTCAAGGTGGTTTGAGTCTGACTGACCAACCCCTTGTGTTTCTCTTGAATATCCTTTATCAATCCCCCCCTCACAAATTTTTTGTTTTGTAATGCAAGCCCCATCCATTGCTTGACATTACAAATGTACATCTCCCCTGATGAGTTCGCTGAATGAAACGTGACACGTCGGGAGTTACCTGAATAGGGTGTACTATGGATTCCGCCCCAAATAGGGATAGGTATCCGGACGGGGACGCCCCTTGCGGGGCAAGTACCTCGTATAGACAGGTAGGGTGTTATAGCCCCTGCCCCTCTAGTGGGGTTTTCTAGGGCCTGCTGATCCCGATTCCTGTCTATGCTGTGGTGAATACGCTGGCACTTATCCGGTATGGCGACACATCATTAATGTCCATCGTCTGACATCAGCAACACGAAAGAGATTCCGCCATTTAGGTTTACTCCATACATGGGTGAGAACGTTCCTGTTTTGCTATATTTCTGTCACCATACTGTGCATGTATAGTTTAGGCCCTCTGGGCTGTCTTATGTTTGTTTGTCTTAGAGGCTCCTCCGTTAGCGCCTATTTATTTTAGAAACATTCTTAATAAATGTTACGTTTTACCCCTTTGTCCCCTAGGGGATCAGTAAATTATGCATTAACGGGGACATAATGTCTGTCCATATTTATATATTAATGTGGCAATTGTTTGAAGAAAGAGTAGCTTGTTCTGATCAAGCCTGGAAAAAATATTTTAATTGGGAGCATCAGTAGCAAAGTGTGGATATGGAAAGGGTAGGGTAATAGTGGCCTGTGGCCAAAATGAGAGCATGAGTTACAGCAGCATAGCAAGGCAATAGATATGTGTGTGGCTGTTTATAGTTAGTAGTAGTAGCAGCTGCATAGCGGTAATGGTAGTGACAGTATGGGCAATGTATGTGTAGCAGGGTTAACACACATGCTTTATGAGACATGTTATCTAAACTAAATGCAACTAAAGGCATTAAGCAATTGCTTTTCAATGACTTTTGTTTCAAGATAATGAAATGAGTTAAGAAATTTAAGTTAAGACTGTGTGTGTTACCCCTGCTACATCTGTATGTAGATGCGACCTGGCTGCCACAAAGAAGAGTGGGAGAAGGAAGATACTCTTGTTGTTCTAGCTGACAGCCACTTCTATTTTCTCACAGTAAGTGCCGCATCATGTGCTCCAACAGAGGCCTGGTCGTTCATTTGTTTTTGAATGGCTTATTTATTTTTATCCTACAGATATTGCTTATGGCAATGCTTTTGTTTTACAGTACTGTGCAGATACCCGCACACTGCACAGAACTAAAGGCACAAAGTTGGCTTAGGTCTGACACATTTTAAGCTTGGGCATACAGTATCAGTAGCATCACCAGTTCTCAAGCTGACCATAAGAAAAGCGGATCTGGCACTGGCCCTGTGCTAGCAGATAGCTACTTTTGTTCTCCCACAATAACTAGTGATGCCAATGTTTGTGTTTAAATGCCCATGGCTTATTTTAATAATGCAGATCTTGCACATAGCAATGCTTTTGTTTTCCGGCACTGTGGCTAAAACTGGCAGACGGGAGATACTCACACAGCTAGCAGCAGCCGAGCTTGGCTTAAGTCTTGCATGTTTTGAGCTTGTGCCCATAGAATCACCAGTTCCCAAGCTAACCATAATAGAAGCAGATCTGCCCTGGTCCTGGCAGTTTTCTTAGAGGTTCTTGCCATACATTGTTACTTCTTTATTGCTACCTTCACGGCCACCATCCTCCTGCTCTGATGTTACCTCCTCAGCATTCCTATCCAGTTTCCAAGCCCTGTCTAACACACAATAATCATGACAGTCCTTACCATCCATGCCACTATTATCAGACTGAAAAAAGATTCAACGGCTCACGATCCTTGTTCACACTGCACGGGAAGGGGCAATCCCAATGTCAAAGTCCAACAGATAATCCCAGCAGACGTTCTTGCTTCTAATACATCATATTCTTTAGTTCATCTTAAAAAATTACAAAGTTACAGTGTAACTTTGTAATTTTTGAAGATGAAATAAAGAATATAATGTATTGGAAGCAAGAACATCTGCTGGGATTATCTATTGAACTTTTATCAGACTGTGATATGTCATGGTGGGCTCCTAGGCCCCCCTTTCGGATTCCCGTGGTCTTTCTAGCCTCTTCTTAGGAAAAAAAAAGGTCACACACTACTAAGAGGCAGTGAAGACAGAGATGATGCAACTGAAACTGAACAGCTACTCTATAAATAAAACTATAATGAAAAAATAGAGTATGTAAAAAATAAAAAATAAAAAAGGCCAAACTAGAGACCGAGAGATTAATTGCCAAAGAGAGTAAAACTAACCCTAAAATGTTCTTCAATTATATAAATGGTAAAAAGTATACATCTGAAGGTGTTGGCCCTCTACAGAGTAATGAGGGGGGAGTTGCAGAGAGCGATGAGGAAAAAGCAAATCAATCAAATATATTTTTCTCCACTGTATTCACTGAAGAAAATAAACTGTCAGATGAAATGCAGAATGTAAAAGTAAATTCCCCATTAAAAGTGTCCTGTTTCACCAAGGAAGAATAGAAAAATCAAAAAGTGTCCTGGTAGGAATAATACAAGTCACCCGTACATACTAAATGGTAAACTGGGTAACACTGACATGGAAAAGGACCTAGGAATTTTAGTGAACAGCAAACTAAGCTGTAAAAAGCAGTGTCAGGCAGCTGCTGCCAAGGCCAATAAGATAATGGGTTGCATCAAAAGGGGCATAGATGCCCGTGATGAGAACATAATCCTACCACTTTACAAAGCAATGGTCAGACCACACATGGAGTACTGTGTACAGTTCTGGGCTCCTGTGAACAAGGCAGTCATAGCAGAGTTGGAGAGGGTTCAGAGGAGGGCAACTAAAGTAATTACGGGAATGAGGGAATTACAGTATCCTGAAAGATTATCAAAATTAGGGTTATTCACTTTAGAAAAAAGACGACTGAGGGAAGATTTAATTACTATGTATAAATATATCAGGGGTCAGTACAGAGATCTCTCCCATCATCTATTTATCCCCAGGACTGTGACAAGGGGACATCCTCTGCGCCTTGAGGAAAGAAGGTTGTACACAAACATAGAAGAGGATTCTTTACGGTAAGAGCAGTGAGACTATGCAACTCTCTGCCTGAGGAGGTGGTGATGGTAAGTTCAATAAAAGAGTTTAAGCTGGGCCTGGATGTATTTGTGGAATGTAATAATATTACAGGCTATATCTAGTAGAGAGGGGTCGTTGATCCAGGGAGTTATCTGATTGCCTGAATGGAGTCGGGAAGGAATTTCTTTCCCCTTAAAGGGTTTCTGTCCCCTGAAAAACGGGTATTAAGCTGGCTGACATTAGCGATGTGCTAATGTCAGCTGAACATAACTATATTAGTGCCATCTCACTGCCTAAAGCCTTTATTAAGAAAAGCGAACTTTTATAATATGCTAATTAGCCTGTAGGAGCAGGGGGGGGCGTTTAATCTGCTCGTAGAGGCTCCGTTTGCCCACCTCTTTTCACGCCCTTCTTCTCTCGATTGATAGGGCCAGGCAGCTTTCTATTACTGAAAAGTCACAGGTTTAATACACACAGTTTATTTAACGGTGCTTGCAAAATTGCAAGTATTTGTTCAGAAATGTAAAGACAGAGGCACAATTATATGCTCCCTCCCTTCTACAAACACACTGAACACTGGTATTAACAGGTTACTTTGCAAATAATGGAGTGTTTGCTATGAAATATCTTTGAACCTTGCAAATCACACTGGCTCAAGTATTGTACTACAAATGTTCAGGCAACAGTCAAGCTTGTTGCAGGTTCCTTCCTTTTTTTGAGTTGTGAATTTTGTCAGCATTAATGGTGTCCTCAATGCTGAGAAATAAAGGTAGATACTTCTCCATCAAGCATTACCATCAGGGAGTCGTCTGGTTGGTTATAAATTTATTCTGAAGCAGGGCAGCGACCCCAAACATGTAGGCAATATCATTAACAACTATCTTATGCGCAATGAAAAACAAGGAGTCCTGGAAGAAATGATATGTCCCCCCTTCCCAAAGAGCCTTGATATCAATATCGACTCTGCCTGCAAGTGCATGAAGAGACAGAAGCATTTCAACAAGCCTGCATCCACAAAAGATCTTTGGTTTTCTAAGTAGTTTGGAACAACCTCCCTAACGAGGTAAAACAATTCAAGCATCTCTAATAATTGTTCTTTCTTTCTATTAACTGGTTGAATGAATTTCCTCAAAGAGAATCTGTCATCCCAGAAAACCCTCAAACCACTGTAACTGGTAAAAAGGTAAAATGTTGCTGATTCCAAATCTACATTGGACTCACTTGGACTCTCATACTGTAATCCAGTAAATGTGGGCTTGCACGCTAATGCATGCCCACAAGACCTAAGCTTGCAAAAATAGTACAGCAGGACTTTTAATTCTTTATACAAACTGTCTTTTTTGAGGGGTGGGGTGACAGATTGCCTATAATCAGAAATAAAATGACACCAAATTCTTCTTGCAATGTCATATCAGTTCTTTACATCTCTTTTGCATACTGTAGACCACTCTTTGCAGAACTGTTTTGATTTCTTTCATGAACAGCTCTCTTCAACTCTTGAAACATTAATGCTGAGTTCACATCAGGACTTTAAACAAGTCACTCCAAAACTTTATTTTTCTTTCCCCCTCTTCATTCAGAAACAGGCTCACTTTTATGGTTTGAGCTAAAAGATCCCATTTCATTTTAGCTTACATGTGGAAGACTAGAATCTTTTCATTTATTGACAGTGCAGGATATACAATCCCTTTAAAAAGGCAAGCTTTACAGGCCCTTGGGTGGTAATACTTACACAGACCATCACACTACCACCACAATGTTTGGCCACAATGTATTGGTATTATTTCTCTAATGTGGAATGCTGCGTGTGTTTTAACATTATCTCAAATGGCTTGGTGATCAGGTGAGCATTGATGTTATTCTTGCATAGCTGTCGTTTCAACATTTTACATCTATGAAATGTAGGCGATATCTACATGTTAAATCTCTATGCTCAGCATGTCTGATTCTAAAATGTTTGAACTGCAACAGTACAAGATGCATGACTGGTTAAAAACTCTTTCCATACCTGTACTCTCAAGTTCAGCAGTTTATGTGTTTATTTATTTATCTTTTATTATCAGGCACCTGCTGCCAAGGCCAATAAGATAATGGGTTGCATCAAAAGGGGCATAGATGCCCGTGATGAGAACATATTCCTACTACTTTACAAATCATTAGTCAGACCACACATGGAGTACTGTGTACAGTTCTGGGCTCCAGTGAACAAGGCAGACATAGCAGAGCTAGAGAGGGTCCAGAGGAGGGCAACTAAAGTAATAACTGGAATGGGGCAACTACAGTACCCTGAAAGATTATCAAAATTAGGGTTATTCACGTTAGAAAAAAGACGACTGAGGGGAGATCTAATTAATATGTATAAATATATCAGGGGTCAGTACAGAGATCTATCCCATCATCTACTTATCCCCAGGACTGTGACGAGGGGACATCCTCTGCGTCTGGAGGAAAGAAGGTTTGTACACAAACATAGAAGAGGATTCTTAACGGTAAGAGCAGTGAGACTATGGAACTCTCTGCCTGAGGAGGTGGTGATGGTGAGTACAATAAAGGAATTCAAGAGGGGCCTGGATGTATTTCTGGAGTGTAATAATATTACAGGCTATAGATACTAGAGAGGGGTCGTTGATCCAGGGAGTTATTCTGATTGCATGATTGGAGTCGGGAAGGAATTTTTTATTCCCCTAAAGCGAGGAAAATTGGCTTCTACCTCACAGGGTTTTTTTGCCTTCCTCTGGATCAACTTGCAGGATAACAGGCCGAACTGGATGGACAAATGTCTTTTTTCGGCCTTATGTACTATGTTACTATGTATTATACAATTTATTTAAATACCAAATAGGTATGTCATCATTGTTATATCTATGTGGTTTGGGGAGCTGGCCCTCACATTGAGATGGGAATTGAAAAGTTCTGAGATTGAATTCAATATATTTCCACATTTGCTGACCACCCCTCCGAATCATGAACAAATTCTAGTAATTAAATCTACCA
Source organism: Bufo bufo (assembly GCF_905171765.1). Taxonomy (NCBI): domain Eukaryota; kingdom Metazoa; phylum Chordata; class Amphibia; order Anura; family Bufonidae; genus Bufo; species Bufo bufo. Next base: position 475,212,750 of record NC_053391.1, read on the forward strand.
ATATACTGCATATATATATATATATATATATATATATATATACACACTGCTCAAAAAAATAAAGGGAACACTTAAACAACACAATGTAACTCCAAGTCAATCACCCTTCTGTGAAATCAAACTGTCCACTTAGGAAGCAACACTGAGTGACAATCAATTTCACATGCTGTTGTGCAAATGGGATAGACAACAGGTGGAAATTATAGGCAATTAGCAAGACACCCCCAATAAAGGAGTGGTTCTGCAGGTGGTGACCACAGACCACTTCTCTGTTCCTATGCTTCCTGGCTGATGTTTTGGTCACTTTTGAATGCTGGCGGTGCTTTCACTCTAGTGGTAGCATGAGACGGAGTCTACAACCCAAACAAGTGGCTCAGGTAGTGCAGCTTATCCAGGATGGCACATCAATGCGAACTGTGGCAAGAAGGTTTGCTGTGTCTGTCAGCGTAGTGTCCAGAGCATGGAGGCGCTACCAGGAGACAGGCCAGTACATCAGGAGACGTGGAGGAGGCCGTAGGAGGGCAACAACCCAGCAGCAGGACCGCTACCTCCGCCTTTATGCAAGGAGGAACAGGAGGAGCACTGCTAGAGCCCTGGAAAATGACCTGAGCAGGCCACAAATGTGCATGTGTCTGCTCAAACGGTCAGAAACAGACTCCATGAGGGTGATATGAGGGCCCAACGTCCACAGGTGGGGATTGTGCTTACAGCCCAACACCGTGCAGGACGTTTGGCATTTGCCAGAGAACACCAAGATTGGCAAATTCGCCACTGGCGCCCTGTGCTCTTCACAGATGAAAGCAGGTTCACACTGAGCACATGTGACAGACGTGACAGAGTCTGGAGACGCCGTGGAGAACGTTCTGCTGCCTGCAACATCCTCCAGCATGACCGGTTTGGCATTGGGTCAGTAATGGTGTGGGGTGGCATTTCTTTGGAGGGCCGCACAGCCCTCCATGTGCTCGCGAGAGGTAGCCTGACTGCCATTAGGTGCCATGATGAGATCCTCACACCCCTTGTGAGACCATATGCTGGTGCGGTTGGCCCTGGGTTCCTCCTAATGCAAGACAATGTTAGACCTCATGTGGCTGGAGTGTGTCAGCAGTTTCTGCAAGACAAAGGCATTGATGCTATGGACTGGCCCGCCCGTTCCCCAGACCTGAATCCAATTGAGCACATCTGGGACATCATGTCTCGCTCTATCCACCAACGTCACGTTGCACCACAGACTGTCCATGAGTTGGCAGATGCTTTAGTTTAGGTCTGGGAGGAGATCCCTCAGGAGACCGTCCGCCACCTCATCAGTAGCATGCACAGGCGTTGTAGGGAGGTCATACAGGCACATGGAGGCCACACACACTACTGAGCCTCATTTTGACTTGTTTTAAGGACATTACATCAAAGTTGGATCAGCCTGTAGTGTGTTTTTCCACTTTGATTTTGAGTGTGACACAAAATCCAGACCTCCATGGGTTGAAAAATTTGATTTCCATTTTTTTATTTTTGTGTGATTTTGTTGTCAGCACATTCAACTATGTAAATAAACAAAGTATTTCAGAAGAATATTTAATTAATTCAGATCTAGGATGTGTTATTTTTGTGTTCCCTTTAATTTTTTGAGCAGTGTATATATATATATATATATATATATAGAAGATGAAAAAGGGCAGCACTCCACTGGATAAAAATAAAACAAACTTTATTTACCCATAAGGCTGTAGCGACGTTTCGGCTCTTACACACAGGAAGGCTCCTGTGTAAGAGCCGAAACGTTGCTACAGCCTTATGGGTAAATAAAGTTTGTTTTATTTTTATCCAGTGGAGTGCTGCCCTTTTTCATCTTCTATATTTCATTGGATTGGCTTTTATCCACACTGGGCCTGTGCACCCTTTTTTCTAATTTTCATTGTGACGGTGCTGCCATCCCCTTTTTTTCTTCTTTATATATATATATATATATATATATATATATATAGGCGGAAAAATTCCACGGCACCTCCAAGTAGAAAAGCTTTATTTACCAGACCCGCAACGTTTCGATCCACTTCCTAGGATCTTTCTCAAGCAGTGACAACATTTGATAGTGTATTGTGCATATTTATACAGCTTCACATAATTAATCAATAATAATGTTAATTACATTAATAAAAAACAAATATCTCAAAATATCAGCCAAAAAACATTATATGTCGACATTTATCATATCTCATATTACATAGTGTTTACATAAAATACAGTATCGTGATATGGGCACTCTTGCCAAATAATATGACCACCATAAATTCATAGTGATGTAAATAATCACCCAAATCATAACTTAAGACATCTGTGGATACCTTCATAATCACAAACTTAGTGCAGGTGTACCTTAAAAGCATCAAGACAGGGAAGGTCCTAGAGCGGGCGATGGAATTGGTCCACATGGATATCGGCGTGCAGGTCAATCTACTGCGCATGTCACAGGTCCTTTTGAAACTTTGCGATCACATGATCGTGTGTCCGGTCATGTGATCGGGACTCTCATGTCAATTCTCTAAGCTCGCGAGTAACTGGGTGGTCAGACGTCATGAGTTTCACCATCTTCTGGAATGCACGCATCTAAATCCACATTCTCGCGAGTAACTGGGTGGTCAGACGTCATGCGTTCCACAATCTCGTGGACCGCACGCATCACCATGGAGATCTACCAACCAATCGCAGGAGATCCACTGCTAATGCATCCATCTTATATCATGGCCCCGTCAGCACACAGTGAAGTGTATAAAAACCCCAGTCGAGTGAGTGGTAATGTGCATCAGGATCAATTATGGAGATGAGGGGTACACGGCAATATCACAATGTACAGCGATATCACGGTATTAATAAGGAATAAAAGGTATATATAGCGGCAGTACCGCATCTAACATGCCATGTAGACCTGTTAGGAGTCTGAATCAGGAGATATCAGTGTCCCTCCAGATCACATGCAGAATGAAAATGATCGATAGACTTCTAATGTTAATTCAAATAAAAGGAGTATGTAATGACAATATTATTCATTAGCCCCCTAGTCATATGAGGAGTCCAACAAGTATGACGTGTGCTGGTTACACACGACCCCAAGTCGGAACACCACCTCTGTCAGTTGGCCGCCATTCCTGGATGTCCAACATGACCAGTGGAGGTAACATCCTCTAGATTACGGGTGCAGTATCCATAGTATATACATAAAGCCACATGTGTCGCCAACCTCTCGCATCCAAATCGATCCCCGATGTCGCAAAGCCCAGACCCCCAACTAAAGCCATATCAAGCATATGTGCAACCACATAACACTGAGCGCCGAACAGGAGCCACCGTGCTACTACAGACAATGATTCTCATGCAAGTGGTGTAAATGCTGTTAATATAGCTCGCAAGAAACAGATAAAAGTAAAAATTGTTAATAATAAACAGAAAGCACTTAAATATAATGCTGATGGTTGCAAGTGTATGTTTATCATGTTAAAGTTCAGGCACCATATCAACCCAGTTGACCCACATTCCACAGCTCACTCTTCACAGAAGGACCAATTCCTCATTACATATCTGCAAAAGATGAAAACAAATATTAAAATCACCCTGTTGTTCAACAAGGGGCACCAACAAAAAACTCCCAAAAACAATAAACATGCCAAAATCCGGATAATGCCCACTCAGGACAATAGCCAAGGCTTGTAGTCTACATTTAGCCCCTTAAGGTCTCAATGTGTTTAGTTTAGAGATCCAACGAATCTCACATTTTTTTTTGTAATGTGTGTCTGTTACCACCACTCCTAGGGGTGGGGACATGATCTAATAACATACACTTCAAATCTCCTTCTTTATGGCCCAAGTCAGTGAAATGTTTAGGGACTGGGAGATCCATGCGTTTTTTTCGGATCGTATATCTATGTTGGTTTATTCTGGTTTTAAAATCCAAAGAGGTCTCACCAAGATATAACAACTGGCATGGGCACCATAATATGTACACAACAAATGTACATTCACATGTCAGGAAATGTTTAATGTGATATTTTTTCTGTGTCACAGAATGTAGGAAGAAGCTGCCTTTCTGCATGTATCGGCAATTTACGCAGTTTAAACAGGGGAAGCTCCCCAATTTGGGACAGCGTAAAAACGTTTGACCAGACACCTTTTGTGGGCCAATATCAGTATGTATCAGTTTGTCCTTTAAGTTTCTGGCTCGTTTTTACGACATGAGGGGAGGAAGTTGGAATTCTTCAATCTCCCCATGTCCACTTCTCAAAATGGGCCAGTGTTTCGAGATGATCTGTCGAATACATGTACTGTCCTCCATGTAGGTAGTGACCAGTGGAATTCTATTTGTATGTTTCTTAATCCCACTTTTCTTTTTGAGAAGTTCAGTACGTGATTTACTCTGTATGGTAATCAGATGTTCATCTAATAGTGGTGAAGGAAAACCCCTCTCCCTAAAAGACAATGACATCTGATTCAGCGTACCTGTTAACTTGTCATCATTGCTCACTCTGCGTTTTGCCCATAAGAATTGACTCAAGGGCAATGATTTAATCATTGCTTGTGGATGTGCACTGTTATAACATAGCAGTGTGTTTCGATCTGTTGGCTTGCAATAAAGTTTGGTGGATAATGAGTGGTCTGTCACTGTGATGAGGGTATCCAGAAAATGTATCTGTACCCTAGAATGTTCTAAAGTAAACTTTATATCAGTGTCAATGGTATTTAAAAAATGAAAAAATTCCAGGAGTTGATCCTCAGATTCGGTCCAAATAAGAAAAATATCATCTATGTATCGCCACCACTTCAGAACTTGTCGGAAGTGGGGCGATACATAGATGTATGTCTCCTCAAGGAAGGAGACCGCCATGTTGGCATACGTGGGGGCCACATTGGACCCCATGGCGGTCCCTTTCATCTGGAGATAAAAGTGATCCCCAAAGAGAAAATAATTACATGTCAGAACCATGTGCAAAAGCTGTAAAATAAAGTCCCGACATCCAGCAGAGAAAGTGGAATTTGTCAAGGCTTTAGTCACTACCTCTATCCCAAAACTGTGTCTAATTGATGTATAAAGACTGTTTCTGTCAAGAGATGCTAGAATTACATCAGAAGGTAGTGTGGTATCTGTCAATTTGTTAAGGCAATCCGAGGTATCCTGAATATAGGATTGGGCTGACACTGCATACTGTCGCAACACCCTATCTAAAAAGATAGATATCTTGCACAGTAAAGAACCCCTCCCCGAGACGATCGGTCTCCCTGGGGGGGTATTAAGATTCTTGTGAATCTTTGGCAACAGGTAAAGAAAAGGTGTCATCGGATGTGTAACTGAAAGAAAATCTTTTAGCTTGCTGTCAATGAAGCCAGCTGTTATGGCCTCATGCAGCAAACTTTGGATCTTTCTCTCTATGTCCCATCTAGGATCAGTATGTAACCTCTGGTAAACTTCCTCATCTTCTAGTTGTCTATGTGCTTCTGCTATATATTGATGAGTGTCCATGACCACAATCGCACCACCCTTGTCGGCAGGCTTGATGGTGAGACTGTGGTCATGGACCAACTCATCAATCGCACGCCACTCCAATTGTGTCATATTAGGGTGTATAAATCTTTTTTTGTCATTAGATTTCAGAACATTCACATCTTTCATGACTGCATCAATAAACAATTCAATGCCGGAGATGATACAGGTGGAATAAATCCACTCTTGTTGAACAAGTCATAATCACTTAATATCAATTCAGTGGTAGTACATGCTTTACTAATTAACGGATGAGAAGTGAACCAGGTTTTGAGCTTTAGTCTGCGGAAAAATTGGTATAAATCCGCTTCAAGTTGTAACCAATCAGTGTTGCTGTTAGGACAAAAGCTCAATCCCTTGGTTAAAACTTTCATTTGCGTATCAGATAACACATGTGAAGAAATATTTACCACAATATTAGGTTCTGTCAATTCTGTTTTTTTTTACTAGTGGTGCCCCTTGTTGAACAACAGGGTGATTTTAATATTTGTTTTAATCTTTTGCAGATATGTGATGAGGAATTGGTCCTTCTGTGAAGAGTGAGCGGTGGAATGTGGGTCAACAGGGTTGATATGGTGCCTGAACTTTAACATGAACAAACATACACTTGCAACCATCAGCATTAAATTTAAGTGCTTTCTGTTTATTATAATTTTTTTTTACTTTTATCTGTTTCTTGCGAGCTATATTAACAGCATTTACACCACTTGCTTGAGAATCATTGTCTGTAGTAGCACGGTGGCTCCTGTTCGGCGCTCAGTGTTATGTGGTTGCACATATGCTTGATATGGCTTTAGTCTGGGTTTTGTGACATCAGGGATCGATTTGGATGCGAGAGGTTGGCGACACATGTGGCTTTATGTATATACTATGGATACTGCACCCGTAATCTAGAGGATGTTACCCCCACTGGTCATGTTGGACATCCAGGAATGGCGGCCCACTGACAGAGGTGGGTCGTGTGTAACCAGCACACGTTATACTTGTTGGACTCCTCGTATGACTAGAGGGCTAATAAATAATATTGACGCTACATACTCCTTTTTTTTTTATTACGATTAGAAGTCTATCGATCATTTTCATTCTGCATGTGATCTGGAGGGACACTGATATCTCCTGATTCAGACTCCTAACAGGTCTACATGGCATGTTAGATGCGGTACTGCCGCTATATATACCTTTTATTCCTTATTAATACCATGATATCGCTGCACATTGTGATATTGCCGTGTACCCCTCATCTCCATAATTGATCCCGATGCACATTACCACTCACTCGACTGGGGTTTATACACTTCACTGTGTGCTGACGGGGCCATGATATATGATGGCTGCATTAGCAGTGGATCTCATGCGATTGGTTGGTAGATCTCCATGGTGATGAGTGCGGTCCATGAGATTGTGAAACGCATGACGTCTGACCACCCAGTTACTCGCGAGAATGTGGATTTAAGGCTACTTTCACACCTGCGTTCAGGTGTCCGCTCGTGAGCTCCGTTTGAAAGGGCTCACGAGCGGTCCTGAACGCAGCCGTCCAGCCCTGATGCATTCTCAATGGAGGCGGATCCACTGAGAATGCATCCGCCTGCCAGCGTTCAGCCTCCGCTCCGCTCAGTGAGCGGACACCTGAACGCTGCTTGCGGCATTCGGGTGTCCGCCTGGCCGTGCGGAGGCGAGCGGATCCGTCCAGACTTATAATGTAAGTCAATGGGGACGGATCCGCTTGAAGATGACACCATATGGATCAATCTTCAAGCGGATCCGTCCCCCATTGACTTTCAATGTAAAGTCTGGACGGATCCGCTCAGGCTACTTTCAGACTTAGAAAATTTTCTAAGTTATAATGCAGACGGATCCGTTCTGAACGGATGCAAACGTCTGCATTATAGGAGCGGATCCGTCTGATGAAACATCAGACGGATCCGCTCCGAACGCTAGTGTGAAAGTAGCCTTAGATGCGTGCGTTCCAAAAGATGTGCCCATATCACAATACTGTATTTTATGTAAACACTATGTAATATGAGATATGATAAATGTCGACATATAATGTTTTTTGGCTAATATTTTTAGATATTTGTTTTTGATTAATATAATTAACACTATTATTGATTAATTATGTGAAGCTGTATAAATATGCACAATGCACTATCCAATGTTTTCACTGCTTGAGAAAGACCCCAGGAAGTGGATCGAAACGTTGCGGGTCTGGTGAATAAAGCTTTTCTACTATTTTACGCCTTGGAGGTGCCGTGGAATTTTTCCGCTTATTATTTGGAGGGGGATCGCCTTCACAGCCGCTGGCACTCCGCCTGTACCTGACATACAGCTGTGCTGCCCAACTTTTCTATTTTTGTCTACATATATATATATATCTTTTTCAGATATGTCTCTACAAATGATGGCAATCTCTATACAATAGAGGGGGACATTCTATAAATGGGGGCCATTCTATAGATGGGGATCATGCTACAGAGGGGGTCATTCTAGAAAGGGGGCCATTCTATATACTACAGAGGGGGCAACCTACAAAGGGGAGCTATTATACAGAGGGGGCCACTCTACATACTACAGAGGGTGGCATTCTATATAGTACAGAGGGGTCCATTATATATACTATAACTACAGAGAGGGCATTATATACTAGCAATACAGAGTAGGCATTACACTGCGTGCAGAATTATTAGGCAAATGAGTATTTTGACCACATCATCCTCTTTATGCATGTTGTCTTACTCCAAGCTGTATAGGCTCGAAAGCCTACTAACAATTAAGCATATTAGGTGATGTGCATCTCTGTAATGAGAAGGGGTGTGGTCTAATGACATCAACACCCTATATCAGGTGTGCATAATTATTAGGCAAATTCCTTTCCTTTGGCAAAATTTGTCAAAAGAAGGACTTGACAGGCTCAGAAAAGTCAAAAATAGTGAGATATCTTGCAGAGGGATGCAGCACTCTTAAAATTGCAAAGCTTCTGAAGCGTGATCACCGAACAATCAAGCGTTTCATTCAAAATAGTCAACAGGGTCGCAAGAAGCGTGTGGAAAAACCAAGGCGCAAAATAACTGCCCATGAACTGAGAAAAGTCAAGCGTGCAGCTGCCAAGATGCCACTTGCCACCAGTTTGGCCATATTTCAGAGCTGCAACATCACTGGAGTGCCCAAAAGCACAAGGTGTGCAATACTCAGAGACATGGCCAAGGTAAGAAAGGCTGAAAGACGACCACCACTGAACAAGACACACAAGCTGAAACGTCAAGACTGGGCCAAGAAATATCTCAAGACTGATTTTTCTAAGGTTTTATGGACTGATGAAATGAGAGTGAGTCTTGATGGGCCAGATGGATGGGCCCGTAGCTGGATTGGTAAAGGGCAGAGAGCTCCAGTCCGACTCAGACGCCAGCAAGGTGGAGGTGGAGTACTGGTTTGGGCTGGTATCATCAAAGATGAACTTGTGGGGCCTTTTCGGGTTGAGGATGGAGTCAAACTCAACTCCCAGTCCTACTGCCAGTTTCTGGAAGACACCTTCTTCAATCAGTGGTACGGGAAGAAGTCTGCATCCTTCAAGAAAAACATGATTTTCATGCAGGACAATGCTCCATCACACGCGTCCAAGTACTCCACAGCGTGGCTGGCAAGAAAGGGTATAAAAGAAGAAAATCTAATGACATGGCCTCCTTGTTCACCTGATCTGAACCCCATTGAGAACCTGTGGTCCATCATCAAATGTGAGATTTACAAGGAGGGAAAACAGTACACCTCTCTGAACAGTGTCTGGGAGGCTGTGGTTGCTGCTGCACGCAATGTTGATGGTGAACAGATCAAAACACTGACAGAATGCATGGATGGCAGGCTTTTGAGTGTCCTTGCAAAGAAAGGTGGCTATATTGGTCACTGATTTGTTTTTGTTTTGTTTTTCAATGTCAGAAATGTATATTTGTGAATGTTGAGATGTTATATTGGTTTCACTGGTAAAAATAAATAATTGAAATGGGTATATATTTGTTTTTTGTTAAGTTGCCTAATAATTACAGTAATAGTCACCTGCACACACAGATATCCCCCTAAAATAGCTAAAACTAAAAACAAACTAAAAACTACTTCCAAAAATATTCAGCTTTGATATTAATGAGTTTTTTGGGTTCATTATGAACACGGTTGTTGTTCAATAATAAAATTAATCCTCAAAAATACAACTTGCCTAATAATTCTGCACTCCCTGTACAGGGGGATGAGAGCATTATACATATAGGCACTACAGGAGCATTATAATTCAGGTGATATTATACATATGTGCACTACAGGGGGTACATTATATGCATTGGCACTACAGGGAATATTATAATACAGGGATCACTGCAGTGGGGATTTGTAAATACTGGGTCTTATACAGGGAGCATTATAAATACTAAGGGCCACTATAGGAGGCATTATAACTACTTGGGACACTATAGGTGGCTTTATTACTATTGTGGGCTCTACAGGGGTGCCTTACAGATCTGTCTTATTACTACTGTTAGCTCTAAAGGGGTGCCTTATAGAAAGGCCTTGTTACTGCTGGGGCCACTATACGAGCCTTTATTGCCTCTTGGGGCGTTATTAATATTGGTGGTACTGTATCTATATCAGAGGAGATATCACTGGATGTAAGAGGTATGTGGTGCTAGAAATGCTGGCTCTATAAGTTACTTAAATTTTACTTTATATTTGTGCGTAGCCTTTTAATGGTTTAATGCCTATTTACCTATACAGACAGGCAGACAATGTCATAGAGCAGCAGGAAATGCTAGCAGAATGCTTGGGTGTATAGGGAGAGGAATTACCAGTAGAAAGAGGGAGGTGCTCATGCCGCTCTACAGAGCACTAGTGAGACCTCATTTGGAGTATTGTGCTCAGTACTGGAGACCATATCTCCAGAAGGATATTGATAGTTTGGAGAGAGTTCAGAGAAGAGCTACTAAACTAGTACATGGATTGCAGGATAAAACTTACCAGGAAAGATTAAAGGACACTGACATCTGTATAGCTTGGAAGAAAGACGAGACAGAGGGGATATGATAGAAACTTTTAAATACATAAAGGGAATCAACAAGGTAAAAGAGGAGAGAATATTTAAAAGAAGAAAAACTGCTACAAGAGGACATAGTTTCAAATTAGAGGGGCAAAGGTTTAAAAGTAATATCAGGAAGCATTACTTTACTGAGAGAGTAGTGGATGCATGGAATAGCCTTCCTGCAGAAGTGGAAGCTGCAAATGCAGTGAAGTAGTTTAAGCATGCATGGGATAGGCATAAGGCCATCCTTCATATAAGATAGGGCCAGGGGCTAGTCATAGTATTCAGTATATTGGGCAGACTAGATGGGCCAAATGGTTCTTATCTGCCGACACATTCTATGTTTCTATGTTATACACCGTTATATGGTAGGCGGAGTTAAGCAGGTTAAGGAAGGGCTGCTACACATGGGCCACTGCTGTATGCTTTCCCCCCAGGCTAGAATTTGCCAGCCAGCCCCTGAATGCAAGATACTGTGGGAAGACCCATTAGTTTGGGCCTTGTCCAGGGTCATGTGATCTTGCTTTTTCATATTTCCAGCCTTGTTTCCCTCACTAGTGTACTCAATTTTAAAGGTTGAATAGCATGGACTATTTGATTCATTTGTATAGAATCAATTTAATCACCTTTAGTAGATATTGTTTCTTTTTTTTTTTTTATTCAGGTCCATTTTTTTAACTATCCCAAGAAATGTGTTTAATGCATCAAAATCATCAATTCCTACTTGATATTAATAAAGATATAATTTTTTTTAACATGCCAATAAAGCAATAAGTTACATTACATTTCATTATAAAAAAAAGACTTTATTGTTGATAAAACACATATATGATAGAATCGTTAATTTCTAACGATAATTTGTTTTCCCTTAGTCCTAACAGCAGCACAGATGGGGTTAACCAACCCCCATGGACTGGTAGGAATTTTAATGAGCCCAAGTAATAATTAAACACTTAAACCTCCCCTATAAAGGAGGGAATCACCTCCAGCCCATTGTGTTATAGCAAGAAAAAACTAGTCTTACTAGGGTGGGAAATTTGTGTGCTGCTATTTAGGACTAAGGGAAAACAAATTATCGTTAGAAATTAATGATTCCCTTACGTCCTACCAGCAGCACAGATGGGGAGATAGCAAAAAGAACCCCTAGGGAGGGCCACAATGCCTGGCAGAACTAAGAATAGTCTGCCCAAAGGCCGAGTACTCAGCTAATCTGGCATCTAGTCTATAATGGGAGATGAATGTTGATTCAGAGCTCCAGGAGGCAGATTTACAAATCATGTCGAGCGGAAGAAGACTCCTCTCTGCAAAAGAAGTAGCTACAGACCTCGTAGAATGGGCTTTTACAAACCCCGGAGGGTCTAGAGATTGGGAAACAAAAGGATTCCCCATTAGCCTCCTAAATCCATCGACTGATGGATGGTTTAGACGCATTACGGCCTTTAAACTTACCGGCAAACAGGATGTATAACAGGTTCCTCGGAGGAGGTAGAATGTCTAGAAAGAACCGGGAGGGATATCACCTGGTTGATATTCTGGAAAGAAGGAAACTTAGGCCCAAAGTACAGGAGAAATCTTAAAAGGACCCAGTCTTGCAAAAAAATGGTATAGGGCTTGTGCGCTGATAGAGCTTGAAGCTCAGAGACCCTCTTGGCCGAAGTCACAGCAAGAAGAAAAAACAAGTTTTCATGTGACAAACTTGAAATCTACCTCCTCCAAAGGCTCAAAGGGGGGAGATGCTAACCCCCTGAGAACTACTGATAAATCCCATTGAGGGATGGGTGTCAGTACGGTAGGCTTTAATCTTTCAGCTCCTTTAAGGAACCGTTTAATGAGCGGGTCCTGCGAAAAAGACTTGTTGAAACAAGCTGAAATGGCTGAAACTTGAACCCTCAAGGTAGATGGAGCAAGGCCTTTGTCACGGCCATCTTGCAGAAACTGAAGGATGATGGGGAGGGGCGGATCTGCAGACGCCACCTCCTTTGAGGAACACCAAGAAGAGAATATCCTCATAATCTGTGAGTAGGCTCTCTTAGTAGAGTCTGCTCTTGAATGAGACTGCGTTCTCAGGACCAACTCTGAAAGCCCTTCTATTCTGGGAAGGGACTGATCAACCTCCAGGCATGTGAACCTGTGCAGATCTGGGCAGAGGTGAGTGTCCCATGACACCAGGGTCTGCCATGGGCGGAGCCTCCAATAATGTCCCCGACTCATCTGAATGAGCTGGGTAAATCAGGATCTCTTGGGCCAAAATGGTATGATGGCTATTACCGAGGCCTGATCTTGAAGAATTTTCATCAATACCCTCGGTATCATGGAAAAGGGAGGGAAGATGTAAGCCAGCCTGAACCTCCAGGATATTGACAGAACATCTATCGCCAGGGGGTTGTCCTCCCTGTAAAGGGAGCAAAACAAAACCTCTCCACCTTGGCGTTGAACCTTGTTGCCATAAGATCCACCTCTGGCATTCCACACTTGAGGACTATCTGCTTGAATATCTCCGGATGTAAAGACCACTCCACTGTTGGAAGACCGCGGCTCAACCGATCAGCTATCATATTGAGGGAGCCTTGAATGTGTATAGCAGATAAGTATGAAAGGTTCAATTCTGCCCAATCCAGAATCACCCCGATCTCTGATAAGAGGGTAAGTGATCTTGAGCCTCCCTGCTTGTTGATGTAAAGTACCGCAGTCATATTGTCTGACTGGACTTTCACCGCTTTGCCCCGGATCCGAGAGGCGAAGTGAAGGAGGGCTAGCTGGATAGCTTGAATCTCGCGGAGATTGGATGAGAGGAGCCGCTCCTGAGGAGACCAGGATCTGTGCACTGGAGAATGGTCTAGATGAGCACCCCAGCCTACTTGGGACGCACCTGTTGTCAATATGACCCAGGTTGGCTGGGTCATAGACTTCCCGTCTAAAAGTTGGCTCCACCATCTGAGGGAATGCCGAGTTTGCCAAGACAGGGAGCACAGGGAGTTCAGCCCGGCGGGGCTGCCATTCCATTTGGAGAGAACCTCCGACTGCAGCGGCCGGAGGTGCCATAAAGCCCAAGGGACTGCTTACGCAGACGCTGACATGAGCCCCAACATCTTCATGAGAGTCCAAATTGGAACTCGCCAAGGCACGGATAGGAATTCTGCCATGTTCTATATTCGGGATCTTCATTCTGGAGTCAACCGGAGAGATCTCCCAACGGAGTCGATTATGAAGCCTAAATATCTTACTGAAGTCGACGGGCTCACGTTCGACTTCTGCCAGTTGATGATCAACCTTAGGCGGAACAGAAAGGAAATCGCTACATGAAGATGGTGGGTCAGGACCACAAAGGAAGAGGCTTTTAAATGCCAATTGTCCAGATAAGGAATGATGGTCAGTCCTTGGAGTGCTAGCCGCCACCACAGAAACTACCACCTTGTTGAAAGTGTGAGGGGCAGAAGAAATGCCGAAGGGAAGGGCAACGAACTGAAGGTTGACACCTGACACCTGGACCGCGATCCTGAGATATTTCCTGGAAGCAGGATGAATCGGGATGTGCAAATATGCATCCTTGAGGTCCAGGGTTGCCGTCACCTCTCCAGGATTGAGAACGTGAACCACTGACCTGATGGTTTCCATACGGAACCTTACTTTCCTTACGTATCGATTGAAGAATCTCGATAATCGATAATCATCCGGAGATCCCCTGACGCCTTGGGAACCAGAAACACTGGTGAGTAAATCCCTAAGCCTCGTTCCCCTGCCGGAACCTCCTCCAGAGCCCCCTTGTGGATGTAATCCTGAATGTAAGCCTCCAGAACCGACTGCCTTGCGGCCTGTGGAAGTTTGGTTCTGATGAACCTGTCCGGAGACAGAGAAAGAAGATTGATTGAGTACCCCTCTGATATGACATTCAGGACCCAGGGATCCGAAATCTCACGGATCCAGATGTCCTTGAAGTGGGAGAGTTGACCTCCGATGGGAAGATGAGGCAGGGGAGTGGGGAAGTCTTCTGGCAGGATGGCAGGAGTCACGGGAGTCATCCAAGAGCCTTGAGGAGGCCCGTAGTCAGGAGGTGGATTTTTTATCCTTGGCTCCTTCACAAGAGCACCTCAAACCTCTTCGCTGCGCTCCCCAGTCCCTCCGGGCTCTTTACTGCTGGTCAGACCTACCACCACGGTTTTGTCTGCCCCACCCCCGAAAGGACTGTTGGGGAAGACTCTTCCCCTTTTAATCTGACAGGTCTTCCATAATCTTATCCAACTCTGAGTCGAACAAACGGTTGGGCTCAAAGGGAAGGCTACATGGAATTGTCAGCGAGCCAAGGCTTAAGCCACAAAGGCCTGCGGGCCGCTGACACCAGGGTTATGGTTTTGGCAGCCAACTTCAGCTGTTGTTGCGCTGTATCAGACAGTAAATTCATCGCCAGGTTGACAGTCTTGAAAGCCGCCAGAATGTCGTCCCGAGACACCTTCTGATCCACATCCATCTGGATCTGGTTTAATCGAGACCGGAGGAAGGTAGAAACTTCTGTAGCAGCGATGGCCGGAGACGCGGAAGCTGCAGCTGCCGTATAACCTCTCCTGAGTGTGCACTCTGCTCTCCTGTCAAGGGGATCCTGCAGACTCGACCCATCGTCCACAGGAACCAGAGTGCGCTTGGACAGTTTGGCAATCGCCATGTCCACCTTGGGAATGGAACCCCACGATTCCACCAAGGGTTTAGCCATCGGAAACATGGTTCTGGATCTTTAGTTAGAATCGGACCCCTTTCAGGTTTCTTCAACTCTGTGCGCATGACAGAGAGGAGGGTCTCATCTGCTTTAAAGACACAAAGTGCCCGACTAGCGGGATTAGAGGGCTCCCCCAGGTCAACATCATGGTCCCCCGACCTGATGGACTTAAGTAACTTTTGCGTCTTATCAGGAGGAAAGAAGCATGAAGTAAGCTCCTCCTCATCCGAGGAGGAGGAACTCAAGGAGACTACGGACGGTCTCTCTACTGGAGCCGAAGACTCCATAGGAGTCTGAGTAGGAAGCCTCTCATCCAGCAGGCTTATAACCCCTTTGATGGATCCATCAACATAGGTCTTTACCCACTGATACATATCCTGCATCGTAGGTTCGGTGGAAGGTTGAACACTCTGATGGCAGCCGTCACACCTGGAGTAGGGACAGCTATCCTCCAAAAGCGCGCTACAATCATAGCACAAAAAAAATTTCCGCTTGGAAACCGCCTTTCTGCCATTCGAATCCCGTGGAGGCTTTTTTTTTTTTTTTTTTCTTAAAGTAAACGGAACAAGGGATTCCCAACCAGTCTCCCAAGCTGGTTCCTACCAAGCCCCAAGCTGCTTATCTTCTGCGATCTGACGAGTGCAGGTAAATTCAGCTTAGAATAACCGTTGACCGACCTCACTGCGGGAAAAAAGAAAAAAAGGATAAGTAAAACATTTGTAAACAACCAATAAATGTTTCATGAGAAAGGTAAAAGAAAAGGCAGACTGGCGGATAGCTGAAAATGAGGACCAGAAATAAGGCACCAATAAGTGGAGGAACACCAGCTTATGGGACTCTGGGAGCTAGCTTAAAAAGCAGGTGCAGCCAGAGAACGACCTGGTTCACAATGTTTCCTTAAATAGGGGAGGGAGTGGGCTCAGAGCCGAGTCCCCGCCCCCAGAGGAGAAAACACATAACAGTAAATAAAAAGGTTTCCCCCCAGGAAGGAATACAATAAAACCTCCAACCGGAGGGAAAATTGTGGATTATATATAAAAAAATCGCAATGACGCGAAATGGCGTCGCAAGGAAAAAATTCCGGAAGAGACGTCAGATTCGGAAGATGGCGGCTCCCAGCGTCCGCAAGGAAAAGGACCGAGGACGCCGAAAAAACGCACTGCAGCGAAGCACCACTGCGCAGCGCCGGCAGCAGGTAAGCTGCCGGACAAGTCATAGTAGTAAAAGCGGAGGCAAAGCCCGCAGATAACATGAAAAAAAGATTCCCCCCTAAGAGAGGAGGAATCACCGCCCAGTCCACCTGTCCGGAGGACAGAAAAAAACACAATGGGCTGGAGGTGATTCCCTCCTTTATAGGGGAGGTTTAAGTGTTTAATTATTACTCGGGCTCATTAAAATTCCGCCGGTCCTACAAGTCCATGGGGGGTGGTTAACCCCATCTGTGCTGCTGGTAGGACGTAAGGGAACTATTTGTTCCAGAGGCCGGGAAAATCAGTAATTATAATTGCTTAAGGTATTTCTGTCATTTAAAAATAAAAGCAAAATTTGTCACGTAATAGTGACATGTCCAAAGCCTTGTTTAGTGGGAATCCAGGTGCTGAAATTCAGCTAGGGGCCTTTTCTCATCACTATATGAAAACGGGCTCATATTTTTTCAATATATATGTTCCCTATTGTTCATTTTCCTTTATCCTGATCTACTTATGCAAACTCTTCCTTATGCACAGTAAAGTGAACCATTCCATTTACAATGGGAATAAAATCAGCAATGTACAAGTCTGTGCTTGGTATTCAGGTTTTTGTGGTCATTCAAGCAGGAAAAAAGCTCATGGTCTATTTAATAAGCCAGCAGATACATGTACTGATAGTTAAGTATTGTTAGGTCAGTGGCAACATTTTACCATGAAGCTATTTTACTGTGAAGCATCCACTTTCAGAATGCAATGCATATGGTTCTACAAATAATACACAACACCCTCTTGAGATTTTATGCACAAAGTGATCTCAAATACAAAAATGCTTTGCAGCCTGATGGCCTATATTTTAGGTTACTTTTACACTAGCGTTAATATTTTCCGGCATTGAGATCCGCCATAGGGTCTCAATACCGGAAAAAAACGCTTCCGTTTTCTCCCCATTCATTGTCAATGGGGACAAAACGTAACTGAACAGAATGGAATGCTCCAAAATGCATTCCGTTCAATTCTCATACAAGAGAGAAAACCGCAGCATGCAGATGGTTGTATTATAAGTAACGGAAGCATTTTTGCTGAACCCTGCCTGATCCAGTAAAAACACTAGTGTGAAAGTAGCCTCATACTAGCACTTCTTTTATGGTTTCAGTGTAAGGCGGAGTTCGCTTTACATTCTTTTGATTCGTCAGAAGAACAGAAAAATGAAAAATAACTTATCTGTCTTTTTTTGAGAATCAGTTATGAGCAGTTTGCATCAGTTTGTGTCGCTTCCATCAGAGATCAATTATTTATGCAGGACGTCTATTCAAATAAGACTAGGATCATATCACTGTTTCATTTTCCTTTTTTCTGTAAACAGAGACGTGCCGGCAATAAGTAGCCTGTGCCGTTCTGAGACCTCTTGGTGCAAAACACGACCACAGCTGGATGAAGCAATACTTCATTTATTAGTAACCAAGGTGACTATGCATTTCAGAGTTGGGAACTCATTTGTTAAGTGTTTGAAATAATTCAGCAGGTTACGGGGAAGTTCACAGCTGGGTCTCCTGGCCGAGACTCTTCATCTTGATGATGTACACTCTCCCTTATGCTCATGTGGATCTGTTTTAGCCATTTCCATCTCTTATTTTAGATGGGAAAAAAGTACTACGTGGAGTACTTTTTTACGGTCTAAATTTTTTTTATCTCAGATAGAAATGGCTAAAAAGGATGCAAAATGAGCATAACTGTTGCTAAAAAATAAAGGATACATTTTTTGTGTGTGTTTTATGTTCTTCTAATCAGAAGAACAGAAAACGTAACGGTGATGTGAAACCGGCCTAAACAGAAAATAACTGGTGTGTAACATTAAATTTCATGCAAAAAAAACCCTCAAACAACAGCACTCTAAAAAAAATCTAACAATATCAGTTTTATAGATTTTTGTTTTTCATAACAACAATTCACTTTCATTTTAAGTGTGTAGTGTTGTAAAAGGCATAGCCTTGCCTTAGAGTAAGACCAATGTGAACCCATTGCAATAAACCTTTGCCGCACTCTGTAGGGTTTGCGGTAAGTAGGGTTCCAACCCCGTTTATAGTAATAAATACAACTACAGCATCAGGATTTGAATCTTGATAGTAGAGATTTCGGCACACAGGCCTACCTCAGACACTATGCCACAGCAATGAAGTAGGACAAGATGAAGTAGAATAGGAAGGACGCAATGTAAGCGTAATTATGTGAGATCACATGTGTACAGGAGACGCTTCTCCTGTACACATGTGATCTCACATAATTACAAGATTCAAATCCTGATGTTGTAGTTGTATTTATTACTATAAATGGGGTTGGAACCCTAATTACAGCAAACCCTACAGAGTGCGACAAAGATTTATTGCAACAAATTTATCCAGAATTTGTATCAGCACTAGTGATGAGCGAGCATGCTCGGCCGAGTTCCGGTTCGGAGCGAGCATAGCTATGCTCGGCACGTGGTGGTACTCGGATGAATACCACGTGTGCTCGTCACTAGAGTGTGTCTGCAAGTGAGATCTACAGTACGCCATCAGAAAGCAGTGTGCTTAGCAGACATTATAAAAAGGGGCTTATTCACTAGAGTGTGTCTGCAAGTGAGATCTACAGTACGCTATCAGAAAGCAGTGTGTTTAGCAGACATTATAAAAAGGGGCTTATTCACTAGAGTGTGTCTGCTAGTGAGATATACAGTACGCCATCAGAAAGCAGTGTGTTTAGCAGACATTATAAAAAGGAGCTTATTCACTAGAGTGTGCCTGCTAGTGAGATATACAACGCGCCATCAGAGAATTTTTTTTTTTCTGGGGAAATTAACCTAATTTGTGCCACATCTGTGTGTGTGTTCAATCCACAAACGTTATATACAGTATTCCAGCAGAGAATTATTTGTATTTTGGACAAGTTTTAGTGTTTTGTGCCAAATATACTGTCCATATAGTGTGGCTTTCTGTGACAAATACTCTACCACATTTGAAAAGAGTGTCTGCTGTGCCAATCGAAATAATCTGTGCATAATCTAGTGTCCATATTCTGTTCATTACTGGGGCATATGTAGATTTAAATATAAAATCTGTGGGTCTTGCAACAATCTAAATAATCTGGTCCAAATCTAGTGTCCATAGCGCGTGGCTCTCTGTTTCAAATACAGTACCACATGTGAATACAGTGTATTTTGGAGAAAAGTAAAATATTTGTGCCACATCTACTGTGTGTGCATTTCATACATATAACTAACATATACTGTACTTCGTCCGAAGACGGTGTATGGTAGTCTGTGACATTATCAGAGCTACATCCCCTGTGTAAAGTGTACACATCCAAAATACCTGTTTTAATTGATTGGCGCGTACACGTACATATCCTACAATACTGTAGGTGTTAGATACTTTTAAGCATATATAACATTTAATATTAGGAAGGCGGCCAGTACGGGATGTGGAAGTGGCCGTGATGCTGATGGTTCACGCAGAGGCTGTGACCCTGGGCTCAATGAAACAGAGTAAAATAATGTCGATGAGGGCCTCCAGGTGTGCTAACCCTCTAAAACAGTGAAGGCGATGGCGAAACTTTTAGAGACTGATTGCCCAAACTGCAACCACAAACACACTTATTTATCACCAAAGTGCCCACACGATCATTTACTCAGAATACTACAGTCCAATATAGTATATTGTCCATGTTCCTTATTATTTAGCTATAATAGCCTGCCTACAGTCAATGTGCTGCCTGTGCCTTTCATGGCACACCCGACGCTGATGAATGGCAGGAAAACTGTAAGGCATATTGGTGCATCATAGACTTTTTCAAGGGTAAGGGTGCCCACAGAGATGGCTCTGAGTGTCGCCTCTGGCACCTGTGCAAGAGTTTTGCTGACCCTAAAAAACATTATGAGCGAGGGCAGCCTAAAAATCATGTTGATATGATGGAGGAGGAGGAGGGGGAGAAGGATGAGAAAAGGAAGCTTGAACCATATAACCTTTTCTGGTGGTGGCAGAGGTGCATGGGAATACAGTGTATTCAGTACATTACAAACAACACATTTAAAGTGCCTTTATGTTCAGCCGCTTTCATCTGGTGGAGTAGAGAAGTCAGGGGCAATCCAGGCCTTGTTCATTTTTATAAGAGTCAACCTGTCAGCATTTTCAGTTGACAGTCAGATGTGCTTATCAGTTATTATGGCCCCAGCAGCACTAAATACCCGCTGTGACAAAACTCTGGCGGCAGGGCAGGACAGCACCTCTGAGGCGTAAAGAAGACAAACTGAGGGTGTTCTGGCTATCACCCTGTGTAATGTCTTCCCCCTAGTTCCACCTCTTCCACATGTGAAGCGTCCGCCTTCATCGTTAGCAGCCAGCGTTTCACTAGACACAGAAGTGGTATGGTTAGGCTGATAATAACGACATCGCCACTCACCATCGTTATCGTTTGAGTTTCTGACTAGGCTGTAAAATAAAATATGTTATGGTTGGTTATTTATGAGTTCTTAAAAAGTTCATGCCATTGGTTTACCTCCACTCTTGTGTGTTAGTTTTTTAGTTATATTAATGTATAAGTTTGGGATGTTTGTTGTGCATGGTATATATATGCTGTATGATTGCCATGTGTGTGAGCTTGCCGAGCTACAAAGCTGCCAACAAGTTATGTGCATTATCAGACACAACCAATCTAGTCCCTTATATCCTGCCACAGCTCTGCGGCGGTGTGCTGTTTGTCACCCAAGCAAATGAATTTCAGCTAGGCCTGGTGCCGCTTCCCCATGAGAATTCAGAGTTTGCAGTGGAGGAGGAGGTGGAGGAGAAGAAGGGGGGTTGCAGCCACTAATGTAGGTGGTGGCAGAAATCCTAATGTGCCGTCACGGAAATGTAGCATCTCTGGCTAAAAGCACTTGTCCGTGTGTCCATCGTTAAGTGGACCTTCCCAATAACTTCGTTGGTCAGGGCACGGGTGATGTTACGGGACACAATTGCTGGTGTAATGCGGGGATGGCACACCCAGAAAAATAGTGGCGGCTGGGGACTGAGTAACGAAAGACGGCCGCCGGCATGAGGCTGAGGAAAGCCTCAGTGTCCACAGGCCTAAATGGCAACATTTCCATGGCTCCAAATTTTGAAAGATGCGCATTTAGTGCTATGGCCTGTGGGTGGGTGGCGGGGTATTGGCGCTTACGTTCAAAGGCCTGGGGACATCTGTACGCTGTGCTTGGACACAGAAGTGGGTGTGCTAGCTGATGGTTCTTGCGAAGTCCCAGATGCAGGGCGGGAGTCATCCAGGCCTGCATGTAGGACAAAGAATTGGCCAGCACGTAACACAGTGGAAGAAGAGGAGGCAGTGGTGTGACCCACAGACACTAATTGTGGACCCTGGGGTTTGGCCTACCTATTAGGGTGCTGTGATGCCATGTGGCGGATCATGCTGGTGGTGTTGAGGTTGCTAGTGTTCCCACCCCTACTCATTTAGCCTCCAGTGTACAGTCTTCCCCCATTATGTTCCCGTGTTTGAGTTTTTATTGTTATAGTTTGAGTTAGTTTATTAATAGGATGTAAAATATGTTATGGTTATTGCTATTTATGAAATGTTGATTTTTTTTTATTTTTTTTAAAAGCTTTATTGAATAGTTAAAATCAGTTACATTTGTATCTATTCATTGAAATAGGAGGAGTGAGCTCCCAATGTACATAAATTGTCTGGGTAACAAATAGTAAGTATAGAACAAACAGAACAACACTAAGGATGTATGTTAACAGAGCTCAATATTGTACACTTCAAATCCGGGCTCCGAGGAAGAGAGGGCCTTGAGTATATGTATTTCTCAAGGTAAATAGGTTAAGATGTTTAAATCAAAGGAAACCTCTAAAAGATCTCCAGTTATCCCAAAGAGCTAAAAATTTGTGGTGGGATCTATTTTCCCATGCTGCTATCTCCTCGAATCTATAAATGGAGTCGACTTTGTTGAACCAGTGGTCTAAAGAAGGGATATCTGTGGTCAGCCAATGTGTAGGGATCAGGAGTAGGATCTTGAAGAGGGAGGGGGATTTCGTTTTGTGGTCAGGTAGTAGACCTAATTAAGCCAATAAAGGTGATGGGGTGATATTTGAGTTGGAGATTTCGTTGCATTTTTTAAAGATTTTATTCCACCAGTCATAGATCAGGGGGCAGGTCCACCATATGTGGAGCATGGTTCCGCGTCCCATTCCACACCTCCAGCATACAGTACAGACCAAAAGTTTGGACACACCTTCTCATTCAAAGAGTTTTCTTTATTTTCATAACTATGAATGCATCAAAACTATGAATTAACACATGTGGAATTATATACATAACAAACAAGTGTGAAACAACCGAAAATATGTAATATTCTAGGTTCTTCAAAGTAGCCACCTTTTGCTTTGATTACTGCTTTGCACACTCTTGGCATTCTCTTGATGAGCTTCAAGATGTAGTCCCCTGAAATGGTCTTCCAACAGTCTTGAAGGAGTTCCCAGAGATGCTTAGCACTTGTTGGCCCTTTTGCCTTCACTCTGCGGTCCAGCTCACCCCAAACCATCTCGATTGGGTTCAGGTCTGGTGACTGTGGAGGCCAGGTGTCACGGATGGTGTACAGGAAACAAGACAATACCATATAAACAATGTCTCTCTGGATCCACAACTAAGGAACAAAGGGAGACCCCTGCAATAGACCTGCCGCTCTCCCTCACTGCTCAGCCTATGCGAACACCCCAAAGGTGGATGGCCCCATATCCACGTTCCTCGGCTATCTATTACCTGAAGACCCTACAATAGTGAAGGGACACGACCACCGGCTCCCTACACTGACACGGAGGGAGTCAGGGTCACCTGGATCCAGAAAAGACAAAATCATAAATACATAAACAGCACTTATCTTGCAGACAACTGAGGACTGAGGACTGGGAACTGGGAACTGGGAACTGGGAACAGCATGCATACACACTCCAGGAAGTTGTATCAGCCGCACACTACTGCATTATGGGGAGGAACTTAAAGGGTAGCAATTAGTCCAACTGCATGACAGCTGAGATAGACTAACGAGATGATAAACTAAACCAAAACAAAGAAATTCAAGGAGGAGGATCTGAGAAGCTCCTGTGAGCGCTTCTCAGCTGTCTGGCTGTGACACCAGGTCATCTGGCGCAGCACCCCATCACTCTCCTTCATGGTCAAATAGCCCTTGCTTTCAAAGTTTTCCCAATTTTTCGGCTGACTGACTGACCTTCATTTCTTAAAGTAATGATGGCCACTCGTTTTTCTTTACTTTGCTGCTTTTTTCTTGCCATAATACCAATTCTAACAGTCTATTCAGTAGGACTATCAGCTGTGTATCCACCTGACTTCTCCTCAACGCCACTGATGGTCCCAACCCCATTTATAAGGCAAGAAATCCCACTTATTAAACCTGACAGGGCACACCTGTGAAGTGAAAACCATTTCAGGGGACTACCTCTTGAAGCTCATCAAGAGAATGCCAAGAGTGTGCAAAGCAGTAATCAAAGCAAAAGGTGGCTACTTTGAAGAACCTAGAATATGACATATTTTCTGTTGTTTCACACTTGTTTGTTATGTATATAATTCCACATGTGTTAATTCATAGTTTTGATGGCTTCAGTGTGAATCTACAATTTTCATAGTCATGAAAATAAAGAAAACTCTTTGAATGAGAAGGTGTGTCCAAACTTTTGGTCTGTACTGTACGTCAGAACTACCATTATCGTAACGACAGGTAATGTCTGGTGTTTTGTACCACCTAGTTAAGACTTTATATCCATTCTCCTGGATTCTGGTACACCTTGAGGAAATGTGTGGTGTTTTGAATAGTAGAAGCTGCTCTTCAGGCGAGAAGCGGATATTCAAATCCCTTTCCCATACGTTTATAAATGAAGGCTTAGGAGGTAGAATAGTAGTACTGAGGTACTTGTAAAGTGAGGATATAGGTTTCTTCGGGGCGAGAGGGTTGTGGATGAGGCTCTGGTTATATAAGTAACCAGGAAAGAGATCATATGGGGGTAAGATTTGATCTCAGGTATGGATGAGGTGAGGGCCTCTCGGTCTAGGAGTCCCCCCTCACTCCTTAATAATAAGGAGAGGATAGGAACCTCTGATGAGCGTAAGCTTTTGGGGACACTTTGTTTAAGTTCTAAAAGAGCAAGGCCAAACACATCTCTGATTTGGACAAGGGGGGAGGGAGATGGGAAACCCCACTTCGAGTTTTGGAACCATCTCCAAGCCTCAAAGGTAGCTGAGGTCAAGAGATTATGTTTAAAGGCTGAGAACACATTACTGTGGGGATCTACTAAAAGGACCCTAAGGGTCGAAAGGTAGGTAGGGGTTTCCATACCAACCCAAGACTTGTGAGCGGGTTTCCTGAACCAATGCAAGGCTCTGGATAGAAGTATGGCTTTGTTATACAAAAGGGGGTTCGGAAGGCCAATAACACCCTGAATTCTAGGTCTTTGTAGGGTGTTAATGTTAATTCTAGCTTTTTTGCCATTCCATATGAAGGAGCGAACATATTTCTCCAGAGATTGGAAAAAGGAGTTGGGAATAGATATGGGGAGAACCTGGAGGCTGGAGGAGGTAGTTTAGTCTAGGCAGGATGAGAGACATGACCATATTTTTATGTCCAAACCAAGACAGCAAGGGGTGGTTCAAGGTTTCTATTTGACACTTGATTGAACTTAATAAGGGGACATAGTTTAGTGTAAATAGTGAAGTAATATCAGAGTGGATCTTAACTCCTAAGTATGTTATATAGGGAGAGTCCCAGTTAAAGGGGGAAGAAAGGATTAGATTGGCTCAGTGTCTATGATTAAGCCCTATACTAAGGATGTGGGATTTTTTCATGTTTATTTTAAAGTTGGAGAGGAAGCTGAATTTCTCTAGGATGGAGTATATCAGTCTGAGAGAGGTTCCAGGGTTGGAGGACATTATCAGGAGGTCATCAGCAAAAGCAGCAATTTTATGTTCCTGATCACCCAACTTCAGACCTTTGATAGCATTTTCTAAACGTAGGATGAGAAGGGGTTCTATTATCAGGACAAAGATCAAGGGGGAAAGGGGACATCCCTGTCTGGTTCCATTATTTATGGGAAAAGGATGGGAGATAGTGTCATTGATCAGCACCGACGCCGAGGCCCTGGTGTACATGGCTTGAACAGAGCGTATAAAAGCAGTGGGAATACCAAATTGTTTCATGGTGTTGTACATGAAATTCCAATGCACTCGATCAAATGCTTTTTCGGCATCGGTGCTGACCATGACCAAGGGAAGGTGGGATTTTGAGGCATGTAGTAGGACGTTTAGTACCCTTGCTGTGTTGTCCTTACCCTCCCTTCCCTTTATGAAGCCTGTTTGGTCTCTGTGAATAAGTTGGGGGAGGATAGGTGCTAGGCGGTTAGATAGTAGCTTAGCTAGCAATTTCAGATCCAAATTTAATAGAGAAATGGGTCGGTAGTTGCCACATTCGGTGGGGTCCTTCCCATCTTTGGGAATGATGGTGATATTGGCTCTAGTCATCTCATGGGATAAAGGGTCCCCCAATAGATTCTGATTGCAAACTTTGAGCAAGTATGGCTGAAGGATGGAGCTAAAAAAGCGGAAATATAGAGCAGGGAATCCATCTGGGCCGGGGGCCTTTCCTTTCGGGAGTTGCTTGATCGCTAGGAGGAGTTCATCGCTAGTGAAAGGGGCGCTAAGGGCGTTAATCTGAGTTTCTGTGGTTTGGGGTAATTTAATGGAGCGGAGGAAAAGTTTTATCGAATCCTGATGTGAAATATTCGAGTTAGGATTTTCCTGTGGGGGGAGATTATAAAGGGGAGTGATAAAATTCTGAGAATCTCTGTGCTATATTTTGTGTGTTAGTGAGCATGTTACCCTCATTATTACGAATTTTGCATATAAAGTTTTGGGCCTTCCGCTTTTTGATTTTAGACATCATAAATTTGGTCACCTTGTCACCAAGGGCGAAAAATTTATATTGTGCGTGTAGGAAGTATTTAGCAGATTGTGAGTTTAGAAGTTTTTTTTTAGGTCTGCTCTAAGGAGTGTTAATTTAGTAAGGTGAGAGTCTAACAGAGATCTTTTATTCAATATCTCTAATATTTTTCAGGAGGGAATCGATACGGGCAAGCCTAATTTTTTTGATGTAGGATCCTAAGCTAATAAGTTGGCCTCGGATATAAGCTTTATGTGTGTCCCATATAATATAGGGATGAATACCTGGGGTGTCGTTGGAGGAGAAAAAGTCCCCTAGCCATTTAAAGGGAATCTGTCACTAGCAATTTACCCAAATTTTTTTTTCATGAATCCATGTTTAACAGAGTACCTTTTCTCCATCTGTCTGATTCTTTTGATTGTCAGTCTTGTCATTTCTTCAAAAAATCGATTCTTGTGATATGTAAATGACGCTGTAAGGAGCCCAGAGGGGCGTTCTTCTTTCTCCACGGTGCCCAGGAACGCCCCTCTGAAGTGCCGTGCCCGCCGAAATTTCAAATCTAATAACGCCTCCAAGTTCATCTAAATCCCCTCCCAGAGGCGCGGCTAAGTGCTCAACACCCCCCCCTCCTCAGCGCCGCGCTCTGCGGCAAACACCCCGATCCTCCTCTCGCCGGCATCCCAAATCCCGTGCAGGCGCAGTGCGCCGGCGATTGCCTGCGCTATGATGAGATGAGTGACGGCACTGCGCCTGCGCAGGATTTGGGATGCCGGCGAGAGGAGGATCGGGGTGTTTGCCGCAGAGCGCGGCGCTGAGGAGGGGGGGGGTGTTGAGCACTTAGCCACGCCTCTGGGAGGGGATTTAGATGAACTTGGAGGCGTTATTAGATTTGAAATTTCGGCGGGCACGGCACTTCAGAGGGGCGTTCCTGGGCACCGTGGAGAAAGAAGAACGCCCCTCTGGGCTCCTTACAGCGTCATTTACATATCACAAGAATCGATTTTTGGAAGAAATGACAAGACTGACAATCAAAAGAATCAGACAGATGGAAAAAAGGTACTCTGTTAAACATGGATTCATGAAAAAAAAATTGGGTAAATTGCTAGTGACAGATTCCCTTTAAGGATCTTTTCCCTATTTTCTGGGGTTTGGATCAGTTGTTCATTAAGTTTCCACCTCATTGTTTTGGAGGGTCTGTCTGGGGTAAGCAAATTGATCCAAATAGGGGCATGATCGGATAGGCTAATAGAGCCAATCTGGGCCTTAGAACATAGCTGAATATGTTGGGATGAAACTAAAAGGTAGTCCAGGCGTTGGTATGAACTGTGTGGATTGGAATAGAATGTGTAGTCCTTAACATTGGGGTTCAAGGTTCTCCAGATGTCAACCAGGCGTCGGTCATGGAAAGATTTCCTCAGTTTGCTAAGGGCTTTATTAGAGACCGAAGATTTTTGGGAGGAAGAGTCTATTGGGGGGACTAATGTGAGGTTGAAGTCGCCTCCCACAATGGTCACTCCTTCACTGAAGTGATCCACTGTCTGGAGGATTTCCATATGCCTGGTTGACATTTGGGGCATACACATTAACAAACGTATATGTCTGATTAGCAATATCACCTTTTAACAGGATAAATCTGCCCTCTGGGTCCTGAATGTGGTCCTTGTAGGCGAATGGGGTATTTTTACTAAAGCCCACACTGACTCCTCTAGAAGCAGATGAGTTGGCACCGCAATGGTACCAAGTAGAGAAGTAGGAGTGGGAGAGGTTCGGGTAGTGATTGAATTAAAAATGCGTCTCCTGGAGGAGAACGACAGAGCAGCCCATTTTTTTTAGTTTAGAGAAAATTTGGCAGCGTATGGAAGGGGCGTTGAAACCTTTCACATTGTAGAATGTAATTTGTAAATCCGCCATACTACCTTATATAGAAAGGTGAGGCTGTCTCATCGCTTTTCACCCCAAGGGGCACACATCCAAAACCCATCAGGCAGCACGGATAAGCATACAGCATTGTTTCTATCTGCGGGAAATTAAAGGGTCCACAGAACAGTATACATCCTGAAACGTAAGAAAAAACAGCATAACTAATATATAACAATACTAGCGTTACTAGTTGAATAATAGGCAAGTATGTGCCCATAATATGTTTGGGGGGAAAATGAGAGAGAAAAAACATGTTAGAGATCACCAGGGTGTTTAAGATCTGGCAGATATAATGGATCCTTTGAGGACCTGATCAGTTGTCTATAGGGAGTCTTCTGGACGTATTTCTTCTGGGGTTCCTGGGGCTCTTCTGGCGTTTTGGGGTGCGTTGACGTTCCCAAATGCCCGGGTGTAGAATGTCAGGCAGGTTGGATAAGTCCTGAATAGGGTCCCAATTATTTATCTGGAGGGGTCCAATTTGGTGGTGGTCAAAAATTGAATCCAGATCAGCGTAATTGGAGATTGAGAGCCTGTGACCATCGTACATGAATGATAGGCCAAAAGGAAGGTCCATCTGTAAGGGATCCTGTGCTCTCTGAGCCAGCTTGTAAACGGTTTCAGATTCCTTCTTTAGTCCAGGGTGGTTTGAGCTAGATCCTGGAAGATTTGTATGTCTTGCCCATCCCAGGACACCTTGCCGGATTGACGGGCTTTGAGGATGACTGCTTCTTTGACAGGGAAACTTAGGAATTTGCATATAATGTCCCTTGGAGGGGCTGAGGCAGCGGGCTTGGGCCTTAGTGCACGGTGTGCTCTCTCTAAAATAACCTCATGGGCAGAATTTTGGCCAAGAAGGGACATGCAGATTTGCACCACTGTGCTAGTAATGTCTCCTGTGTCCACAGTCTCAGGGACACCACGGAAACCTAGGTTATTGCGCCTACCTCTATTTTCCTGGTCTTCCAGGGAGTTACAGAGACAATTCATCCTCTGTTGGATGGCCTGGAAACGTTGTTCCACTTCTGATTGGTGTTGTATAAATGCTTCCTGTGTATTTTCCAGAGTCTCCACCCGGCCTCCAATCTGCGATATGTCCTGCTTAATGGCCGCTAAGTCAGAGCTTAGGGGTTCCAGGGCAGACACCAGGGAAGAGGACAGTAACTCCTTTAGGAAGGAGCGTGAGATCGGGAGGTCATCTGTGTCATCCTCACCTCCGGTAGCCTGATCCAGCAGCTCAGTGTGTTTTGAGCGCGGGGCACGGGTTCGAGTCGGCGCCATCTTGGGATCTTTGGAGACATGCAGCATCGCAGCTTTTTTAATGAATCTATCCATCTCTCCGGTGGTAGGATTCTTCCTGTCTTGTGCAGTTCTTATTTTAATATGGCACAGTTTGCTAATTAAAAATCATTTTTCATCCTCACTTTCCTCAAAAAAGTCCCAGACTGTGGAACACCTACCCCTTGGTAAGGGAGATTTGCACAAGGGGGAACAGTTGCAGGCCTGTTTGTTGTGGGCCGTCTTCTCCCTTTCGCCACGCCACAGTCTCTTCCAGCCTGTGGCGGTGCTGTGGTTTCCTCCCCCTCTGTCCCGCTGTCCTTGCTTGGCTTTCCGACTTCCCAGGTTGGGTCAGTGATGTCATCGTCCCTCATCTCCAAATCCACTTCCTCACTCTGGTCATCCTCCGGACTTGTGTTGACAAAACAAGACTACTTATTGACAACTGTGTCTCATCCCCATCATCTACCAAGTGAAACACTAATTGCCATTCCCCCCCGTCATCTTCTTCTGACTTTGGAGGCTGAAGAGTTTGGGTATCAGTGCATAAGATATCCTCATGTCCCTCTTCAGGGAGGGTCAGCTCACCTGCAGGCCCTAACATACAATTTTTTGGGTGTCAGCTCGCATGGTATATTCTTTTCTATGTTTCAGACTTGGAAGGAAACATAATTTGCTTTGAAAAATGTTTTTTTATTGAAAATGGTCATTCTTTCTTGGTACCCTGTGCTGACTGGAACACTTAACTTCTTAGATGGTAAGATCAACAGGCCCTTGCTCGGAATGTTTTGGAGGGTCACCAGCAGGCCATCAAGGATAATTTTTCAAAGGGTATGTGTATGATGCCCTCCTTTATGTGTAAGAAACAGTATTTTGGAGTGCCGGTTCCTTGTAATATTTGGCAGCCCTTTCACTTAGCGCATAGGCGTAGGAGTCCAACTATCTGAACTATTGTACCACAATGTGAATGAGGTCCTCCTTTATGTGAAATACAGGCTGTATCGGAGTGCTTCTTCCTTGTCATTTTTGTCAGCACTTGCACTGTATATACAATTGAATATACTGGAAAGAATGTTTTTGGGGGGATTTTGTCAGTCTGTAAAAGTGGCGTACAACTCGGACAACATGGTTCCCAGCAGCGACATTGGATTCCAAGATGCTTCCAGACAAGGTTAGGGGGCTGTTCCTGATCGATTTCAGAGGTGTTTCCATCACTTTCAGACCTTTTCCTATGAACCAGGCACCCTCCCCTCATCCGAGTCTGGTTGTCTCCCATTGACTTTCATTATACTCGGGTGCTCGGGGACCGAGTACCTAAACACTTGAACACTTTGGCGCTCGCTTATCACTAATCAGCACCTGTAACATAATGACCAGTGACACACTGTTATTTCAACAAGAGGAAGTTTCTACTATTCTTGTACGTATAACCGAATCGGGGGAATTTCTCCAAACTCCAGCTTAAGAATTTAAAACACGTGATCTGGAACAGGAGTCCCAGCGTTTTCAGAGCTATGAGCTACACAGCATAACACTGGCAGAATACCTGAAAACTGATTCCTTTTGTTTGACATCTAGCGGGGAATCTCAACATCAACCTCGCCCAAAAGAACCACGACCCAACCGTGGACCAAGAAAAGGACAAAGAGGGGGTAACATAACAGGACTAAACATTCCACCAGTCACAACGCGTTCACAGGTACAGTCAATGGTGTTTAATATCTCATCTGTTTCATTGAGTCCGGCACAGCTTTCAGTTTTACAAAAAGGCCTATAGTTTTGTCCATCATATCCATTTGATACATTTCAATTGGATATGGAGCTACAGAAACTGTACCATAATGTTCACCTTAAAGCACATTTCGGATGTTCTCCAACATCAGTTAAAAATGAAATAAAATCTACTCTTTCAATAGATATATGGGGTTTGCGGAACAAAAGCACATACTCCCCACCCAAGAACTATTCCCCGGTAGAAACATTCATTAGGTCCAGAGAGATATGGAAAGATTCAGAACTGAGTTAATAAGAGGAAAATATAAATTTTCCCATAATTTCAGTGCCTCAGACCGACAAGTCCTTAATACACTAAGACAAGAACCTGGTCAAAAAAACCAGCAGATAAGGGAGGGGGCTTGGTGGTAATGGACAAGAGTAAGTACCATGCAGAGATTAAAAGACAACTGAGTGACTCTCAAATGTAACAAAAATTATCCCAAAACCCCACACGACAGATCACCATTTAAATTCAATAGATTTTACAACACTATAGATCAAAAGGGGTAATTGATGATGCCACTGTCAATTTCCTCACCAACTCAAACCCGATTACACCAGTTTTTTATGTACTACCAAAAATACATAAAAACCTGGAAAATCCCCCTGAACGTCCCATAGTGGCCTCCACAAATTCAATTCTTTCGACACTATCCATTTTCTAGAAAAAATCTTGAGACCGCTTATTAAACATACTAAATCATTCCTGCTAGATACATCAGCCTTTTTGACGATCATTAATAACCTACAACCTCTACCTCTAGAAGCCATTCTGGTGACTTGGGACATAACAAGTCTCTACACCTCAATACAACATCATAAGGGCATTCAAGCGGTAAATAGATTACTACGCTCCACTGACATGCACACAGAGGCAATCAACCTCTGCCTGGAACTACTTAAACTGGTATTATCCAATAACTTTTTCCTCTTTCAGGATGATTTCTACATACAAAGACAGTGAACCGCTATGGGGTCCAACGTGGCCCCACCTTACGCAACTTGTTACATGGATTATTTCGAAAATACATACCTATACATAAATCCATCTTTTTGCAACCATGGAAATTATACATTGATTATATCTACTGCATCGGGCAAGGAACACTCGAATCACTGATGAGCTTCCATAATTTCCTCAATACAATCTACCCAGAATTACAATTCACCATCCATCACGACCATCCATCAACTTTTTAGACACTATTGTTATGAGGAACGAAACTGGCAACCTTAGTACAGACCTCTATAGAAAACCCACAAACGGCAACAACTTATTACATTATACCAGTTTCCATCCACCCAGCACCAAGAAAACCCATACCAGGCTCAAAACTGCACAGGGTCCGAAGAATCATACAACATGTCCCTACACAATCACAACGATTAGAGGAAATGAAGGTCAGATTCCTCGATCGTGGCTATCCATTGCAAATACTGAATTAACCAATTATATCAAAAATAAAACCCACACAGCAAATAAGACGCATACCATTTGTACATACGTACCACCCATGTACCCGAAAAAGTTTGAACATTATCCGAGGCCATTGACATATTTTACAAAGAGCATACCCACAAATATCAGAATCTAATTCCCTTTTCTTCTACTGTACTTTTCAGGCCCATTAACCATTTGGACACTCCTATTGCCGGAGCATGATATCCTTTTCAATCACTTAGGGTACTTTCACACTTGCGTTTTTCTTTTCCGGCATAGAGTTCCGTCACAGGGGCTCTATACTGGAAAATAACTGATCAGGCATATCCCCATGCATTCTGAATGGAGAGTAATCCGTTCAGTTTGCATCAGGATGTCTTCAGTTTAGTCGTTTTGACTGATCAGGCAAAAGAGAAAACCGCAGCATGCTACGGTTTTATCTCCGGCGAAAACAAAATGAAGACTTGCCTGAATGCCGGATCCAGCATTTTTTCCCATAGGAATGTATTAGTGCCGGATCCGGCATTCAGAATACCGGAATGCCGGATCCGTCCTTCCAGTCTGCGCATGCGCAGAGTGAAAAAAAGGTGAAAAAAATAAATGCCGGATCCGTTTTTGCCGGATGACACCGGAAAGACGGATACGGCATTTCAATGCATTTTTTTGACTGATCAGGCATTTTTAAGACTGATCAGGATCCTGATCAGTCTTACTAATGCCATCAGTTGGCATACGTTTTGCCTGATCCGGCAGGCAGTTCCGGCGACGGAACTGCTTGCCGGATCTCTCTGCCGCAAGTGTGAAAGTAGCCTTACTATTCTTGACTTTATAGGCTCTTTCTTTAGACTACCGTATCATTTTTTTCTATTTATTTCAATTTCTTTCAATTTTTTTCCTTTAAATGTTTTCTGTTTTACTATTTTTTTTATTTTTTTTCTATTTTCTTCCCCCCCTGTTTTTATCAGTTTTCTTCCCTTCTTTATCTCTTTTGTTTTCTCCTTTTTTCTTCTTTATTCCAACTTATGTTGTATTGCATTTGTTACTATTCTAATTCTCTATTAATTCCCTTTGATATTATTTACGGTAATTCATTTTAGTTAATTTAGTACTATTTCCTTTTATCTTTATTTCTATTTTATTTATTTATTTATATTCCCCTCTCCTTTTCTTATTTTAATTACATTTCTTTTTTCTGCCTTCTTCTTATCATTTCATCTTTTATTCATCCTTTTTCTCTTTTTATCATCCTAAACCTTTTTTCATCTCTTATTTTACCACTACATCACTCCCCCATATTCTCTCTTGATTCCTCTGTTACCTTTTACCTTCCTTAGTACGCTACAATCTCAGTGGAATGCACTACCTTACTACCTTTACTGTGCATTCTACAGCAACGGCCGGTGGAACGCATTCCTACTGTGCATGCGCACCAGAGGATTATCTCTGTAATAATTAGCTCTCCTCCTCCACTCCAGTCTTTTCTTCTCATGCGTTCCACATGCCCCCATCTTCCAGGCTCTGTAGAACGCACACACAGGCGCATTGTAAACAAGGAGAGGTACTTCCTTCCTCTCTCCTACATAAACAGGCAAGCGTTCTACCACTGGTAGACACTTCTCCTGTTCACATATGATCCCACATAATTATGCTTACATTGCGTCTTTCCTATTCTACTACATCTTGTCCTACATCAACACTGCAGCATAGGTAAGTACTCCAAATCTAATCAGGTAGAGATTATTCTAAATTGTGTCTTCTTCCTTATATTATATACAGATCTATATTGTGACCAAACATCTTTGAGGGCAATGAAATTACATGAGACTCAGAGTATTCAAGAAAATATGTATATTCTTCTTAGATTTTGTAATACAATTTTGTATTTGGAGGGAAATGGAACCGCATTGTATTCATTGTATTCATTGTATTTATGACAGCATGTATATTTTCCTTGGATTCTTTGTAATACAATTGTGTGAAAGATCTGTGTAATACACACTGACAAAATGAGTCATTTACCAAGAATGTGAGCTCTAGCAATGTAAATTATCAATGCAAATGTCAATGTTATTGGCGAATAATACTATATTACATGAGAATTATGTTCTTCTTTTTTACTGTGACCATATACATATATATTGACCACATATTACTGTGTATTCTGGTCAGTACTTACTCTCCTTTTTTCTTTATTTTCTTTGCTACGAACAGTGTCTGAGGAAGGCCTGCATGCCGAAACGTCACACACTTAAATATTGTCGTATGCTAAATAAATTAAAATTCTCTACTATCAAGATAAAAAAAACCAAAAAAAAAACCATCTGCTTCCCTGTACACATGGGATCTCACATAATTACGCTTACATTGCATCCTTCCTATTCTACTTCATCTTGTCCTACTTTATCACTGCGGCATAGTGTCTGAGGAAGGCCTGAATGCCAAAAAAGTCACACACTTTAGATAAAAAATCTCTACTATCAAGATTCAAATCCTGATGCTGTAGTTGTATTTATTACCAATGTGAACTCTTTAGAAAAGCTAAAATCCAAAGTAAAAAAAAAAAATATAATATGGATTTAGGGTTTAAATTTTTATGGTAATTCATTCACTGCACATTCCATTAATCAAAACGGGGGAACTCATATTTATTTATAAAAGTCCCTAATGGATAAAAAACCTATAATGTATAACACTGCTTTTTCTATATAATCCATTACATTAGCCGTGTAGCTGTGATTTATAGCATTATATTATATATGAAATATATATCATTCCTAACTTTTCCAGATTCCATCACTGCATTAGTTCAATACCACATCAACCACATTTGACTGGCTTATGTAATATATATTTATATATATATATTTTTTTAAAGCACTTTAGAACCACAGGAACCCTTCTAGATATCTCAAACCGTTGAACTTGGAAAATGTTGAAGCAATCAGCTGTCATCACAAATTAGTGAAATGAAAAATATTTTCTAGCTTAAACATGTACAGCATTGATTTGCAGTTGATTGAGAGATAATTTAACAGAGTAACCACTGAAATATTTCTTTGTTGCATGAAAAAGTATGTTATACAACAGTAACAATATTTAGCATTACAGACATCACAACATTCATCGACTTTGTCACTATACGGTATGTTGAGTATATTATGCTGCTCTTTAAAAAAAAATAATAATTTCATGTAAAATTTACACAGGGCTGTTTTCAGCTTTAATCTCTCTCTCTCTCTCTCTCTCTCTATATATATATATATATATATATATATATATATACAGGGTAGGCCATTTATATGGATACACCTTAATAAAATGGGAATGGTTGGTGATATTAACTTCCTGTTTGTGGCACATTAGTATATGTGAGGGGGGAAACTTTTCAAGATGGGTGGTGACCATGGCGGCCATTTTGAAGTCGGCCATTTTGAATCCAACTTTTGTTTTTTCAATAGGAAGAGGGTCATGTGACACATCAAACTTATTGGGAATTTCACAAGAAAAACAATGGTGTGCTTGGTTTTAACGTAACTTTATTCTTTCATGAGTTATTTACACGTTTCTGACCACTTATAAAATGTGTTCAATGTGCTGCCCATTGTGTTGGATTGTCAATGCAACCCTCTTCTCCCACTCTTCACACACTGATAGCAACACCGCAGGAGAAATGCTAGCACAGGCTTCCAGTTTCAGGTGCTGCACATCTCGTATCTTCACAGCATAGACGATTGCCTTCAGATGATACGAGATGTGCAGCACCTGAAACTACGGATACTGGAAGCCTGTGCTAGCATTTCTCCTGCGGTGTTGCTATCAGTGTTTGAAGAGTGGGAGAAGAGGGTTGCATTGACAATCCAACACAATGGGCAGCACATTGAACACATTTTATAAGTGGTCAGAAACTTGTAAATAACTCATGAAATAATAAAGTTACGTTAAAACCAAGCACACCATTGTTTTTCTTGTGAAATTTCCAATAGGGTTGATGTGTCACATGACCCTCTTCCTATTGAAAAAACAAAAGTTGGATTCAAAATGGCCGACTTCAAAATGGCCGCCATGGTCACCACCCATCTTGAAAAGTTTCCCCCCTCACATATACTAATGTGCCACAAACAGGAAGTTAATATCACCGACCATTCCCATTTTATTAAGGTGTATCCATATAAATGGCCCACCCTGTATATACACTCACCTAAAGAATTATTAGGAACACCTGTTCTATTTCTCATTAATGCAATTATCTAGTCAACCAATCACATGGCAGTTGCTTAAATGCATTTAGGGGGGTGGTCCTGGTCAAGACAATCTCCTGAACTCCAAACTGAATGTCAGAATGGGAAAGAAAGGTGATTTAAGCAATTTTGAGCGTGGCATGGTTGTTGGTGCCAGACGGGCCGGTCTGAGTATTTCACAATCTGCTCAGTTACTGGGATTTTCACTCACAACTATTTCTAGGGTTTACAAAGAATGGTGTGAAAAGGGAAAAACATCCAGTATGCGGCAGTCCTGTGGGCAAAAATGCCTTGTGGATGCTAGAGGTCAGAGGAGAATGGGCCGACTGATTCAAGCTGATAGAAGAGCAACGTTGACTGAAATAACCACTCGTTACAACCAAGGTATGCTGCAAAGCATTTGTGAAGCCACAACACGCACAACCTTGAGGCGGATGGGCTACAACAGCAGAAGACCCCACCGGGTACCACTCATCTCCACTACAAATAGGAAAAAGAGGCTACAATTTGCACGAGCTCACCAAAATTGGACTGTTGAAGACTGGAAAAATTTTGCCTGGTCTGATGAGTCTCGATTTCTGTTAAGACATTCAAATGGTAGAGTCCGAATTTGGCGTAAACAGAATGAGAACATGTATCCATCCTCTGATGGCTACTTCCAGCAGGATAATGCACCATGTCACAAAGCTCGAATCCTTTCAAATTGGTTTCTTGAACATGACAATGAGTTCACTGTACTAAAATGGCCCCCACAGTCACCAGATCTCAACCCAATAGAGCATATTTGGGATATGGTGGAACGGGAGCTTTGTGCCCTGGATGTGCATCCCTCAAATCTCTATCAACTGCAAGATGCTATCCTATCAATATGGGCCAACATTTCTAAAGAATGCTATCAGCACCTTGTTGAATCAATGCCACGTAGAATTAAGGCAGTTCTGAAGGAAAAAGGGGTTCAACACTGTATTAGTATGGTGTTCCTAATATTTCTTTAGGTGAGTGTGTATATATATATATAAAGAAGGACGTATATATGTATGTATGTATATGTGTATGTTCCACGATCACTTGAAAACACAACCATCGTATACACATCCCTTGCTACCTGGAAATAAATCTTGTGGGGGTCTCAGCTCTAGGATGTACCGTTCCTGAGATATTCCCAAAAAATGACCTGCATTAGCCAACACAAGCCTGCAAGTCTTTCTCTTCATATCCCAACTGCCATACACACGGTCACATGTCCCTTATCAGCCAATAGAAGCTCTCAGGCCCTTAGTCTACACATATACACAGCTTTACTCCAGGTTTCCATAACAACCTAACCATTTTTCTTCACTGCTATAGGTCTTTAGGCTAGGGCTGCACGACACATAGGGCACAACTACACTGCTACATGCATCCATCTTGGATGTTTTTTTCCGACTGTCGCAGTCGCCGCATGTCGCAGTGTGACACCATAGCCTATCATTAAAAAAATTGTTGCACTACATTGGTACGACAAAATGTCACGCGACACATGTCGTCATGTAGCCCAAGCCTTAAAGGGACAGGGTGCATTGGAGGTCACTGTTAACCTCTTACGGACACAGGGTGTACATGTACGCACTGATGTCTGAGTCCTTAAGGACACAGGGCGTACATGTATGCCCTGTGTATTTTCGATCACCGCCATGCGTCGGGTGGTGATCGGAACAGAGTGCCTGCTGAAATCAGTCCGCAGGCACCCTGTGACAATGCCGAGGGGGTCCTGTGAGCCCCCCCCCCCCCCATATCAGCAATCGCTGCAAACCGCAGGTCAATTGACCCGGAATAGGAGGGTGATCTGAGGTGTAATATAAACCACC
The DNA here is from genome assembly GCF_905171765.1 of Bufo bufo. Taxonomy (NCBI): domain Eukaryota; kingdom Metazoa; phylum Chordata; class Amphibia; order Anura; family Bufonidae; genus Bufo; species Bufo bufo. The sequence goes on from NC_053391.1 coordinate 475,251,686, forward strand.
AATCACCCTTTATAGATCCTGTGAGGTGGCGGTGACGCCACCTCTCAGGATCGCCTGTGAATGGCTGGACGGACAGATGGGGGGATAACGTCCAGGAGCTCTTCTCTCCCCGCCCACAGACTTCCCTGTGAGCTAGGAGAAAGGAGCCTCGTGTCGGTCCCTCTGCCTCCGACGCGATCCGCCACCATCCGTGGACCCTGAGCAATCATAAAGTGCCATCTGGCACATAAACATTTAGGGAGAGATTTAGTTAGGCAGGGAGAGTAGGTGCGCTGATCGCACATCACACCCATCAGCGAGTTTTTGGGGTGTGAGCAATTTTTCGGGGATTGAAGCGTTTTTTTTACCATTTTTTGGGGCTTGCGTTTTTTATTAGGGTATATGTAAAACACACCGTCCCCCCACATACACACACTAGGAACTGGAGGCGCCTGGATCGTCCCTGACCAACACTTTCCAGGTGTGGTTCCCCCATACTGGAAAGAAGTGACGGTCCCAAGAAAAGTGCAGAGAGTGTAACAGGAGGGGGATATGGAAGGGCACCACCACTCAGTGTGACACGTGCCCGGATCATCCGGGCCTCTGCATTGACGGTTGCTTCAGGGAGTACCACACTTTCACGGAGTACTAAATTTATAATCCCCTTTCCCCATTTTCATTTATTTGTCCACAGTCTTCCAAATTTTAAACCCAAAAATTCTCTCTCCAAAATCCCAATGGCGCTCCTTCTCTTCTGAGCACTTTACGTCCACATATGGAGTATGTCATTACTTTTTTCTCCTATTACCCCTTGTAAAAATGAAAAATTTGGGGTTACACCAGCAATTTAGTGTAAAAAAAAATCACATTATTCATTTTGACATCCAACTTTAACAACATTGCTCCAAACACCTTTGGGGAGTTAATGGACACCCTACTCCTTGTTATGTACCATGAGGGGTCTAGTTTCCTAAATGTTGTGCCATGTGGGGGTTTCTTGCTGTTCTGGCACCATGGGGGCTTCCTAAATGTGACATGCCCCCCCCAAAAAACATTTCAGCAAAATTCTTGTCCAAAATCCCAATGCCGCTCCTGTTCTGAGCCGTGTGGTTCACCCGCAGATCACTCTACATCCACGTATGAGGTATTTTCTGACTCGGAAGAAATTGGGCTATGAATTTTGTGGCGCTTTTTCTCCTTTTAACCTTTTTAAAAATTAAATAAAAGGGACTACAAGAACATGTTTGTGTAAAAGAAAAGGAGATTTGGAATTTTCTCCTCCACTTTGCAGCTATTCCTGTGAAACACTTAAAGGTTTAACAAACTTTCTACATGTCATTTTGAATACTTTGATGGGTGAAGTTTTCATAATGGGGTCATTTATGGGGTATTTCTAACATAAAGACCCTGAAAAAATCTGATTTGGAAATTGTCATGAAAAATTGGAAAATTGCTGCTCAACGTCTTCAAAAAGTAAAAACATGTCAACTTTATGATGCCAACATGATTCCAACATAAAGTAGACGTATTGCATATGCAAATCAATATATAATTTATGTGGCATGACCATTTTTCCTACAAGCAGAGAGATTTAAAGTTAGAAAAAAACTACATTTTCAAATTTTTCATGAAATTTTTTAAATTTTTCGCAAAGAAATGAGGTATCGGCAAAAATTTACAACTAACATAAATTTGAATATGTCACGAAAAAACAATCTCGGAATCAGTATGATAGGTAAAAGCATCCCAGAGTTTTTAATGCATAAAGTGACACTGGTCAGATTTGCAAAAAATGGCCTGGTCCATAAGGTGAAAATGAGCCCGGTTCTTAAGGGGTTAATGGGTGGGGCCATTATTAAAGGGGAAGGGCACTGTGGAGGACACTGTTAAGTTTGCAGGGGCCACAATTAAAGGGGCAGCTGCTGTGGAGGTCACTGTTATTGGGGCAGGGGCCATTTTAAAGGGGCAGGCCGCTGTAAAGGTCACTGTTAAAGGGGCGCGCACTGTGGAGTTCACTTTTAAGGGGACAGGGGCCACTATTGAAGGAGAAACTGCTGTGGAGGTCACTGTTAAAGGGGCGGGCACTGTGGAGGTCACTGTTAAAAGGGTGGGTACTGTGGAGGTCACTGTTAAAGGGACATTTACTGTGGAGGTCACTGTTAAGGGGGCAGGCCACTGTGGAGGTCACTATTAAGGAGGAGGGCGCTGTAGAGGTCACTGTTAAAAGGGCTGGTACTGTGGAGGTCATTGTTAAAGGGGCGTAAAATGTTGAGGTCACTGTTAAAGGGCCGTTCATTGTGGAGATCATTGTTAAAGGTGCGGGCACTGTGGTGGTCACTGTTAAAGAAGCGGACACTGTGGAGGTCACTGTTAAATGGGTGTTCACTCTGGAAGTAACTGTTAAGGGGGCAGGCCACTGTGGAGGTCACAGTAAAAGGGGCGGGCACTGTGGCGGCCCAAGCAGAGAGTTTCAAAGTTAGAAAAAAGCTACATTTTCAAATTTTTCATGAAATTTGGGAATTTTTCACAAAGAAATGAGATATTGGCAAAAATTTACGACTAACATAAATTAGAATATGTCACGAAAAAAACATTCTCGGAATCAGTATGATAGGTAAAAGCATCCGAGAGTTATTAATGCATAAAGTGACACTGGTCAGATATGCAAAAAATGGCCTGGTCCTTAAGGTGAAAATGAGCCCGGTTCTTAAGGGGTTAATGGGTGGGGCCATTATTAAAGGGGAAGGGCACTGTGGAGGACACTGTTAAGTTTGCAGGGGCCACAATTAAAGGGGCAGCTGCTGTGGAGGTCACTGTTATTGGGGCAGGGGCCATTTTAAAGGGGCAGGCCGCTGTAAAGGTCACTGTTAAAGGGGCGCGCACTGTGGAGTTCACTTTTAAGGGGACAGGGGCCACTATTGAAGGAGAAACTGCTGTGGAGGTCACTGTTAAAGGGGCGGGCACTGTGGAGGTCATTGTTAAAAGGGTGGGTACTGTGGAGGTCACTGTTAAAGGGACATTTACTGTGGAGGTCACTGTTAAGGGGGCAGGCCACTGTGGAGGTCACTATTAAGGAGGAGGGCGCTGTAGAGGTCACTGTTAAAAGGGCTGGTACTGTGGATGGTAAGGCCTGAGCAGGTACAGGCATTAGTCAATTGGGTGGCCGACAGTGCATCCAGCACGTTCACATTATCTCCCACCCAGTCTTCTGCAGAAAGCGCACAGATGGCGCATGAAAACCAAGCCCATCAGTCTGTCACATCACCCCCATGCACATCAGGGAAACTGTCTGAGCCTCAAGTTATGCAGCAGTCTCTTATGCTGTTTGAAGACTCTGCTGCCAGGGTTTCCCAAGGGCATCCACCTAGCCCTTCCCCAGGGGTGAAAGAGATAGAATGCACTAACGCACAACCACTTATGTTTCCTGATGATGAGGACATGGGAATACCACCTCAGCACGTCTCTGATGATGACGAAACACAGGTGCCAACTGCTGCGTCTTTCTGTAGTGTGCAGACTGAACAGGAGGTCAGGGATAAAGACTGGGTGGAAGACGATGCAGGGGACGATGAGGTCCTAGACCCCACATGGAATGAAGGTCGTGCCACTGACTTTCACAGTTCGGAGGAAGAGGCAGTGGTGAGACCGAGCCAATAGCGTAGCAAAAGAGGGAGCAGTGGGCAAAATCAGAACACCCGCCGCCAAGAGACTCCGCCTGCTACTGACCGCCGCCATCTGTTACCGAGCACCCCAAAGGCAGCTTCAAGGAGTTCCCTGGCATGGCACTTCTTTAAACAATGTGCTGACGACAAGACACGAGTGGTTTGCATGCTGTGCCATCAGAGCCTGAAGCGAGGCATTAACGTTCTGAACCTTAGCACCACCTGCATGACCAGGCACCTGCATGCAAAGCATGAACTGCAGTGGAGTAAACACCTTAAAAACAAAGAAGTCACTCAGGCTCCCCCTGCTACCTCTTCTGCTGCTGCCGCCTCGGCCTCTTCTGCTGCTGCCGCCGCCTCGGCCTCTTCCTCCGCAGTTGGAGGAACGTTGGCACCTGCCGCCCAGCAAACATGGGATGAACCACCAACACCACCACCTGCGTCACCAAGCATCTCAACCATGTCACACGGCAGCGTTCAGCTCTCCATCTCACAAACATTTGAGAGAAAGCGTAAATTCCCACCTAGCCACCCTCGATCCCTGGCCCTGAATGCCAGCATTTCTAAACTACTGGCCTATGAAATGCTGTCATTTAGGCTGGTGGACACAGACAGCTTCAAACAGCTCATGTTGCTTGCTGTCCCACAGCATGTTGTTCCCAGCCGCCACTACTTCTCCAAGAGAGCCGTGCCTTCCCTGCACAACCAAGTGTCCGATAAAATCAAGTGTGCACTGCGCAACGCCATCTGTGGCAAGGTCCACCTAACCACAGATACGTGGACCAGTAAGCACGGCCAGGGAAGCTATATCTCCCTAACTGCACACTGGGTAAATGTAGTGGCGGCTGGGCCCCAGGCGGAGAGCTGTTTGGCGCACGTCCTTCCGCCGCCAAGGATCGCAGGGCAACATTCTTTGCCTCCTGTCTCCTCCTCCTCCTACTCAGCTTCCTCCTCCTCTTCTTCCACCTGCTCATCCAGTCAGCCACACACCTTCACCACCAACTTCAGCACAGCCCGGGGTAAACGTCAGCAGGCCGTTCTGAAACTCATATGTTTGGGGGACAGGCCCCACACCGCACAGGAGTTGTGGCGGGGTATAGAACAACAAACCGACGAGTGGTTGCTGCCGGTGAGCCTCAAGCCCGGCCTGGTGGTGTGCGATAAAGGGCGAAATCTCGTTGCAGCTCTGGGACTAGCCGGTTTGACGCACATCCCTTGCCTGGAGCATGTGCTGAATTTGGTGGTGCAGAAGTTCATTCGCAACTACCCCGACATATCAGAGCTGCTGCATAAAGTGCGGGCCGTCTGTTCGCGCTTCCGGCGTACACACCCTGCTGCTGCACGCCTGTCTGCGCTACAGCGTAACTTCGGCCTTCCCGCTCACCGCCTCATATGCGATGTGCCCACCAGGTGGAACTCCACCTTGCACATGCTGGACAGACTGTGCGAGCAGCAGCAGGCCATAGTGGAGTTTCAGCTGCAGCACGCACGGGTCAGTCGCACTGTGGAACAGCACCACTTCACCACCAATGACTGGGCCTCCATGCGAGACCTGTGTGCTCTGTTGCGCTGTTTCGAGTACTCCACCAACATGGCCAGTGGGGATGACGCCGTTATCAGCGTTACAATACCACTTCTATGTCTCCTTGAGAAAACACTTAGGGCGATGATGGAAGAGGAGGTGGCCCAGGAGGAAGAGGAGGAAGAGGGGTCATTTTTAGCACTTTCAGGCCAGTCTCTTCGAAGTGACTCAAAGGGAGGTTTTTTGCAACAGCAGAGGCCAGGTACAAATGTGGCCAGACAGGGCCCACTACTGGAGGACGAGGAGGACGAGGATGAGGAGGAGATGGAGGAGGATGAGGATGAAGCATGTTCAAAGCGGGGTGGCACCCAAAGCAGCTCGGGCCCATCACTGGTGCGTGGCTGGGGGGAAACACAGGACGATGACAATACGCCTCCCACAGAGGACAGCTTGTCCTTACCTCTGGGCAGCCTGGCACACATGAGCGACTACATGCTGCAGTGCCTGCGCAACGACAGCAGAGTTGCCCACATTTTAACGTGTGTGGACTACTGGGTTGCCACCCTGCTGGATCCCCGGTACAAAGACAATGTTCCCACCTTACTTCCTACACTGGAGCGTGATAGGAAGATGCGCGAGTACAAGCGCACGTTGGTAGACGCGCTACTGAGAGCATTCCCAAATGTCACAGGGGAACCAGTGGAAGCCCAAGGCGAAGGCAGAGGAGGAGCAAGAGGTCGCCAACGCAGCTGTGTCACGGCCAGCTCCTCTGAGGGCAGGGTTAGCATGGCAGAGATGTGGAAAAGTTTTGTCACCACGCCACAGCTAACTGCACCACCACCTGATACGGAACGTGTTAGCAGGAGGCAACATTTCACTAACATGGTGGAACAGTACCTGTGCACACCCCTCCACGTACTGACTGATGGTTCGGCCCCATTCAACTTCTGGGTCTCCAAATTGTCCACGTGGCCAGAGCTAGCCTTTTATGCCTTGGAGGTGCTGGCCTGCCCGGCGGCCAGAGTTTTGTCTGAACGTGTATTCAGCACGGCAGGGGGCGTCATTACAGACAAACGCAGCCGCCTGTCTACAGCCAATGTGGACAAGCTGACGTTCATAAAAATGAACCAGGCATGGATCCCACAGGACCTGTCCATCCCTTGTGCAGATTAGACATTAATTACCTCCCCTTAACAATATATTATTGTACTCCAGGGCACTTCCTCATTCAATCCTATTTTTATTTTTATTTTACCATTATATTGCGGGGCAACCCAAAGTTGAATGAACCTCTCCACTGTCTGGGTGCCGGGGCCTAAATTTGTGACAGTGGCCTGTTCCAGTGGTGGGTGACGTGAAGCCTGATTCTCTGCTATGACATGAAGACTGATTCTCTGCTGACATGAAGCCTGAATCTCTGTTATGGGACCTCTCTCCTCTGTCTGGGTGCCGGGGCCTAAATGTGTGACAGTGGCCTGTTCCAGTGGTGGGTGACGTGAAGCCTGATTCTCTGCTATGACATGAAGACTGATTCTCTGCTGACATGAAGCCTGAATCTCTGTTACGGGACCTCTCTCCTCTGTCTGGGTGCCGGGGCCTAAATATGTGACAGTGGCCTGTTCCAGTGGTGGGTGACGTGAAGCCTGATTCTCTGCTATGACATGAAGACTGATTCTCTGCTGACATGAAGCCTCCAATATATCCAGATCCCTCTGTAGTAGTATACTGTCCTCTTCAGTGTTAATTACTTTACACAGTTTAGTGTCATCTACAAAAATTGATATTTTACTATGCAAGCCTTCTACAAAATCATTAATAAATATATTGAAGAGAATAGGGCCCAATACTGACCCCTGAGGTACCCCACTAGTGTCAGTGACACATTCTGAGTGTGTACCATTAATAACCACCCTCTGTTTTCTATTACTGAGACAGTTATTTACCCACATACAGACATTTTCTCCCAGTCCGAGCATTCTCATTTTATATACTAACCTTTCATGTTGTACAGTGTCAAATGCTTTGGAGAAGTCCAGATATACGACATCTATTGATTCGCCGCTGTCAAGTCTAGAACTTACCTCCTCAAAGAAACTGATTAAATTAGTTTGGCATGACCGATCCCTCATGAAGCCATGCTGATATGGAGTTATTTGCTTATTTCCGTTGAGATACTCAAAGATAGCATCTCTTAGAAAACCTTCAAACAGTTTACCCACAACAGATGGTAAACTTACCGGCCTATAGTTTCCAGGTTCTGTTTTTGGACCATTTTAGAATATTGACACCACATTTGCTATGTGCCAATCCTGTAGGACATTCCCTGTCAGTATAGAGTCCGCAAATATCAGAAATACGGGTCTGGCAATGACATTACTTAATTCCCTTAGGATACGGAGTTGTATGCCATCCGGTCCTAGCGATTTGTCTATTTTAATCTTTTTAAGTCGCTGTTGTACTTCTTCCTGGGTCAGACAGGACACTTTTAATAGTGAATTTATTTTTTACATTCAGCATTTCATCTGACAGTTTATTTTCCTCAGTGAATACATTGGAGAAAAAAATATTTAACAGCTTTGCTTTCTCCTCATCGCTCTCTGTGACTCCCCCCTCATTACTCTTTAAAGGACCGACACCTTCAGATTTATACTTTTTAACATTTATATAATTGAAGAACATTTTAGGGTTAATTTTATTCTCTTTGGCAATTTATCTCTCGGTCTCTAGTTTGGCCGCTTTTATTTGTTTTTTACTTATAGTTTTTCAGTGCTTCCGTGCTACCCTCCTGTTTTAGTGATTTATATGCTTTCTTTTTGTCATTTATTGCTTTCTTTACAGTTCTATTTATCCACATTGGTTTCTTTTTGTTACCTAACCTTTTATTCCCATACGGTATGTACCTCTCACAATGAGATTTTAGGATGCTCTTAAAGATATCCCATTTTGTGGCTGTATTTTTTGAGGACTTTGTCCCAGTTAGTTAGGCCTATTGCCTCTCTTAGTTGGCTAAATTTAGCTTTTTTTGAAGTTTGGTCTTTTGTTCCTCCCTGTAGAAACACTCTTTTAAATGATAATTGGAAGGTTATTACTTTATGGTCACTATTTCCCAGGTTTCCCCCAACTTGCATGTCTTTTGTTCTGTCAGGCCTATTGGTTAATACTAAGTCCAGTATGGCCGTCCCTCTATTCGGGTCCTGAACCAGTTGGGAGAGGTAATTGTCTTTGGTTATTGCCAAGAACCTGTTTCCTTTATGGGATATACAAGTTTCAGTTTCCCAGTCTATATCTGGGTAGTTGAAGTCCCCCATAATAACCACCTCATTATGATTTGCCGCCTTGTCTATCTCGTTTAGTAGTAGATTTTCTGTGGACTTTGGTATATTAGGTGGTTTATAGTAAACTCCTATTAGTCATTTATTATTGTTTTTAGCTCCATGTATCTCTACCCACAGTGACTCCACATGTTCATGTCCCTCAATTGTATCTTCACAGAGTGTGGGCTTTAGACTGGTACAAGTACACACAGGTATGTCTGGAATGCATTCACAATCTTCAGTAGGGCAATGCTGATTGTAATGGTGAAAATGACATGACAGACTACCTTTAAATAGTCTTCAAAAATATTATATTGTGTTGCGTCCTTCTGCTCATACCTATATGTCTATAGTATAAACTAATGGAGCATCACAGTTATGAAGAAAAGGAATTGAAACTAAATGTACATACCCTAAAGGTTAGTGTTGATCGAGCACCATAGTGCTCGGGCCGAACACATTGGGAGTCAATGGGAGAACCCAGGCATTAAACCAGGCACCTCCTGCTCTGAAGAGGGGAGGGTGCCTGGTTCATAGGAAAAGGTCATAAATTGATGGAAACACCACCGAAATGGTTCGGGAACAGCATGGTGAGGATGTCTGGATGCATCTTGAACTCCCAAGTCGCTGCAGGGAACGATGTTGTCTGAGTAGTGCGCCACTTTTACAGACTGACAATAAGGGTCCATTCACGCATCCGTAGTGTATTGCGGATCCGCAATACACCTGGCCGGCACCCCCATAAAACTGCCTATTCTTGTCCGCAATTGCAAACAAGAATAGAACATGTTCTATTTTTTTGGGGGAGCCGTGCACCGGAAGAACGGGGCCGCGCTCCGGAAATGTGGATGCGGACAGTGTGCTGTCCGCATCTCTTACGGCCCCATAGAGAATGAATGGGTTTGGATTCGTTTTGCAACGTTGGTACAATTGTTCAGGTAGTGGGACTCTTACACTCATAAAGCCTATGCACTAAGTGAAAGAGCTGCCAAAAATTTCAAGGAACCGACACTCTAATACACCCTTTGTTACACATAAAGGAGGGCATCATACACAGCCTTGAAAAAGTATGATTGATGGCCTGCTAGAGACCCTCAAACTGATTTTAACATGTCCTACGATGTAGGCGTGGTGCCCGGGCTTAGACATGTTCTACATCGTAGGACATGTTGACTAATCTCTCAATTTTAAAATCAGTTTGAGGGTTTAGTAAGACTGCAGAGTGCACCTGTCTTTGCTATTATTTTGTTATATTGTTATATTGATTATGACATCCACACAATTGCTACCTTGTGTAGGATGTCTATTGTGGTACTTGTGGTTCGCTGCGGGCATCCTCCACCGTATGCATTTTTGCTGGGGATCGCCATCAGCAACGGGCCACAAGTGCAGGATCTGCTCCCCTATATATATGCACGACTGCATGTGGGTTTGAGCACCTCCTGCTAATACCACGCTAGTTTTTTCAGTTTACCTGCTAGAGACCCTCAAAAACATTTGGAGCAAGGGCCTGCTGATCTGACCATCTGAAACATTATGGGCGAGGGCCTGCTGCACATCCCCGTGACGGCGACGATCCATTCGGATGTCTGCCATATCAACTTTCAATGTTATTTTCAGCCCAAACCATGCAGACCATGGGTAACAGGGGAATCATGGTTCTATTCTGGAGAGGGAGCCTGAGAAACAGCTACGGCTACAACATCCAAGCAAGGCAGCTTACACGCAAATCACCTATTAGGTATAAATAGGTGAGTGCCTGCAGGTGATCTGACCTTGTTAAAGATTTTAGATGCGGACCTGCAAATGAGCTGCTGACCCTATAAAAGATTTTAGGTGCAGGCCTGCTGGTGAACTAACCATGTAAAATATTGTAGCTGAAGGCCTGCTGCTGATCTGACTGTAAAAAATTATATGAGAGGGCCTGCAGGTGAGATGAACCTCTAAAACATTATATGTGAGGGCCTTCAGGTGAGCTGACCCTGTAAAAGATTTGAGGTGCGGGCCTGCTGGTGAGCTGATCCTCTAAAAGTTTGTAGGTGCGGGCCTGCAGGTGAGCTGACCCTCTAAAATATTAGATGCGAGGGCCTTCAGGTGAGCTGACCTTGTAAAAGATTTGAGGTGCGGGCCTGCTGGTGAGCTGACCCTGCAAAAGAATTTTGGTGTGGGTCTGGTGGTGAGCTAACCCTCTAAAAGGTTAAAGGTGAGGGCCTGCAGGTGAGCTGACCCTCTAAAACATTATATGTGAGGGCCTTCAGGTGAGCTGACCCTGTAAAAGATTGTAGGTGAAGGCCTGCTGGTGAGATGGCCCTGTAAAAAATTCTATGCAAGGGCCTGCCGGTGAGCTGACCCTCTAAAACATTTTATGTGAGGGCCTTCAGGTGAGCTGACCCTGTAAAAGATTTGAGGTGCGGGCGTGCAGGTGAGCTGACCATCTAAAATATTAGATGCGAGGGCCTTCAGGTGAGCTGACCCTGTAAAAGATTTTAGATGTGGATCTAGTGGTGAGCTGAGCCTCTAAAAGGTTGAAGGTGAGGGCCTGCAGGTGAGCTGACCCTCTAAAACATTATATGCAAGGGGTTTCAGGTGAGCTGACCTATAGATTGTAGGTGAAGACCTGCTGGTGAGCTGACCCTGTAAAACATTATATGCGAGGGTCTGCTGGTGAGCTGACCCAGTAAAATATTATGTGTGAGGGCCTGCTGGTGAGCTGACCCTTACAAGGGCTTCTGTCACTCCACTAAACTAATTTTTTTTTTTGTCTCCTTAAAATCCTTATGCTGCGATTTCTCAATATATAGGGCTATTACTCAGTTTGGAAAATACAAATGTGATAGCACTCTGCATCCAGCATTATGCCCTGCCTCCATGCTTGATGAGGCATTGGTGTACATTTTGGCCAAAGCGTAATAAGCCACTCACCACGTCAAGGTCGCCTCTATTGAGTGGTCCCTAACACTAGTTCCTACCTGTTTATGGGCCATGACAGCCACACAAAGTCCAGGGAATGCAGGTCAGCATGCACGCCAAGCACACTCTGCTTTTAACCCCGTCCGGTGCCATTACAGCTTTCATTGGATCCAGGGATGCAAGTACCAACATGCACGCTGAGCCCATCATATACTTCTCCTGGAGCCAAATGGCTACTGGTAGGTTCTATATAAGCAGACTCAGTTTTATACTGACTGAGTCTGGTTATATAGAACCTACCAGTAGCCATTTGGCTCCAGGAGAAGTATATGGTGGGCTCAGCGTGCATGTTGGTACTTGCATCCCTGGATCCGATGAAAGCTGTAATGGCACCGGACGGGGTTAAAAGCAGAGTGTGCTTGGCGTGCATGCTGACCTGCATTCCCTGGACTTTGTGTGGCTGTCATGGCCCATAAACAGGTAGGAACTAGTGTTAGGGACCACTCAATAGAGGCGACCTTAACATGGTGAGTGGCTTATTACGCTTTGGCCAAAATGTACACCAATGCCTCATCCAGCATGGAGGCAGGGCAGAATGCTGGATGCAGAGTGCTATCACATTTGTATTTTCCGTTTGAATATGTATTTCGCCATAGTGATGTGCACCTACATACAGGTTGTGCTGACTCAATCCCCCACATTTTTTCTTTGTAGTATATATTGGAGGTGTGGCGATCTCCTTGGAGTCATGCACACCTGACCAGTCAATCTGTCCTGGAGGCTGGTTTTAAAGTCAGTATAAAACTGAGTCTGCTTATATAGAACCTACCAGTAGCCATTTGGCTCCAGGAGAAGTATATGGTGGGCTCAGCGTGCATGTTGGTACTTGCATCCCTGGATCCGTTGAAAGCTGTAATGGCACCGGACGGGGTTAAAAGCAGAGCGTGCTTGGCGTGCATGCTGACCTGCATTCCCTGGACTTTGTGTGGCTGTCATGGCCCATAAACAGGTAGGAACTAGGGTTAGGGACCACTCAATAGAGGCGACCTTGACGTGGTGAGTGGCTTATTACGCTTTGGCCAAAATGTACACCAATGCCTCATCCAGCATGGAGGCAGGGCAGAATGCTGGATGCAGAGTGCTATCACATTTGTATTTTCCGTTTGTATATGTATTTCGCCATAGTGATGTGCACCTACATACAGGTTGTGCTGATTCAATCCCCCACATTTTTTCTTTGTAGTATATATTGGAGGCGTGGCGATCTCCTTGGAGTCATGCACACCTGACCAGTCAATCTGTCCTGGAGGCTGGTTTTAAAGTCAGTATAAAATTGAGTCTGCTTATATAGAACCTACCAGTAGCCATTTGGCTCCAGGAGAAGTATATGGTGGGCTCAGCGTGCATGTTGGTACTTGCATCCCTGGATCCGATGAAAGCTGTAATGGCACCGGACGGGGTTAAAAGCAGAGTGTGCTTGGCGTGCATGCTGACCTGAATTCCCTGGACTTTGTGTGGCTGTCATGGCCCATAAACAGGTAGGAACTAGTGTTAGGGACCACTCAATAGAGGCGACCTTGACGTGGTGAGTGGCTTATTACGCTTTGGCCGAAAATGTACACCAATGCCTCATCCAGCATAGAGGCAGGGCAGAATGCTGGATGCAGAGTGCTATCACATTTTTATTTTCCGTTTGTATATGTATTTCGCCATAGTGATGTGCACCTACATACAGGTTGTGCTGACTCAATCCCCCACATTTTTTCTTTGTAGTATTACTCAGTTTGGTTCAGTAGTTCTATCAAAAAACTGACTTTTATAGTATGCAAATTACCTCTCTAGCAGCAGGTAGGGCGGCTATCTGCTGCTAGCAGCCGCATCCTCCATTCATAATGACGCCCCCTCCTCATGTTGATTGACAGGGCCAGCGGATGCGCTCGTTCTCTGCTGGCCCTGTCTGCATTCAAAGTCTGGCGCCGGCGCCATACCTGTCTTGAGTCGGCGCAGGCGCACTGAGGGGAGGACGCTCGCTCGGCCGCTCCATCCTCAGTGCGCCTGCGCCGATGACGTCACATGTACACCCGGCGCAGGCGCACTGAGGGTGGAGCGGCCGAGCGAGCGTCCTCCACTCAGTGCGCCTGCGGCAACTGAAGAGTGGCGCAAGATTTAAAATGCAGACAGGGCCAGCAGAGAACGAGCGCGTCCGCTGGCCCTGTCAATCAACATGAGGAGGGGGCGTCATTATGAATGGAGGATGCGGCTGCTAGCAGTAGGTAGCCGCCCTACCTGCTGCTAGAGAGGTAATTTGCATATTATAAAAGTCTGTTTTTTGACAGAACTACTTAACCAAACTGAGTAATAGCCCTATGTATTGAGAAATAGCAGCATAAGGATTTTAAGGAGACAAAAAAAAAAAGAGTTTAGTGGAATGACAGAAGCCCTTTAAAAAATTATATGGGAGGCGCTGCTGGTGAGCTGACCAGTAAGTGTGGTGTCTTATGTCACTTGAGATGTTGTTGAAAAGCAAGTCAACCAGTCCAGTACAGCTGGATTGTTGGTCAAAAATGACTGCTGGATGACAGTGGCAGTTGTGGCCTGTTGCAGCAGCTGCTGATACCACCAACCCTTCTTCTGCTGCCACTTGTGCCAGCTACAACAAACTTTTTGCCACTGCCCGTTCCTTTTGAGGGGCCAGGCAATTGTCTGTTATCCATAGTGTACAGTCACCGAATCAGTAATGTAACTATGTATGAATGGTACAGCAGTAGATAAACACGTCTGCATATTGCCTGCCTCTTCACCACCTATTGACCGCCTTTTGACAATGAGTCTGACGCACAGTAAGTCTGTATAACAGAACCGATTAAGTCTTAATGGTGCAGCAGGTGAACTAGATAAATGCGCCTATATATTAAACCACCTGTTGACAATGAGGATGATGCCTATGTACAGTCAGGTCCATAAATATTGGGACATCAACACAATTCTAACATTTTTGGCTCTATACACCACCACAATGGTTTTGAAATGAAACAATCAAGATGTGCTTTAACTGCAGACTGTCAGCTTTAATTTAAGGGTATTTACATCCAAATCAGGTGAACGGTGTAGGAATTACAACAGTTTGCATATGTGCCTCCCACTTGTTAAGGGGCCAAAAGTAATGGGACAATTGGCTTCTCAGCTGTTCCATGGCCAGGTGTGTGTTATTCCCTTATTATCCCAATTACAATTAGCAGATAAAAGGTCCAGAGTTCATTTCAAGTGTGCTATTTGCATGTGGGATCTGTTGCTGTCAACTCTCAAGATGAGATCCAAAGAGCTGTCACTATCAGTGAAGCAAGCCATCATTAGGCTGAAAAAACTAAACAAACTCATCAGAAAGATAGTAAAAACATTAGGCGTGGCCAAAACAACTGTTTGGAACATTCTTAAAAAGAAGGAACGCATCGGTGAGCTCAGCAACACCAAAAGACCCGGAAGACCACGGAAAACAACTGTGGTGGATGACCGAAGAATTCTTTCCCCGGTGAATAAAACACCCTTCACAACAGTTGGCCAGATCAAGAACACTCTCCAGAGGTAGGTGTATGTGTGTCAAAGTCAACAATCAAGAGAAGACTTCACCAGAGTGAATGAATACAGAGGGTTCACCACAAGATGTAAACCATTGGTGAGCCTCAAAAACAGGAAGGCCAGATTAGAGTTTGCCAAAAAACATCTAAAAAAGCCTTCACAGTTCTGGAACAACATCCTATGGACAGATGAGACCAAGATCAACTTGTACCAGAGTGATGGGAAGAGAAGAGAATGGAGAAGGAAAGGAACTGCTCATGATCCTAAGCATACCACCTCATCAGTGAAGCATGGGGGTGGTAGTGTCATGACATTGGCATGTATGGCTGCCAATGAAACTGTTTCTGTTATATTTATTGATGATGTGACTGCTGACAAAAGCAGCAGGATGAATTCTGAAGTGTTTCGGGCAATATTATCTGCTCATATTCAGCCAAATGCTTCAGAACTCATTAGGCGGTGCTTCACAGTGCAGATGGACAATGACCCAAAGCATACTGCAAAAGCAACCAAAGAGTTTTTTTAAGGGAAAGAAGTGGAATGTTCTGCAATGGCCAAGTCAATCACCGGACCTGAATCCGATTGAGCATGCATTTCACTTGCTGAGGACAAAACTGAAGGGAAAATGCCCCAAGAACAAGCAGAAACTGAAGACAGTTGCAGTAGAGGCCTGGCAGAGCATCACCAGGGATGAGCCCAGCGTCTGGTGATGTCTATGCGTTCCAGACTTCAGGCTGTAATTGACTGTAAAGGATTTGCAACCAAGTATTAAAAAGTGAAAGTTTGATTTATGATTATTTTTCTGTCCCATTACTTTTGGTCACTTAACAAGTGGGAGGCACATATGCAAACTGTTATAATTCCTACACCTTTCACCTGATTTTGATGTAAATACCCTCAAATTAAAGCTGACAGTTTGCAGTTAAAGCACATCTTGTTCGTTTCATTTCACATCCATTGTGGTTGTGTATAGAGCCAAACATGTTAGAATTGTGTTGATGTCCCAATATTTATGGACCTGACTGTATAACAGTATAACAGTTCTTGCATGGCCAGCATACTCACCGGACATGTCACCCATTGAGCATGTTTGGGATGCTCTGGATCTGCGTATACGACAGCATGTTCCAGTTCCTGCCATTACAGTATTCTGCAACTTCACACAGCTATTGAAGAGGAGTGGACCAACATTCCACAGACCACAATCAGGGCCGGTGCAAGGATTTTTGCCAACACAAGCGAAGCTACATTTTGGCGCCCCCCGCAGCTTACCTGGCCCTGGTCCTGTTTGCAGCACCTCCTCTGTGTGGTCCTGGTATCTTCTCTCTGCTTCAGACAATCGCTGGTTTGAGGACCGTATTTATCGCCCTCTAAGACGCACCGGCCCATAAGACGCATTTAGAGGAGGATAAAAAGAAATAATATTTTCCATTGCACCTCAGGTCAGAACAGCAATCAGACCCCCAATGTTATTAAGACCTCAGATCAGACCCCCAATAATTCAGATCAGTCCTCCATGACCGCCATCATGCCCCCCATATCAGCCATCATGCCCCCATGTCAGCCATCATGCACCCATGTCAGCCATCATGCCTCCATGTCAGCCATCAGCCCCCCATGTCAGCCATCAGCCCCCAATGTCAGCCATCAGCCCCCCATGTCAGCCATCATGCCCCCATGTCAGCCATCATGCCCCCTGTGTCAGCCATCAGCTCCCCGTGTCAGCCATCAGCTCCCCCATGTCAGCCATCAGCCCCCCATGTCAGCCATCAGCCCCACATGTCAGCCATCATGCTCCCATGTCAGCCATCATGCTCCCATGTCAGCCATCATGCCCCCATGTCAGCCATCATGCCCCCATGTCAGCCATCATGCCCCCATGTCAGTAAAATGCCCCCATGTCAATCATCATGCTCCCATGTCAGCCATTATGCCCCCATGTCAGCCACCAGGCTGTCAGATGTGAAGGCTGCGCACAGTCAGACTACATGGTGCGCAGCCCTTTACAGCAGACAGCCGAGTGGAGGACCATGAAGCGGTGAGTACAGATCCTTCACAGGGTATTTTAATAAAAAGAAAAAAAGTTTTATTTTTCCACCCCCCCGTCTCTGCGCCCTAAGGCAGCCGCTTGGTCTGCCTTATTATAGCACCGGCCCTGGCCACAATCAACAACCTGATCAACTCTATGTGACAGAGATGTGGTGCACTGCGTGAGGCAAATGGTGGCCAGACCAGATACTGACAGTTTTTTTGACCCCCCCCAGTAAGGCAAAACTGTGCACATTTCAGAGTGCCCTTTTATTGTGGGCAGTCTAATATTCATGCTGTCTAGTCAGCACCTTGATATGCCACACCTGTGAGGTGGGATGGATTATAACTCGGCAAAGGAGAACTGCAGATTTAGACAGATTTGTGAACAATATTTGAGAGTAATGGGTCTTTTGGGTATGTAGAAAATATTTCAGATCTTTGAGTTCCAGCTCAAGCAAAATGGGAGCAAAACTGAAAGTGTTGCGATTATATTTTTGTTCAGTGTATAATAGTTAAATATTTCATGCAGCTAAAAAAAAATGTCCATAAACATCAACTATAGAACAGGAGGAAATGCAGCAATAATACGATAAGATATACAGTACACACGCATAATTCTTCTTTCTAATTCTAGCCTTTCCCTTCAATACCTCCGGCAGTTAAATGGAAGCTATGTTGATTTCTCACTTTCCCTGACACCCTTAGACTGTTTTTCTGGCAGACATTGCTACACTCATTCACCCTCATTCAATGCCCAGCACAGAATGACCTTCTGCATGATCTGCTTGGGCACTTCCCTACCTGGTGCAGAAGTAATTGGTTCATCCAGGCTGTTTGTCGGCCAGGGAGCCAATCAGGGCAACCCTTTTCCCCCACTTCCTCCAAGGGTCATGTGAGCATCCTTCTTCTTCCTCCTTAGTACTTTTCCCACCAACATGTGCATAAACATTGAGCTACCTGCCATTTTACAGAATTTTTCCCAAACAAGCCTGAAAAGGTTCAGGTTCCTCTGCAGGACAACATTTTCCAAAGCCTGCCTAATGTGATAATATATCAACATGCAGCTTCTTCCTCTGTTTTTTTTTTTTTTAGTCTACTTGGTTTGAAGAATTGAAATTGAATTTGTCAAAAGAAACACCTATGGATTTTTCAACATTTGCAAATTAAAATTGGCTAATAATGTAACTCCACCAGCAAAACATTTAGCCACCACCTGTTAAACCACGCTAAAAATTGGACAAATATGTCATAAGATTGGTGCAAATGTGTACTATATCCACAAAACAGGCAAAATCATTCCACTTTGATATATTACCTCCTAGCCTTAACGCCATCTGCAGGCTTAGTAAATCCGCCACTGTGTATTTAATATCTTAAGTGTCTAATTGCTGTTTTCTACATAGAGACAGATAACGTAGATACATCAATCGATAGATAGATAAGACTAAGAATGTTATCTGAATAATTGTATTATTTAGGAATTTATGTTCTCTTTTGACTATCTGACTACAATGGTACACTGCTCAACATTGTACAAATCAAACTGTAATGTACTACTGTATCTTTAATTGTTTGAAAATTAGAAAACCAATAAAAAAACATTGAAACAAATTGATAGATACATTTGATATAGATTGACTCTGATAAATTGACTCTGATAACACGTCATAGTGTTATTTTATGCCATCTTGAGATAAAAGCAGTTGAAATACATTGATAGAGTTAGTTAACTCTTTTTGTGCCAATTTTTTTTTATTTAACACATTAACCATCAAGTTTACCTGGGCTGCATCTGTATATGCATTCTTTTTACTGTCTACTCATGAGATCAATTTCAATACGTAGAGTTGTTATAGATATACGTAGTAATGATTTTATTCCCAGCTGTATTTGAGTTCAGTTTTTTTTAGAATCACGCTATTTAAATGCACATTTTTATTGCATTATTAAAGCAGATTGCTTAATATACATACACAAATGTGTTGCATACTATTTCACACCATTCCAGCATTTGCAAAGATTCCATTTATTTTCCTAAATATCATTTAACATTCCCTGAATATAAGAATCAATAAGATTGCGGTTCTTGCATATTGCTTATACTGTACCTTGTTGCTGCTCTATGATGTGCAATTTCCCAGAGGACAAATATTCTAAATAAAAACAAGAAATAACTAACTAAATAGGCTTTTGTAAAGAGATAGATAGATAGATAGATAGATAGATAGATAGATAGATAGATACTGTTAGTAATATGCTCCCTCTGGTCATTGTTATTAAAGGGCATTGATATGAGTGGAAATTATAGTATTCCAAAGAATAACAGCACTCAACTCATGACTTTTGTAGGTGCCTGTCCTCAATTCCACCTAACTAACAGATCACCATATATCATACTGCAGCAAAAGGCACAACTCTGCATGCTTAACTTGATTGCCCAACTTTGGGGATTTTTTTATTTATTTTTTTAACAGACCCCTGCATCATGTTATACCTCTTGAAAAAATTGTATTCACCTGCTCCATTCTGGGTTACTGGGTCACTTCAAAGTTCCAAATGGATGGGTCACATGCACTATTACAGCCAATGACTGGCCTCAGTAGTGAAATGTCCTCAAGTATCAAGTATCATGCCAGTTGGGGAGATGTCAGCACTGAGGTTAGTCATTTGCTGCAAGAATGGATGTCGCCCCATGTGCCATAGGTTGACAGGATGGGAACTTGAAGACCACTGAAAAGAGACATGGACAGGTTGCTATAACTTACTGATGGGGAGGTGCTGAGTATGAATTTTTCAACAGAGACAGCATGGTGCAGGGGTCTGTTAAAAAGTTCCTAAAATTGTGCAACCCTGTTAAGTTTTGTTTATTAATTCAGCCAGGTGTGCACTATATACAGGTAAATGCAGATTTGGGCTTATATTGAAGCCCTTTTTCAAGGCAGACCATGTGCACACTAGCCTCTAGTGGAGTCACTCTGTCTTGAAAAAAGGCTTTTACAACAAGAAATGTTGCATTTACCTTTACACAATGTCCATCCAGTTAGATTATTAAATGATTAAGAAAACAAGTTAAACATACTGTCTTCCATTGGCGTGTAGGCTAAAATTATATTTCTAGTGCCGAAGAACAGAAAACAATTAGAATACTCCGTTGCAAATTAATCGGAATCTCATGAATAAGCAAAACAAAAATCATAATTTTACGAATAAAGAGCAATACGTGACACGCCGGGTTATCACGTGAGCGACCCAAAATCACGTGAGACGCCGTCAGTGTAGCGAGGCCAGCTACACGAAACCTTCAGATGGAGAAACACAGAGCCGACGCAGATACATCAGGATGTGTGAGTGGCTGTGTAGCGGGTGGGACGCCCCCGACTCCAGCCGTAACCATACAAGTCTCCTGTGAGTAGAGACATTTGATATCTACTATCTTTATTATTTTACCCTCCAAGTGTGATTTTGACAGAAGTCTCCTGTGAGCAGAGACGGCCGATACTAATATTTTACCTTCTAAGTGTGATTTCCACAAAAGTCTCCTATGAGCAGAGACGGACGATACTTACTATCCTTACTACTATTTTACCCTCAAAGTGTGACTTCCACAAAAAGTCTCCTGCGAGTACAAACATTTGATGCTTACTATTCTAACTATTGTTACCATTCTACCCTCTAAGTGTGATTTCCATCAGGTGGATACCTTTCATTTTTTGAGTGACTACACGGAGCTACACAACCTGCACTGGAAGCCTATAGTTGTGATTGAGAGAAATTGAGAGACATTGAGAGACATTTCTTTTTGCACCAATTAAAATTTTCAACTTTTTTTCTCTTTTACACTTTATATTTTTTTACAATTTTTTATCATTTTTTACCATCTCAAAATTGTAATTACCTTGATTGTTATATAATTATCATTGTTATATTCATGCACTATTTATTCACATCAAGTATAATTGTGAGAGTTTTGCTTCTAACACCACCTAAATGTTTATAGGTATTCATCATTGATTATACAGTAGACATTTTATCAGTATATCAGTTTTTATTTTTATTTCAATAAAATAGTCATCTTTTATATATTTTTTGGTCCCAGGTGGTGAGTGCCTGTTTTGCTTCTTTTTCTTCTTTTTCTTTTTCTACAACAATTTCTGTGACGGGGTGAGTCACACATTACAGAGCAACCCTACCAAGTTTGAAAAGGAGGGAGAGCCACTACAAATTGTATTTACTTAAAATAATATTTCACATCAATGCAGGACTCATTACTGATTGTGGCACTTTGGACATAGTCAAATGGTATAGACAAAATGGGATTTGGAACCACACAATACTGTTTGGTGAAAGCAGGCTTGGACTGGACCACAGAAGGGCCCCTAAACAAGGTAGTCCCCCACCTCCAGCAGAAGTGGCACATAAAATATTGGACTTACAGATATGCAGTGTACAGCACCTCAACCAGCCTAAGTTCATGTAAAAAAAACTACGTAGATTATTTAAGAAACTAGTGTACCCAGTATATTATTAAAGACACAATCAGGTGGCTGAGATGCCTTCTGGGTACACCACCCAATATACTCTTTCCCCAAAGATGCTGCAATCCTCTTGTAGTGTCTTGCTGCTTTGTGACTAGGTAATATTTGAATGTATCCCTACAGTGGACCAAATTAAATAGATTTTACTGGTGGACCCTAGGCACCCCAGTCCAGCACTGGATGAAAGCATAGGATCTGAGATGCTATTATTTGTCCCTTTTTGAAAATCATCTTGCACACAGAAGGTCCTTAATTATGGGCCCTGCACCATTGTAGGAAGTAATTAACTTGTAATGAGGCACAGGCCGCATCATTAATTCAATGCCTACTTCGACAATCCATGCTCCATGCTAAAATCAAATTACAGGTTTCAATTACTATTTACTATTCAGTTTCTGGTGAAAATAATGATAAATGTATTGGGGCAGATAGCTCTGCCCGTGTTCCACCTTCTCTACACACCCTCTATAGATACTAATGAGGGTTTGTGACTTTTTAATTCCAGAAAACTAGGGTGTGGGAATGATAAATTATGTGTTTTGTGACTGGTAAGAATTATACTGTATTGCTTCTTCATATTTTATTTGCATACATCATGCATACAAACATTACGCAAATCATTTCTCTTAATTTTGTACTGTAGAATAGGGATAGGCAGGGAAAGCTGTCAGAATGGGAGTGGAAAGTGAGGAGCTGAGGCTAGGTGTGCCTCCTAGTAAAACTGCAATTGTTGCAATCCTCAAAAGCAGCTACCTGCAAGGATATTTTTTTCATTTTTTCCCATTTTAACAGAAATCATGTTTTTTGAGAGGTGGGGGGGGGGGGGGTGTCAGTGGAATAAGCGCAAAATTATTCAAAATATGTTTTACCACCCAGACAATAGATGTAGCATTTAAAATCTTAGTGAAACACCTGAAATACTTATTAGTCCAAACTCTGTGTCAGTGCATCTCCACATAGTTAATTTAACTTTTTTTTTTTAAACCAGCATATACATGTATTACAATATGCAGGGTAGAGGAGATAATTATCTGTGAGTGCTAAAGATGATCCAATAAAAATTTTTGGGTGGTTGAATTTATTAAAACCAGCATATATCTGTCTAAAGATTTGCAAGGTAGCGAACAAAATTATCTGTGAGAGATGATGTGATATCATAGGCCTAAATCTGCATATTTCCATTTCCACACAGGTCCAAATCATTTTTTTGGGGTTGAACTTATGAAAACCAACATACAGTGGGGGAAATAATTATTTGACCCCTCACTGATTTTGTAAGTTTGTCCATTGACAAAGAAATGAAAAGTCTCAGAACAGTATCATTTCAATGGTAGGTTTATTGTAACAGTGGCAGATAGCACATCAAAAGGAAAATCGAAAAAATAACTTTAAATAAAAGATAGCAACTGATTTGCATTTCATTGAGTGAAATAAGTATTTGAACCCCTACCAACCATTAAGAGTTCTGGCTCCCACAGAGTGGTTAGACACTTCTACTCAATTAGTCACCCTCATTAAGGACACCTGTCTTAACTAGTCACCTGTATAAAAGACACCTGTCCACAGAATCAATCAATCAAGCAGACTCCAAACTCTCCAACATGGGAAAGACCAAAGAGCTGTCCAAGGATGTCAGAGACAAAATTGTAGACCTGCACAAGGCTGGAATGGGCTACAAAACCATTAGCAAGAAGCTGGGAGAGAAGGTGACAACTGTTGGTGCGATTGTTCGAAAATGGAAGGAGCACAAAATGACCATCAATCGACCTCGCTCTGGGGCTCCACGCAAGATCTCACCTCGTGGGGTGTCAATGGTTCTGAGAAAGGTGAAAAAGCATCCTAGAACTACACGGGAGGAGTTAGTTAATGACCTCAAATTAGCAGGGACCACAGTCACCAAGAAAACCATTGGAAACACATTACACCGCAATGGATTAAAATCCTGCAGGGCTCGCAAGGTCCCCCTGCTCAGGAAGGCACATGTGCAGGCCCGTCTGAAGTTTGCCAATGAACACCTGAATGATTCAGAGAGTGACTGGGAGAAGGTGCTGTGGTCTGATGAGACCAAAATAGAGCTCTTTGGCATTAACTCAACTCGCTGTGTTTGGAGGAAGAAAAATGCTGCCTATGACCCCCAAAACACCGTCCCCACCGTCAAGCATGGGGGTGGAAACATTTTGCTTTGGGGGTGTTTTTCTGCTAAGGGCACAGGACAACTTATTCGCATAAACGGGAAAATGGACGGAGCCATGTATCGTGAAATCCTGAGCGACAACCTCCTTCCCTCTGCCAGGAAACTGAAAATGGGTCGTGGATGGGTGTTCCAGCACGACAATGACCCAAAACATACAGCAAAGGCAACAAAGGAGTGGCTCAAGAAGAAGCACATTAAGGTCATGGAGTGGCCTAGTCAGTCTCCGGACCTTAATCCAATCGAAAACCTATGGAGGGAGCTCAAGCTCAGAGTTGCACAGAGACAGCCTCGAAACCTTAGGGATTTAGAGATGATCTGCAAAGAGGAGTGGACCAACATTCCTCCTAAAATGTGTGCAAACTTGGTCATCAATTACAAGAAACGTTTGACCTCTGTGCTTGCAAACAAGGGTTTTTCCACCAAGTATTAAGTCTTTTTTTGTTAGAGGGTTCAAATACTTATTTCACTAAATGAAATGCAGTTGCTATCTTTTATTTAAAGTTATTTTTTCGATTTTCCTTTTGATGTGCTATCTGCCACTGTTACAATAAACCTACCATTGAAATGATACTGTTCTGAGACTTTTCATTTCTTTGTCATTGGACAAACTTACAAAATCAGTGAGGGGTCAAATAATTATTTCCCCCACTGTATATGTGTCTTAGAAAACGCAGGGTAGAAAAGGTTACCATCTGTCATTGGTATTAAGACATATTAGGCCTAAACTAGAGATGAGCAAACCAAGCATGATTCGTTTCATTTGAAGTTCGACAATTTTTTTTTGAAAAATTTGGTTTCAAATCAATTGACAGAGAGACCCTAATGCACAAATGTGTTTCTGAACAATATGGGTTGCTTAAGGTATACTTATTCTCATTATGGAGAGCCCATGCTATGCCAAATACCTGTGAGCAGTATTGTAGGCCAGGCAATGCCCCTGTGTGGCAAGATTAACGGCACGGTGGATACCTGGAGCAGCTCCTATTGGCAGGGAAAGTGCATGTCTTTGACGGTCCTCTCGGTCAATGATTTTTTTTGGCAGCAGTGAGGCAGCACTCCGACAATGAGGCCAGGTCCTTTTGTGTGGGCCTGGTTTCCACACCAGGCACTTCTCTGCCTCCTCCTCCCTGGACATGCTCCCCTCCACAAAAGCAGCAGGAAACAGCATTTCTCCAACTCCCACTTTATCTTATCACGTGTTAAGCGTTGCCACACAGTGTTGGAGCTGATCTGCCTGGGCAAGAGTAGCCACACAGCAGAGCAGTTGCTAAAGTACATCAAGCATCAAACAACATAAGGTGGTCAGTGACATTGGGCACAACATCCTGGTCCCCTTGAACACTGGGAAAATAACACATGCTACCTGCATGGTGCAATTCATCAATCTAGTTGTGCAATGCTTTCTAAACAAGTACACTGGCTTGGGAAAGGTGCTAGCAATGTCCAGTAGACTGTCCTCGCATTTCAACCATTGTTACATGGTGAGGAATGGTCTCTGGGACTTGCAGTGACTGAATGGCCTGCCACTACACCTCTTAATCCCTCATGTTCCAACTTGATGGAATTCAACTTTGCACATGCTCGAGCCTCTGTTTAAGCAGTAGAAATCTGTGAACGATTTTGTCATGCATCAGAACAGTGCTTTGAAGTCAGACATTTGCAGCTAATCCAAAAATCCTGTCGGGTGCTGAAGCCATTCGAAGAGGCCACAAGGTTTGTCAATAGGGACAACTGCACCATAAACTATGTAATCTCCCTCTTATTTATCTTAGAACAGACCCTGGTGCTCATGCATCAGGGGATGACAGTGGATGCAGAACAGCTAACATAACTACCATGTGAGGTGGAGAATGAGGAGGGGGAGCTAAAGAGAAGGAGTCGGAGGTAGAGGAGCATGAGGACGATGATGACGATAGCACCAGCCCGGACACCTAATTGTCTCAGCAGAACCAGAAATAATTAGCTTCTCTTGAACTCTGGCCAGAATGGCAAGCTGTATGCTCGCTTGCTTTTGCAGTGACAGGCGTATTGTTGACTTCTAGCAGTCTGATGATTACTGGATAGCCATGCTTTTATGTTTTTTTTAAAAAACAATGAAAAACAGTACCAATGAAAACTAAAAATTGTCCCACAAGATAGGAGTCCATACACAATGAATCCATCAGAAACATAAAATGTTATGGGTCTTTTAATTTGGCTATGCAAAAACAAAGTATGTAGTATAACTAGTAGTATAACATATAAATGTGATGTAGCATATGTAGGTTCATCTGTAACAGCAGATTTATTTTAGCCCTTAGAATGCAGTTTTTTCTAGATTTGCTGTGGTACACAAGTTGTACAAATTTATTAAAATGGAACACATAGAATGTTTACTTTGGCACCTCTCACTTGACACTTGTTTTTTTTAGAAACATTTAAACCTCTTGAGGAATGCCCACAAAGAGTTTAAAATATATATTTAGCATACAGCATGTATTCCATTTTGGTGAAATCTCTAGCAGAATTTCGACGCACTTTTGCTTATTAAATTACCCCTGTTTCTATTTTTTACAGAAATGATTGCTTAATGCTGAGTCCATTAGCTGTACTCTCTCACTCTTATGTACTGACTATTGATGCCAGAGATTAGTGCCAAACTATTCCAAGAGTCTATTGATTAGTTAGAGTACTAAACATGCACATGTTCATGTGTACCCCCTTCATAATACACTTTTACTAACAATCTACAGCAAATAGCCAAACTTATTTCTCATCATTAGTATAAAGCACGGCTGCCAACATTTTCCATGAAAAAATAAGAGTGCTAAAAATACTGAACCAAATGAGCCAAGATTTACTGATGGACCATTTTATAGTCATACTTAACATATCGTGAACGATCACTCACTTTTAAACACACCCTCATAATTAAGATTTGTATTTTTTTTCCTTGGTGATTTAAAACTAAATTACTGCTGGCAGTTACACTGTTCCTAGCTCATGATTTTAATCTAGTGATTGCCAGCCAAAATAGGCTATCTGGAATTTGTCCAAGCTGTAAAAACTCTTTGTTCCTATTCCAAATTATATTGAAAGCTAAAAGAAGGAAGGACAACAAACTGCTAAGTATGTATTTAGTGGCAAGAGGTAAACTGAAGTCAAATACAAACAATTTTTATTTATTTATAAATAATAATAATAATTATAATTGCTATTATTATCATCATCATTAGAGATTAATATACAATTTCACTAGCTTTGCATTATGTAGCAAAAGGTAGAACAGTCAATCAGGCAGATTTTTTTAAAATTTATATAAAATCTACTAAATGCATTATTCAGGTTTTATTTCATGGAAAAGGATCTAGGAATTTTAATAAACAGCAAACTAAGCTGCAAAAACCAGTGTCAGGCAGCTGCTGCCAAGGCCAATAAGATAATGGGTTGCATCAGAAGGGGCATAGATGCCGTGATAAGAACATAGTCCTACCACTTTACAAATCGCTAGTCAGACCACACATGGAGTACTGTGTACAGTTCTGGGCTCCTGTGAACAAGGCAGACATAGCAGAGCTGGAGAGGGTCCAGAGGAGGGCAACTAAAGTAATAACTGGAATGGGGCAACTACAGTACCCTAAAAGTTTTTCAAAATTAGGGTTATTCACTTTAGAAAAAAGACGACTGAGGGGAGATCTAATCAATATGTATAAATATATCAGGGGTCAGTACAGAGATCTATCCCATCATCTACTTATCCCCAGGACTGTGACTGTGACGAGGGGACATCCTCTGCGTCTAGAGGAAAGAAGGTTTGCACACAAACATAGAAGAGGATTCTTTACGGTAAGAGCAGTGAGACTATGGAACTCTCTGCCTGAGGAGGTGGTGATGGTGAGTACAATAAAGGAATTCAAGAGGGGCCTGGATGTATTTCTGGAGTGTAATAATATTACAGGCTATAGCTACTAGAGAGGGGTCGTTGAGCCAGGGAGTTATTCTGATTGCCTGATTGGAGTCGGGAAGGAATTTTTTATTCCCCTAAAGTGGGGAAAATTGGCTTCTACCTCACAGGGTTTTTTTTTTGCCTTCCTCTGGATCAACTTGCAGGATGACAGGCCGAACTGGATGGACAAATGTCTTTTTTCGACCTTATGTACTATGTTACTATGTTACTATGTAAACACTGTCACAGTTTAGTATGCCAATTTAATATACTGTATGTACATTTTGTGTAATGGAACTGCATTTCCCCAATTTAGACTGTGGAAGCTAAAATACTGATTCATATATTTTCATACACATTGACTACTGTACATACCATAGAACATACACTACTCCCTCATATAAGCCTATACATTGTTATATCCAAGTGTATGCTATTTACAGGTCAAATCATAATCATATAAAGAAAATATATAGCGTCAGAAAGTCTGCACTGGTAATGTCACTGTCCGCAGCGGACACCGTCTATTGAAAAAGTACACTGGATGTCGCTGATATTTTAGGGATGCGCAAACTTTACACAGCAGATGTGGCGCAGATAATTTAACTGTCCGCGGCGGTCCATTAGACGCTCTTTAGCGCAGTATGAGCTAAAAATATATATTTCTGCTGTCACACACAATAGTCCTTAAAAGGACTTTTGGGTCTCTGGAAAGTTTTTCTAATAAAAATCTTCCAATAACACTCCCAACTCTCACTCACTATACAGTACCCAAATGCTCTATAAAGAAAGTATATTGGTATATAACACCCCGCTTCAATCAGTTTTTTTGGGGGGGCGACTGGTATATCACAACAGTAGAAATTATTTGTTCCAATAACGCTTGTCCCTCTCTATACCTGCAGTATCGCAGCAGAACCGCACACAACTGCCGCACAATACAAATGCACTATAACATTGTACACGGAAGGCAATCCATTAGAATATACATGAAGATAAAACGTAACCTTTAATAATGTTACTATGAGGGTCCATTCACACGTTTGTAAGTGTTTTGCGGATCCGCAAAATACAGACATCGGCAATGTGCATTCCGCATTTTGCAGACCACACATCGCTGGCATTATAAAAGAAAATGCCTAATCTTGTCTGCAATTGCGAACAAGAATAGGACATGTTCTATTTTTTTGCGGAAACTGAAGCACGGATGCGGAAGAGCAGATCCGCAAATGCGGATGCGGATCCGCAAATGCGGTTGTGGACAGCACATTCTGGCCCCATTGAAAATGAATGGGGCTGCACCCATTCCTCAAAATTGCGGAACGGATGCAGACCAATTTTGCGGACGTGTGAATGGAAAAGATATCCCTCAAAATGAAAATAAATGTAATTATTAAAGTTAAGCAAAAAGGATAGATGTGGTAGGCAATAATAAGTGCTCGACGGCACCAAATCAGAAACCATATGTCCTACCACAATCCGGGGGGTTCCAGTGCACATCCATGAATCCCGGAGGGAAAGCAAAAAACATCTATCCCTGGGCTAGATGATGATGTGGTATTGAAGGACAGGGTGGGCAAAGAACTGTCCCTGATATTGCCCTACAGGGGGGTGCTATTCTGGCCCTGATAGCCTAACCACTGACCACCCGCCCTGATAAGAGCGACCCCGTCCGGAACCTTACCCTATATAAAAATGGCCCTAGTAAGCCCCTAGCCCCCTGACCTCCAGGTGATCACTATATAGATCTATTTGTTTTTGACTCATTATAAAAGTATATTATAAGTATATTGCACCCCTCTGTGTATCACACAGCACACCTATACCAGTCCTTAAAATGACTTTTGTGGCCCTATTAGCTAGCGTTTGTTGTCCCTAACAGTCTGTCCCTGCTCCACACAGAAACCTCTCCCTAAACTGGCAAAACACTGAATGTAAAATGGCGGCCAGATCCGGTTTATTTATAAGGTAGGGGGTATGTCCATGTGCTGAAATGTCTCAATTGGCTGTCTTGTACCACCTGATGGATGTGTCATGGGTCAAAGTTCTTCACAATGTAAAAGAATATGGTGGGCACGGATATCTCCATATGTTGGCATGTTTGGCGAATCGCAAACACGCAGAACTCGCCGCGAAACGACCGCCGGGCGAACCGCAAGTTCATCTCTACTGTTGAGATACCGCAGCTATACAGAGGGACAAACGCTATTGGAACAACTAATTACAACTGGTGTGATATACCTGTTGCCCCCAAAAAATCTGATTAAGGGGTTTGATATACCTGCTTCCACAAAATATTGATAGAGGGGATTGATATACCGGCTTCCACCAAATATTGATTGAGGCCTGCGATACACCTGCTTCCACCAAATATTAAGGGGTTTGATATAATGGCTTCCAGCAAATACTCATTAAGGCTACTTTCACACTAGCGTTGTTTGAATCCGGCGTTCAATTCCGACACCGGAACTGCCTGCTGGGTCCGGAAAAACGTCTGAAAACCGATTACATTTGAATCCTGATCAGGATTTTGATCACAATTAAAAAATGCATTGGAAAAAACTGATCCGCCATTTATGGACTTTAACTTTTTTTCCACATTTTTCGGGTTTAACATGCAAAAGCCGGATCCGGTTTGACGGAACACACGGCGCCGGATCCGGCGTTAATGCAAGTCAATGGGAAAAAGGCCGGATTCGGCATTCAGTCAAAGTGTTCAGGATTTTTGGCCGGAGGTAAAAATACAACATGCTACGGTTTTCTGAAAAGCCTGATCAGTCAAAAAGACTGAACTGAAGACATCCTGATGCATCCTGAACGGATTACTCTCCATTCAGAATGCATTAGGATAAAACTGATCAGTTCTTTTCCGGATTTGAGCCCCTAGGACGGAACTCAGCGCCCGAAAAGAAAAACGCTAGTGTTAAAGTACCCTAAGCGGTTCTATATACCTGTTTACCCAAAATTCTGATAGAGGGGATTGATATACTGGTTCCACCAAATATTGATTGAGGCCTGCGATACATCTGCCTCCACCAAATATTAAGGGGTTTGATATAATGGCTTTCAGCAAATACTCATTAAGCGGTTCTATATTCCTGTTTACCCAAAATTCTGATAGAGGGGATTGATATACCGGTTCCACCAAATATTGATTAAGGCCTGCGATACAACAGCTTCCAACAAATATTGATTAAGGGGTTTGATATACCAGCTTTCAGTAAATACTCATTAAGGGGTTCTATATACCTGTTTCCACAAAATACTGATAGAGGGGATTGATATACTGGCTTCCACCAAATATAGATTGAGGCCTGCGATACACCGGCTTCCACCAAATATTGATTAAGGGATTTGATATACCTGCTTCAACCAAATATTGATTGAGGCCTACGATATACCTGCTTCCACAAATACTGCTCTTCTATAGGGACTTTGTCACAGGGTCATTTTGAAAATGACAGGCAGAGGAAGAGGCAGGCCATTCTGCATGGGTCGTAGGGGTCTGGCATGTGCACCAGGCCGGAGCCTAAGTGGGAGTTTGGAGAAGGTGCGTGCGATTACATCAAAGGACGCCCCGGACTTGGTTGAGTGGCTCACTCAGCCTTCCGCTTCTGCACCCTCCTCATCCTCTATATCAGCACCCTCCTCACTCTCTGCTGTGTGCACCCCCAAAGACACCACCACCATAGCCCCTCCACTTGAGTCAGAGGAATTATTTTCCTATCCATTCCCAGACCTTACCAATGCGCAGCCATTTTTGGCATTGGATAAGGAAGAGGAGGTAGCAACGGCCGCCACCCAGTAGTCTGGTCCACGCAGTTTCTGCCTACTCCAAGATTTCTAATGTCAGTAGTGGTGAAGGTGACGATGATGACGTGTCGATGGAAGTCACATGGGTGCCCACAAGAGAGGAACAGGAGGGGAGTTCAGAGGGAGAGATGGAGCAGCAGATAGGGAGAAGAAGAAGGAGAAGCAGGCAGAACTCACAATGCACAGGAGGCATAAAATGGACTGCAAATGTATCTGGAGTGAGCCATCCACCATGCATGGTCACATCTGGCGCTTCCAGGACATTGGCACATGGCTTCGTAGTGTGGGCTTTTTTTAACGTGTCAGGTGCTGACAATAGTGTTGCCATCTGCAGCCTGTGGTGTCAATGCATAAATCGCGGTAAGCCCAACACTCACCTAGGGACTAGTGATGAGCGGGAGGTGCCATATTCGATTTTGCGATATTTCGCGAATATTCGATTGAATATTCGTATTATATTCGTCGAAATCGAATATTCGTAATTATTTCATTTATCGCAAATAATATGCGATTAAATTAATCGTACGATTTTTTTTTTTATGTATAAGGCAACGTTCCTATGACTATGGCTAGGCTAATATGTGTATTTTACGAATATTCTTAATATTGCTCTAACTTAGTCTTTTAGAATATTTGTAATATTCTAAAAGACGAAGTTAGAGCAATATTACGAATTTTCGTAAAATACACATATAGATTGTAATTTAGCTAATATAGTGCTATAATCCTTTTTTTTTTCTCTAATTTTTTTTGCCTCTTCTGAACTTCAGTTTTGGAAAATATGTACACTATTAAAAAAATTACTATAGCAGTATATTAGCTAAATTACAATCTATATGTGTATTTTACGAATATTCTTAATATTGCTCTAACTTTGTCTTTTAGAATATTCGTAATATTCTAAAAGACGGAGTTAGAGCAATATTACGAATATTCTAAAAGACGAAGTTAGAGCAATATTAAGAATATTCGTAAAATACACATATAGATTGTAATTTAGCTAATATACTGCTAAAGTAATTTTTTTAATAGTGTACATATTTTCCAAAACTGAAGAGGCAAAAGAAATTAGACAAAAAAAAAAAAGGATTATAGAACTATATTAGCTAAATTACAATCTATGTGTATTTTACGAATATTCTTAATATTGCTCTAACTTCGTCTTTTAGAATATTCGTAATATTGCTCTAACTCCGTCTTTTAGAATATTACGAATATTCTAAAAGACGACGTTAGAGCAATATTAAGAATATTCTAAAATACGAAGTTAGAGCAATAATATTCCACTTTGGCATACTGCTCCCCGACAAGCGTCCCCGTCACCATGGGAACGCCTGTGGGTTAGAATATACCATCGGATCTAAGGTTTTACGATCTCAGGGAAAACTCAAATCCGATGGTATTTTCTAACCCACAGTCGTTCCCATGGTGACGGGGACGCTTGTCGGGGTGTTTGTTGTATGCTGAAGTTGATTAAATAACGATTTTGTCATGCGCTCGGGCACACGTATTAACCATTACAATTTTTCTGTTGTAATATTCGTGAACTCGAATATTATAACCAAGATTATTGGTTTCGATTAGAATAGGACAAATATTCTAAAATTTAATATACAGCAATATATTCTTTATTTCGAATATTCCGGTCCATCTGAAAACTTGATTCCTTCCAGCTTCAATTCAGTTGCTTGTTGGCTAATGGCTCATTGACCCACAAGCAAGAAGCAGGGAGGAATCATATATTTTCAGATGAAAAAAAAAATCTAAAAAAATACGAATATTCGATTTCGCGAATATATGGAACTATATTCTAAATATTTGCGAAATCTCGAAATTGCGATATTCGAGATAAAAATTTGAAATTCAAATATTCGCGCTCAACACTACTAGGGACGACCGTTTTAAGAAGGCACCTGGCCTCCCATTACCAAGCCTAGTGGGAACAACATCGTCAGAACCCACAAAGCCACACTCCCGGTGCCCCACGTCCTGCCTCTTCTCCTTCTTCTCTCTCATCCCATTTGTCCTCCACTCCACCTTCCACCGTGCCATTGTCGCGTTCATCTGGCAAAAGGCAGGTTTCCGTGGCCCAAATGTTCAAACGTAAAATGTTGATGACGCCGGATAACCCTTTTGCCCAACGGCTGAACGCCGGCTTGTCGGAACTGCTAGCTCACCAACTAATGCCATATAAACTGGTGGACTCAGAGGCCTTTAGAAAATTTGTGGCCATTGGCACACCGCAATGGAAAAACCCCGGAAGAAAATATTTCTCCCAGAAGGGCATCCCAGAGCTATATGGCCATGTTCAGTGACAAGTGAATGTATCTCTGGCACACAGTGTCGGTGCCAAGATACATCTTCCGACCACAGACACGTGGTCTAGCAAACACGAGCAGGGAAGGTACATAACTTTTACTGCCCACTGGGTGAACCTTCTGACTGCTGTCAAGCATGCAACCTGTGGTACCTGTGTGGATTTGGTGTTACCACCACGGATTGCATGCAGGCCTGCCTCTTCTTCTCCTCCTCCTACTCCATCCTCCATCTCCTCCTCGGCTGACTCCTCATTTTCCACTGCTACTGCCTCTTCCGCTGCACCCCCCAAGCTCCCTAGAACCTATTCGACGTGCCAGGTGACACGTTGCCATGCTGGGCTGCGTCTGTTTTGCCTGGAAGTTAAGGGCCACACCTGTCCTGCACTCCTTTCAGCTCTGCCGTCAAAGGCTGACCAGTGGCTAACCCCCACTCAATTTGACAGTTGGTAAAGTGGTGTGCAACAACGGTGCCAATCTGCTGAGCGCGCTGAAATAGGGCAGGATGATACATGTGCCTTTTATGGCACACGTCCTGAACTAAGTTGCGCAGCGATTCGTTGCCAAATACCCCGGGGTCCAAGACGTCTTGCGGCAGGCCAGGAAAATCTTTGGCCATTTTAGAAGATCTTACATGGTCGTGGCTCGCCTTGCTGACGTTCAGCGGCGACACCACCTGCTCGTCAGACATCTGATTTGTGACAGCCAGACGCTTGATAGGCTGCTCCAGCAGTAACATGCCGTTAACGACTACCTGTAAGAACTATGTAGTAGGACAGGTTCTGAGGAGCTTGGTTTCTTTTCACCGCACCAGTGGCTGCTCATGCACGACGCATGCAGACTTCTGCA
Organism: Bufo bufo; assembly: GCF_905171765.1. Taxonomy (NCBI): domain Eukaryota; kingdom Metazoa; phylum Chordata; class Amphibia; order Anura; family Bufonidae; genus Bufo; species Bufo bufo. The sequence continues at coordinate 475,286,311 of NC_053391.1, forward strand.
GCCATTTGAAGAGATCACCAAACTGGTCAGTCGCAGCCAGGGCACCATCAGTGACATCGTAACTTACACCTTCTTTCTGGAGCGTGCATTGCATCGTGTCATTGATCAAGCCGTCGAGGAGCAGGAGCTTGGAGATGAGGAAGTCGCAATGCTGAATGAATTCACAGGGGGGCTACTCCATCTAAGACAAGTCTGCTGGAGTCTGAAGAGGAGTCAGAGGAGGATGGTGGCTGGGGGGAGGAGGAGGAGAAGGAGGACGAAAAACAGGCATTAAACTTTTCGGAATCCCTGGTTTTGTCCGTGGCTGGGGGGAGGAGACCGAGGACGAAATTCTCCTGGGTGATGGTCCGGAGCCAGGACGCTCCACTGCTTCCAATTTAGTGTTTGAAGAGGGACCCCGTATTAAAAGCATAAAGGGCAAGGACCAGTACTGGGTGGCAACGTACTTAGACCCCTGGTACAAACACAAAATGGCAGACGTGTTACCAGCATCACAGAGAGCTGTCAGAATGTAGCATTTCCAGGCCTTGCTGCGAGAGATGCTGCATTCTGCTATTGCGGGCTCTGGCAGAGGAATTTCAACAGACAGCAAAACAGGTGCGGGTACCAATCCTACCATGCCTGCAAGAAGAGGATGGTTTGAAGATGTGTTGCTCACTTCGGCTATGAGATAATTCTTGCAGCCAACCCATCGACAGCCACCCTCCGGATCCAGCCTCAGGGAACGCCTAGACCGACAGGTGTCCGACTACATCGGTTTAACAGCCAATGTGGATGCTCTGAGAAGTGAGGAACCCCTGGACTACTGGGTGTGCGGCTTGACCTGTGGCCAGAGCTGGCACAATTTGCCATGGAACTCTTGGCATGCCCCTCGTCAAGCGTCCTATCCGAAAGGACGTTCAACACAGCAGATGGGATCGTGACCGATAAGCGCACTCGCCTAGCTCACAACAGTGTGGACTACCTCACATTATAAAAAATTAATGAGGCTCTTAGAGGAATTCAACACCTGTGATGACCACGTTTAATTGAATTTCCTCATGACAGCCCACAAATATCTGCCACACACAGAACAAATAATGATCCCTGTCTTAGTAAAATACAGCGGCATAATAGGCCTTTTCTGTCCGGTGAATGCCTAATTGTTGTGGCCTCGGAGGAATTCAACACCTGTGACGTCCACGTGTAATCGAATTTCACCTATTATCATTTGTGGTTTATTCAAGAGGGGGCATTTTGTTAGCCATGTTTTTAATCCAATTTTATATTTTTAGTTATTTTAAACATATGTATTTGACATGTATTTGTACTGGATTACAGTAAAATCGCTATCCAATGACGGTCTAATATACCTCCAGCCAAATAATCACTTGATCTTTTCTTGTCCGGTGAATGCCTAATGTTTGGGGCCTGTACTCCACTGGCCTGCAGTAAAATTGATATCCAATGATTGTCTAAAATACCTCCAGCCACATAATCAATTGATCTTTTCTGTACGGTGAATGCATTATTTTAGGGCCTGTAATCTAACTGGCCAAAAGTAAAATTGCTATATGGTGACCGTCTAATATACCTCCAGCCACATAATCACTTGTTATTTTCTGTACGGTAAATGCCTAATGTTTGGGGCCTGTACTCCTCTGGCCTGCAGTTAAATTTTTACAAAATGACCATTTAATATACCTCCAGCCACATAATCACTTCATCTTTTCTGTACGGTGAATGCCTAATGTTTGGGGCCTGTACTCCAGTAGGCTACAGTAACATTTTTATCCATTGACCACATAATGCACCTCGAGCCACATAATCACTTGTTCTTTTATGTCAGGTGAATGCCTAATTTTTAGGGCCCGTACTCCCGTGGCCTAAAATAAAAAATTTCTAGGCTCCAGCAGGGCACATTTTTGAGAATTTCCCTTTAAGACGCATAAAAATGGCCCTGATTAAAATACATTTTTTTCGTGGGAATTTTTTTCTTTGATCCCCCTCTAGTATGTCACTGTCCATGTTGTGGGATTATTTTTGCACTTCTACGTGGGAATTTTTTTCTTTGATCCCCCTCTAGTATGTCACTGTCCATGTTGTGGGATTATTTTTGCACTTCTACTAAGTATTTGGTGGCTGCAAATATGACCTGTAGGTTTTCCAGGTTCGCCTGCCTTTAAAGTGAATGAGGCCCGTTGCAAACTTGCGGTTCACAAACATTTGATCGCGTTTGCGAACCGTCCCAGCCGATGTTCGTCCATCACTAGTCACTGATATTTTAGGGATGCGCACACTTTAAGGATCTGAAGAAATGCGAGGCGGCACTATTGGTATGTCCAGCGCTATCAGGTACAAAAGCGTGGAACTGTGCGACTCAGTCAGGTGATTGCACTGATCAGTGGTGCTCTGCTATCAAGAAAGTCCACAGTGTAGCAAACTGTATAGTAGATAGAATAACGATAGCGGCAACAAACTTCTTTATTCGTACACTTCAAATACAAGTTCAGCGGGCTGGGGCGGACATTAGCGTGTTTCTGCTGAGTGATCAGCTGGCGACGGCCGTTTCGCGCACTTGCGCTTCCTCTGGCCTCTGACCTAGTCACGCTACCTGTGCGCTCCTTTTAAAGCGTCTCTGTTGCCTCGGCAACCATTGATGCTAGTGAAACAAGCAATCAACTGCCTCGCTTAAACTAAAGTACAAGGTAGGGTACTGGACTACAAACATCCCTGACACCTATGTAGTCTGCTTGCATATATACATACGCTCGCTTGTTTTATATTTAGAAACATACACTTAAGTCATTGCAGGGGGCCCATCGCAAACGTGCGGATAATCCACTCCGCCTCCCTTTGCATGAGGAGGCGGTCTCTATCTCCACCTAATACAGGGACATGTTCCAGGGCTGCGAATTTTAAGCATTTCGTATTGCCATCATGTTTATTGCATATATGTTCGATGAGCCTGGGGCACCCTTTTCCTGATCTGACCGAACTTTAAACAGGAGATGTGGCGCAGATAATTTAACTATCCGCAGCGGACACCGTCTACGGAAAAAGTACACTGGATGTCACTGATATTTTAGGGATGAGCACACTTTACTCAGCAAATAATTTCACTGTCCGCAGTGGCCTATTACACGGTATTTAGCGCAGGATGCGCTAAAAATAGATATTGCTGCAGTCACACACAATAGTCCTTTAAAGGACTTTTGGGTCTCTGAAAAAAAATTTGTATGAAAATCTTCCTATTACAGTCCCTACACTGTCTGTCCCTCCCTATGCACAGCTCTCCCTAACACTGAGCAATTTAGCGCAGGTTTTGCTACAGACATATATTTCTGCTGTCACACACAATAGTCATTACAAGGACTTGGGTCTCTGAAACATTTTTTGTACAAATAATTTTTCAATTACAATCCCTACACTCTCTGTCCCTTCCTATGCTCAGCTCTCCCTGACTACGGATGAGCCGAAGATGCGCCAACATGGCTACTGGCATTACAGTGAGGACAGTACTTACAGTACTTAGCATGCTCGATCATCACTAGTCTTCAATATTGTACTCCTGCATGAACCCTTTAATTAGAAATACAAAAAAAAATTGTCCTGTCCTTAAGAACATGCCTAGGATCTGCTTGTCTAGACTGACTTTCTGTAAAAGATAAAGTATTTTGCAAAGTTTTACCTACATTCTATGCTCTTTTCTATAAAACTGCATGCTAAAGAAACCACAGTAGTTTGTACATAGAAGAGAAAGGGGCTTGATATTTGTTTCACTGCCACTTTGCCAATTTCTCTCCCTCTGCACAGGTACATGCCACCAGAGATGGACTGGGACAATAAAGTGGCCCTGGACTTCAGCCAGACCGGCCCACTTTATTTTTCCCAAACACACTAAAAAAAAAACATAAGTAAAAACATTCCACTGTAAGTATAAACAGGTTTTACTTATGGGGGGATCTGTGGATGACACTTATGGGGGGGGGTCTGTGGATGACACTTATGGGGGGGGGGTCTGTGGATGACACTTATGGGGGGGGTCTGTGGATGACACTTATGGGGGGTCGTCTGTGAATGGCGCTGTTATGGAGGGGATCTGTGAATGGCACTGTTATGGAGGGGATCTGTGAATGGCACTTTTATGGAGGGGATCTGTGGATGGCACTGTTATGGAGGGGATCTGTGGATGGCACTGTTATGGAGGGGATCTGTGGATGGCACTGTTATGGAGAGGATCTGTGGATGGCACTGTTATGGAGGGGATCTGTGGATGGCACTGTTATGGGGGGATCTGTGGATGGCACTGTTATAGAGGGGGATCTGTGGATGACACATACCGTATATAGCATCTTATGCTATGTGTCATCCACAGATACCCCTCCATAACAGTGCCATTCACAGATACCCTCCATAACAGTGCCATCCACAGATCCCCCCCATAACAGTCATCCACAGATCCCCCCATAATAGTGTCATCCACAGATCCCCCCATAACAGTGTCGTCCACAGATCCCCTCCATAACAGTGTCATCCACAGATCCCCCTCCATAATGGTGCCATCCACAGATCCCCCCCATAAGTGTCATCCACAGACCCCCCCCCCATAAGTGTCATCCACATGACAGACCCCCCCCATAACAGTGCCATCCACGGATCCCCCTCCCTATAACAGTGCCGTCATCCATAGATCCCCCTCCCCGCCACTCACAGTAGTATACATTAATAAATCGGTATCCTGCAGGCTGCAGACAGTAACTTTAATTTTAACACAGCGCTCATCTCTTTACTACCTTACATTCAGCTCCCGCCTCCAGCCTCCAGTAACAAGTGCGGGCGGCAGCGCTCACTCACTGACGTCACGCGCCTGCGCCGCCTAGTGGGAGGAGCAGGCGTGTGACGTCAGTGAGTGAGCGCCGCCCCCACACTGCCTGCTGTTACTGGAGCTTTACCCCCCTGATGGCGGCCCTGGCTGGCCCATAATTCGATCGGCCCACCGGGATTCTCCCGGTACTCCCGATGGCCAGTCCATCGCTGCATGCCACCCACTAGCAAATTAGGGCTATGAGCAAACCAGAGCTGGGCTCCCTCTCTCTCCAAATGCTCTGTTAAAAGCAGGCCTGGACTTCAAATCTTTCATTCTGGGCAGATTCCTGTTAGTCTGCTATGGCAGGTCATTAAGTTCCTGCAGTTAGTCTTTTTTGTAGAGAGGAGAGCTCAATGATCAACCTCCTTCTCTCTCTTGCAATTGCTGCCTTCAGTGTCTTCATCATGGGATGAGGGAGAATTGTGGTCTGCTGCTGCTACTACTACTGGTCGGATGAGAGTTGCCAACTGTGTTGCTAGTGCTGTTTGCACCACTATAGCCACCTACATTCAAAGTCACGGATGATGAGGCGCGAGTCTTTCATTTTACATACAGTCAGGTCCATAAATATTGGGACATTGACACAATTCTAAAATTTTTGACTCTATACACCACCACAATGGATTTGAAATAAAACAAACAAGATGTGCTTTAACTGCAGACTGTCAGCTTTAATTTGAGGGTATTTACATCCAAATCAGGTGAAGGAATTACAACAGTTTGCATATGTGCCTCCCACTTGTTAAGGGACCAAAAGTAATGGGACATAATACTAATCATAAATCAAACTTTCACTTTTTAATACTTGGTTGCAAATCCTTTGCAGTCAATTACAGCCTGAAGTCTGGAACGCATAGACATCACCAGATGCTGGGTTTCATCCCTGGTGATGCTCTGCCAGGCCTTTACTGCAACTGTCTTCAGTTTCTGCTTGTTATTGGGGCATTTTCCCTTCAGTTTTGTCTTTAGCAAGTGAAATGCATGCTCAATTGGATTCAGGTCAGGAGATTGACTTGGCCATTGCATAACATTCCACTTCTTTCTCTTAAAAAACTCTTTGGTTGCTTTTGTAGTATGCTTTGGATCATTGTCCATCTGCACTGTGAAGCACCGTCTAATGAGTTCTGAAGCATTTGGCTGAATATGAGCAGATAATATTGCCAGAAACACTTCAGAATTCATCATGCTGCTTTTGTCAGCACTCACATCATCAATAAATACAAGAGAACCAGTTCCATTGGCAGCCATACATGCCCACGCCATGACACTACCACCACCATGCTTCACTGATGAGGTGGCATGCTTAGGATCATGAGCAGTTCCTTTCCTTCTCTACACTCTTCTCTTCCCATCACTCTGCTACAAGTTGATCTTGGTCTCATCTGTCCATAGGATTTTGTTCCAAAACTGTGAAGGCATTTTTAGATGTCGTTTGACAAACTCTAATCTGGCCTTCCTGTTTTTGAGGCTCACCAATGGTTCACATCTTGTGGTAAACCCTCTGTATTCACTCTGGTGAAGTCTTCTCTTGATTGTTGACTTTGACACACATACAGTACAGACCAAAAGTTTGGAAACAGCCTTCTCATTCAAAGAGTTTTCTTTATTTTCATGACTATGAATATTGTAGATTCACACTGAAGGCATCAAAACTACGAATTAACACATGTGGAATTATATTCATAACAAACAAGTGTGAAACAACTGAAAATATGTCATATTCTAGGTTCTTCAAAGTAGCCACCTTTTGCTTTGATTACTGCTTTGCACACTCTTGGCATTCTCTTGATGAGCTTCAAGAGGTAGTCCCCTGAAATGGTTTTCACTTCACAGGTGTGCCCTGTCAGGTTTAATAAGTGGGATTTCTTGCCTTATAAATGGGGTTGGGACCATCAGTTGCGTTGAGGAGAAGTCAGGTGGATAAACAGCTGATAGTCCTATTGAATAGACTGTTAGAATTTGTATTATGCCAAGAAAAAAGCAGCTAAGTAAAGAAAAACGAGTGGCCATGATTACTTTAAGAAATGAAGGCCAGTCAGTCAGCCGAAAAATTGGGAAAACTTTGAAAGTAAGGGCTATTTGACCATGAAGGAGAGTGATGGGGTGCTGCGCCAGATGACCTGGCCTCCACAGTCACCGGACCTGAACCCAATCGAGATGGTTTGGGGTGAGCTGGACCGCAGAGTGAAGGCAAAAGGGACAACAAGTGCTAAGCATCTCTGGGAACTCCTTCAAGACTGTTGGAAGACCATTTCAGGGGACTACCTTTTGAAGCTCATCAAGAGAATGCCAAGAGTGTGCAAAGCAGTAATCAAAGCAAAAGGTGGCTACTTTGAAGAACCTAGAATATGACATATTTTCAATAGTTTCACACTTGTTTGTTATGTATATAATTCCACATGTGTTAATTCATAGTTTTGATGCCTTTATAGTCATGAAAATAAAGAAAACTCTTTGAATGAGAAGGTGTGTCCAAACTTTTGGTCTGTACTGTACATCTACCTCCTGGAGAGTGTTCTTGACCTAACCAACTGTTGTGAAGGGTGTTTTCTTCACCAGGGAAAGAATTCTTCGGTCATCCACCACAGTGGTTTTCTGTGGTCTTCCGGGTCTTTTGGTGTTGCTGAGCTCACCGATGCGTTCCTTCTTTTTAAGAATGTTCCAAACAGTTGTTTTGGCCACACCTAATGTTTTTGCTATCTTTCTGATGGGTTTGTTTTGTTTTTTCAGCCTAATGATGGCTTGCTTCACTGATAGTGACAGCTCTTTGGATCTCCACTTGAGAGTTGACAGCAACAGATTCCAAATGCAAATAGCACACTTGAAATGAACTCTGAACCTTTTTATCTGCTCATTGTAATTGGGATAATGAGGGAATAACACACACCTGGCCATGGAACAGCTGAGAAGCCAATTGTCCCATTACTTTTGGTTCCTTAACAAGTAGGAGGCACATATGCAAACTGTTGTAATTCCTACACCGTTCACCTGATTTGGATGTAAATACCCTCAAATTAAAGCTGACAGTCTGCAGTTAAAGCACATTATCTTCGTTTCATTTCAAATCTATTGTGGTGGTGTATAGAGCCAAAAATGTTAAAATTTTGTTGATGTATCAATATTTATGGACCTGACTGTACATCATTTACCAAACATTTTATTATGAGGCCTATTTAAAGAATAACAAGTCATGTTTGGTACACTGATTATTGAAAGATAGCAAAATTGGCATTTTTTCTGAAATTAATAGAGGTTCAATTAAACATCCCTTGCTATAAACACACATTAAACTGGTATTTACAATTTAAAATGGTGTATTAAAGCAGTACAATGGAGTGCTGAAGTTTCTTCAAAAAGCTGATCGGTGTGGGTCCCAGGTGTCAAACCAGTGCCAATCTGATATTGATGAACTATCCTGAGGATAGGTCATCAATATAAAAAAGCTGAACACCTCTTTAATTTAACACACAGTTCTGCTTTAATATTAACAAAAGAAATAGGGGCTAGTCAGCACATCCCAGTGTGCAGGTGCACGTCGCCATGGCTAAAAGCACAAAAGCAAAAACAAACAATGTAACAGCTGTTGCAGTGTTTGTTTTTGCTTTTGCTTTAATATTAATAGTATATTAACCCCTTAAGGACCCATGACGTACATGTTTGTCATTTCTTTGCGGGACTTAAAGACCTGTTACGTACATGTACTTTATGGGGATCGGGCGGGTGCAGGAGCTGCGCCCGCCCGATACGCAGCAGGGGTCTGACAATCACTGATAGCCGGACCCCTGCTGCATGCGTCGGCATAAGTGAAATCACCGATGCATATGAATTAACCCTTCATGTGCCGCGGTCAGCGCTGACCACGGCACGTGCGATGAAGGGCGGGGATCTGTGGATCTCACAGGCAGGAAGCTGTATGAGTTATACACACTGTATTACACATACAGCCAATGCATTCCAATACAGAAGTATTGGAATGCATTGTAAAGGGGATTAGACCCCCAAAAGTTGAAGTTCCAAAGTGGGACAAAAAATAAAGTTAAAAAAGTTGAACAAATAAAGTTTCCCCCCCAAAAAAATAAAAGTTTAAGTAAAAAAAAAAAGAAGTCTTTTCCCCTAAATAAAGTTAAAAAAAAAGGGAAAAAAAGAAAAGTAAACATTTTAGGTATCACCACGTCCGTATCGGTTCTATAAACATATCACATGACCTAACCCCTCAGATTAACACCGTAAAAAAAAAAAAAAAAAACTGTGCTAAATAAACAACTATTTTGTCACCTTACTATGCTAAAAGTACTACACCAAGCGATCAAAAAGCCGTATGCCCATGCCCGCCAAAATAGTACCAATCTAACCATCACCTCATCCCGCAAAAAATGAGCCCCTACCTAAGACAATCACCCAAAAAATTTAAAAACTATGGCTCAGAATATGGAGACACTAAAACATAGTTGTTGTTTTTTTTAATGCAGTTATTGTGTAAAACTTAAGTAAATAAAAAAAGTATACATATTAGGTATCGCCACTTCCGTAAGAACCTGCTCTATAAAAATATCACATGACCTAACCCCTCAGATGAACACCGTAATTTTTTTTTTATAAAAACGGTGTAAAAAAATCTTTTTGTCACCTTTCACAATAAAAAGTGTAATAGCAAGCGATCAAAAGTCATACGCACCTCAAAATAGTGTCAATTAAACCGTCATCTCATCCCGAAAAACTGATACCCCACCTGATATCCCACCAGATAATCTCCCAAAAACTGAAAAAACTATGGCTCTCTGACTATGCAGACACTAAAACAAGATTTTTTTTGTTTCAAAAATGAAATCATTGTGTAAAACTTAAATAAATAAAAAATGTAGAAATAATAGGTATCGCCGCATCCGTAATAACCTGCTCTATAAAAATATCACATGACCTAACCCCTCAGGTGAATACCGTAAAAAAAAAAAAAAACGGTGTCAAAAAAGCAATTTTTTTGTCACCTTACATGATAAAAAGTGTAATAGCAAGCGATCAAAAAGTCATATGCACCCTATAATAATACCAATTAAACCGTCATCTCATCCCCAAAAAAATGAGCCCCTAGACAAGACAGTCGCCCAAAAAAAAAATAAAACTAAGGCTTTGTAAAACTGAAACAAATAACAAAAAAGTTGTCATATTTGGTATTGTCACGTCCGTAACAACCTGCTCTATAAAAATACCACATAATCTAACCTGTCAGATGAATGTTGTAAATAACAAAAAATAAAAACTGTGCCAAAACAGCTATTTCTTGTTACCTTGCCTCACAAAAAGTGTAATATAGATCAACTAAAAATCATATGTACCCTAAAATAGTACCAACAAAACTGCCACCTTATCCTGTAGTTTTCAAAATGGGGTCACTTTTTTGGAGTTTCTACTCTAGGGGTGCATCAGTGGGGCTTCAAATGGGACATGGTGTCAAAAAACCAGTCCAGCAAAATCTGCCTTCCAAAAACCGTATGGCATTCCTTTCCTTCTGTGTCCTGCCGTGTGCCCGTACAGCAGTTTACTACCACATGTTGGGTGTAAACTACAGAATCAGGGTAATAGATATTAAGATTTGTTTGGCTATTAACCCTTGCTTTGTTACTGGAAAAAATTGATTAAAATGGAAAATCTATTTTCCATTAATTGTGGAACACCTAAAGGGTTAAAAAAGTTTGTAAAATCAGTTTTGAATACCTTGAGGGGTGTAGTTTGTAAAATGGGGTCATTTTTGGGTGGTTTCTATTATGGAAGCCTCACAAAGTGACTTTAGACCTGAACTGATCCTGAAAAAGTGGGTTTTAGAAATTTTCTAAAAAATTTCAAGATTTGCTTCTAAACTTCTAAGCATTCTAATGTCCCCAAAAAATAAAATGGCATTCACAAAGTGATCCAAACATGAAGTAGACATATGGGGAATGTAAAGTTATAACTATTTTTGGAGGTATTACTATCTATTATAAAAATAGAGAAATAGAAATTTGGAAATTTGCTAATTTATAAATAAAAATTATTTTTTTTTACTCAATTTTGCCACTGTCATGAAGTACAATACTTGATGAGAAAACTATCTCAGAATGGCTTGGATAAATAAAAGTGTTTTAAAGTTATCACCACTTATACTCAATACCAAGAAAACAAAGGAGCTAATTCTGGATTTTAGGAAGAAAAAACGAAATGGACACCATTCCATTAGCATTAATGGTGGAAACGTGGAGATAGTTCAAAGTTTCAGATTCTTGGGGGTTCATATTAGTCAGGACCTGTCATGGATAAAAAAACACAACAGAAATTACCAAAAAAGGCCTTCAGAGGCTTTATTTTCTGAGGAGTCTGAAGAAAGCACAACTCCCAAAACAGCTGCTAGTCAATTTTTACAGGTGCACCATAGATGTTATCACATACTGCATTACAGTGTGGTACTCCGGCTGCTCTTCTGAGGACAAGAAGACCCTTAAGCGCATCATCAGAATGGCTGGCAGAATCACTGGTACTCAGTTACCATCACTGGATGACATCTTCACTGCTCGCTGCAGCAACAGGGCAGAAATTATCTGCGGGGATTCAACTCACCCCGGCCACAGCCTTTTCATTCCCCTACCCTCTAGTAGGCGTCTTAGAGCCCTACATGCCCGCACTACTAGGCTGAAGAACAGCTTTTACCCCAAAGCAATCAGTCTTTTAAATGCTCAGAGACTATTGCCCCTTCCTAGGATAGAAACTACCACAGACTGAAAGTGACTGCTGCATTCATGAACCCATGATGATCTCTTGTCTGCAGTGGTGTCTGATCAGTGTGTATATATACTCATAAGCACTTCCTACTTTGCTCTTGCTATATATATGCTGTGAACTGTGAATAGTAATGCTTTCTAGTGGAATGTTTTTTTTTTTCTAGTGTAATGCTTTAGTTTAAATGTCAGTTCTTGTTCCTCTGTCCATGGCATCTACGATTGCTCCAAACAACATTTCATTGTATTGTACATTGTATTACATTGTATTGTACAGTGACAATAAAGGCATCTTATCTTATCTTATCAAAAAGTGACACATGTCAGATTTGCAAAAAATGGCCTGGTCCTTAAGGCGAAAAATGGCAGGGTCCTGAAGGGTTAAGCATTAAACTATTGCATTAATATACTGTTAAACTCAACAGACTATATTGTTGCCTTAGTATAGCTTAGTTAGCTGTCAGCCATTTATTCTGATACTATACACTGGGTCGCACCTGGACTCAAGCAGGTTTCACCCATTGGTGTGCCTGCGTACAGGCTACTTGTGGTTTTTGGGTGGCCTTGGTCCCACTGGCCTGGCCCTCCTTTAGGAGTTTTTTTTTACCTTTTTTATGTAAGCTCCAAACATTGCCAAATTTTGTGTTTATATTTACCCCTCTCTCTAATGCAAGCCTTTCCATTTGCTTGCCATCATATATGTACATCTCCCCTGATGAGTTCATGTGGATCTAAACGTGACACGTCGGGAGTTTACCTTCAGTAGGGTGTACTAGGGATACCGCCCAGGACTAGGGAAAGGTATCTGGACGGGGTCGCCCCTTGCGGGGCAAGTACCTTGTATAGATAGGTAGGGAGATTTAGTCCCTGCCCCTTGTCAGGGTGATTTAGGGACTCTCTGCTCCCGACTCCTATCCACGCGAGGTCAATCATTGGCACCATCTCTGAATGGTATCTAAGTCTACTGTATGGAAGCCCGCCTTATTGAAAGTGATTTGACTATCAACTTCTACAGCTTCAGATGGGTGAGAGCGTTCCTTTTATATGCCATGTTATACTGTTACCATTCACTTTTTGTTTGTCCAGGCCCACCCGGGCTGTCTTATTGTTTGTTTATTTTTGAGGGTCTCACCCTGATTAGCGCTTCTTACTTGTATATATATTTATGTTATACCTCCTTTGTCCCCTAGGGGATCAGTACATTTTGCCATTTTATTTTGGAAGTTATTGGTCAAGCTAATCATTGTATGCTTGGCCCTTCAATTTGTGTGTTGAATAAAACTGGTATACTAATGCATGGTGTTGATCGAGCACCGTAGTGCTCGGGGGCTCGGGCCGAACACATCGGGATGTTCGGGTGCTCGACCGAGCACCCGAGTGTAATGGAAGTCAATGGGGGAACCCAAGCATTAAACTAGGTACCCCCTGCTCTGATAGGAAAATTTCCGAAATTGATGGAAACACCACCAAAATGGTTCTGGAACAGCATGGGGAGGATGTCTGGATGAATCTTGTACTCGCAGGTCGCTGCTGGGAACAATGTTGTCCGAATAGTACGCCACTTTTACAGACTAACAATAATACGCACAAAAACGAATGAAAAAAATTGATTTTTAGAGGAAAAATTGATAGGAAACATTCTTTCCTGTATATTTACTTGTATATAAAGTGCAAGTGCTGCCAAAAATTACAAGGAAGAGGCACTCCGATACAACCTGTATATCACATAAAGGAGGGCCTCATTCACATTGTATTTAGAGTTGAGCGGACACGTGGATATTCGGGTTCAACTGGTTCGGCCGATCTTCACAAAAAGGTTTGAAATCGGGACCCAAACTTGACCCGAACTTGACACTGAACCCGAACCCCATTAAAGTCAATGGGGACCCGAACTTTTGAGCACTAAAATGGCTGTAAAAATGTAATGGAAAAGGGCTAGAGGGCTGGAAATGGCATCAAAATGTGGTTAAGAACATAGCAAGTACTCTGCAAACAAATGTGGATAGGGAAATGACTTTAAATAACATAAAATATGTAAAAATAAAAAAAAATATCTTAATCTAGGAGGACGAGGACCATATGGAGAAGGAGGTTGAGGAGGCGGTGGATGTGGCGGTGTAGGTGGAAGCGGCAGTGGAGGAGGAGGAGGTAGCCTACACTGCTTTTTGGTTTAAATTTTTTATTTTTTATTTTTAATTAGGGTACACCCCAAAAGATTGGTAAATATAATCTGTGATAACCCCCTCCAGTTGTGCTAAACACACGTTCAAACAATACACTGGCTGCAGGGCAGGCCAGCACCTCCAAGGCGTTATGGCAAGCTCAGGCCATGTGCCCAATTTGGAGACCCAGAAGTTGCAGGGGGCAGAACCATCAGTCAGTTCGTGTAAATGTGTGCAAACATACTGTCCCACCATGTCGCACGTCCCCGTGATGTTCACAATTCAATTGGAAACCTGCTCTATAAACTTTTGATGTTCTTTTCTGTGCCTACCATGTTGATCATGGTTAGCGGCGAATCAGAGTTCCACCCCGAGAGGGAGCGTGAGAAAGAGAGACCACATCCAAGGGAGATCAATAGATGAAATTTAATTGTGATCAAGAAGAAATGTGGGAGAAGCTATTAACTCCTTAAGGACACAGCCATATTTCACCTTAAGGACCAGGCCATTTTTTGCAAATCTGACCAGTGTCACTTTAAGTGGTAATAACTTTAAAACGCTTTGACTTATCCAGGCCATTCTGAGATTGTTTTTTCGTCACATATTGTACTTCATGACACTGGTAAAATTCATTTTTATTTATAAAAAAATACTAAATTTATCACAATTTTGGAAACATTTTCAAATTTCCAAGTTTCAATTTCTCTACTTCTATAATACATAGCAATACCTCCAAAAATAGTTATTACTTTACATTCTCCATATGTCTACATTATGTTTGGATCATTTTGGGAATGACATTTTAATTTCTGGGGACGTTACAAGGCTTAGAAGTTTAGAAGCAAATCTTGAAATTTTTCTGAAATTTTCAAAAACCCATTCTAGAAACTACACCCCTTAAGGTATTTAAAACTGATTTTACAAACGTCGTTAACCCTTTAGGAGTTCCACAAGAGTTAATGGCAAATGGAGATAAAATTACTGAATTTAGATTTTTTGGCAAATTTTCCATTTTAATCCATTTTTTCCAGTAACAAAGCAAGGGTTAACAGCCAAACAAAATGCTATATTTATTTCCCAGATTCTGTAGTTTGCAGAAACACCCCATATGTGGCCGTAAACTACTGTACGGGCACACGGTAGGGCGTAGAGGGAAAGTTGTGCCGTGTGGTTTTTAGAAGGCAGATTTTGTTGGACTGGTTTATTTACACCATGTCCCATTTGAAGCCCCCCTGATGCACCCCTAAAGTAGAAACTCCATAAAAGTGACCCCATCTAAGAAACTTCACCCCTCAAGGTACTCAAAAGTGATTTTACAAACTTTGTTAACCCTTTAGGTGTTGCACAAGAGTTATTGGCAAATGGAGATGAAATTAGAGAATTAAAATTTTTGGGCAAAATTTCTGTTTTAATCCATTTTTTTCAGTAACAAAGCAAGGGTTAACAGCCAAACAAAATGCTATATTTATTGCCCCGATTCTGTAGTTTGCAGAAACACCCCATATGTAGCCGTAAACTACTGTACGGGCACACGGTAGGGCGTAGAGGGAAAGGTGCGCCGTGTGGTGTTTAGAAGGCAGATTTTGCTGGACTGGTTTATTTGCACCATGTCCGATTTGAAGCCCCCCTGATGCACCCCTAGAGTAGAAACTCCATAAAAGTGACCCCATCTAGGAAATTACACCCCTCAAGGTATTCAAAACAGATTTTACAAACTTTGTTTACCCTTTAGGTGTTGCACAAGAGTTATTGGCAATTGGAGATGAAATTTGAGAATTAAAATTTTTGGGCAAATTTTCAATTTTTATCAATTTTTCCAGTAAAAAAGCAAGGGTTAACAGCCAAACAAAATGCTATATTTATTGCCCCGATTCTGTAGTTTGCAGAAACACCCCATATGTTGCTGTAAACTACTGTTCAGGCACACAGTAGGGCATAGAGGGAAAGGTGCAACGTGTGGTTTTTGGAAGGCAGATTTTGCTGGACTGGTTTATTTACACCATGTCCCATTTGAAGCCCCCCTGATGCACCCCTAGAGTAGAAACTCCAAAAAAGTGACTTCATTTTGGAAACTACGGGATAAGGTTGCAGTTTTGTTGGGACTATTTTTAGGATACATATGAATTCTGGTTGCTCTATATTACATTTTTGTGAGGCAAGGTTACCAAAAATAGAAATTCTGAAATGTCATCTCTATATGCCATAAACTGTTGAGGATCACCTAAAGGGTTAATGAAATTTGTAAAATCAGTTTTGAATACCTTGAGGGGTGTAGTTTTTTTAGATGGGTCGCTTTTATGGAGTTTCTACTCTAGGGGTGCATCAAGGGGGCTTCAAATGGGACATGGTGCCCAAAAAAAAAAGACCACATATGGGGTGTTTCTGTAAACTGCTGAATCAGGGTAATAAATATTAAGTTTTGATTTGTTACTGGAAAAAAAATGATTAAAATTGCTTTTTTTTGGCACCGTTTTTCTTTAATTATTTTTACCGTTTTCATCTGAGGGGTTACGTCATGGGGTATTTTTATAGAGAAGATTCTTACGGACGCGGCGATACCTAATATGTCTACTTTTTTATATATATATTTATGTTTTACATTATATTATCTTTTGATAAACAAAAAAAAAAACATTTTAGTATCTCCATAGTCTGAATCATTTTTTTTTTAGTTTTTAGCCGATTATCTTAGGTAGGGGCTCATTTTTTGCGGGATGAGAGGATGGTTTTATTGGCACTATTTTGGGGGGCATATGACTTTTTGATCGCTTGCTATTACAATTTTTGTGATGTAAGGTGACCAAAAAAAACTTTTTTTGCACTGTTTTTATTTTATTTTTTTGACCGTATTCATCTGAGGGGTTAGGTCATGGGGTAGTTTTATATTGCAGATTCTTACGGACGCAGCGATGTCACACTGAGTAGTTGTGTCCTTCCGTATCCCCCTCCTGTGACACATTCTGCACTTTTTTTTGGGTCTGTCCCTTCTTTCCAGTATGGGGGACCACATCTGAAAAGTGTTGGCCAGGGATGATCCGGGCGCCTCCAGTTCCCGAGGTACTCCGGCCTGCTCTTTCCCAGTCAGAAAAGATCAGGTCCTTGAGGACTGCCTCATAGAACTGAAGGAATGTCCCTGTGTTGCTAGCGCTCCGGGACAGCACAAAAGAGTTGTACAAGGCAACCTGTAACAAGTAGACCGCAACTTTTTTGTACCATGCCCAGGTTTTGCACATGGCATTATATCAGAGAGATAAACTCCTGCCATATACCGATTGTAGTCGACGATACAATCGGGCTTGAGGACTGTTGCCGCGGTACCTCGCACAGGTACAGGGGTGATGCCGTTACCATGAATTGTGGACAGTACAAGGACATACCTCTTGTCTTTATATCTGACCAGCAACAAGTTTCCACTGGTAAGGGCACGGGTCGCACCCCTGGGGATAGGTACATGGAGGGGGTGGGTAGGGAGGCCGCGTTGATTTTTCCGCACGGTCCCACAAGCGGACGTGGATCTGGTGGCGAGGGACTGGCACTAGGTTTCTTGACTAGGCCCATGTGCAGCACAAGGCCCCAAAACGTCCTCATCTCGGCTGCACTGAACGGAGTCCAGCCACCAGGCCTAGCCAAAAAGGAGCCCGGGTGTTGAGCAACAAACTGTTGGGCGTACAGGTTTGTTTGCTCCACCATTAGATTTACAAAGTGGTCACTGAAAAAAAGACTAAAATAGTCATATTCAGTGAAGCCCACTGTGGAAATCTAGATTCCTGGTTGGCCTACAAAATCAGGAATCACGGGCTCAAAACGCTTTGGGGTATACCAGACAAGTTCACCGGTAGGGGGCTCCGGTGGACTAAACTGGTGAGCCGGAAAACTAGTATGAGCCCCAGAGCTGCTCGTACTAGTGTGGGCCACAGGGTCCCTAGCATGGCGGTTCACTTGCTCCGCATGGCAGCGTCTCCGCCGCCTTGGGGGCTCATCATCACCGCTAGATGATGAGGAGGACGCGGATGACAAAATGAAAAAGAGGGGTCATCCTCGTCCTCACTGGGGCTCTCGGACACGGAGGCAAGCTGGGCGTATGCTTCCTCGGCCGAGAACTTTCGGCGGGCCATAAAGGAGTGTGTGTGTGTGTGTGATAAACTTTATTTGGTGTGCGTGTGTGTGGGGGCACGGGTGTTCGCAAACTTACCCTAAACCTAACAGACTAAAAAAAATAAAACTAACTAAAAAAAGGGCACAAAATGTGAAAAAAATCTGAAGTTGATAAGTGGTGGAGTGTGCGATGCGCTAACAGTGGCCGGACGCTAAGAGTGCCGGCCACAGTCAGCGTACGCAGAAAAAAATTAAATAAACGCTTGCGCCCCAGAAAAGTTGTGGGGGGGAAAGCTGCAGCACCCCTGGGGGGTCTTAAGTCACACAGCTGTGCTGTGGACCCCAGACACCCGATTTAGGGTGATGCAACAAAAATAGTTCTCACTAACTTTCCCTGAATATCCCTGCCTAACCTAACCTTTCCCTTACATTTCCCTAAATACCCTGGTGCATAGATGGGGGTGCTGGGGAACAGATGGGGTGCTGGCTAATGATCCCTGCACAGATGGAGGTGCTGGCTCTGAGATCCGATGCAACAGTAATTTGAACTGCCTGCCCGCCCAGCCGACCAATGAGAGGCGATCCTGAGAGGTGATGTCACCATCACCATTCTGTTCCGGGGTATCTGGTCCAGTGGCGGATCCAGAGCCTGGTCTCGGGAGGGGCACTTCCAGATTATTTTCTGTCCGCCGCCACAAAACAATGGTGCTTATAGAACAGACTACACAGTAGGTATACTGTATATTGTGTGGCACAGTGTATGCTATATGTGTATAACAAACATATTTCACATGAAAACTTACAATTACTTGGCTTGGCCCTTTGAGATCTCGGACACCACTTCAACACTTTGGCCGGGGGCTCAGCGTAGCTGATGTGTTTTATCCTAATGAGAAAGATTTCATAATAAGGATTTGGAGAAGGGGCAGAGGGATAGCAGACCAGGGAGAGGCTGGTGCTGCTACTAGGGTGTCATACCATGGCGGAGTAATAAAGCCCACCATAAAGCCCCCCCAGTAGAAATAATTCTCCTTATAATGTGACAGTTCAAAAAATACCCCCTTGTAATGCCCCCAGGTGAGCTAATGTCCCCATAGTGCCCTCTTAATGTGCCAGTATAAAAATACCCCTATATAGTGCCCCTAGTAAATGCCCCCATAGTGCTCCACACCCTCCTTCCTCCTAGTGCCCCCATAATGTACCAGTATAAAATGCTCCAGTAGATGCCCTCAGTGTCCCCCATAATTTGCAAGTATAAAATACCCCTTCTTAGTGCCCCCCGTAGATGACCCCATAGTACTCCTCTCCCCCTTCCCCATAGTACCCACCATAATGTGTCCCAGTATAAAATTGTACTGTACAGAGCACCCCATATAAAATACCCCTTCTTTGTGGCCTCAGTAGATGTCCCTATAGTGCCCCCAATAATGTGCCAGTAACAAGAGCAACCCCCCCAATCATGTGCCAGTAATAACAGCCTCCCCCCATGTGCCAGTAATAACAGCCCCCCCATGTGCCAGTAATAACAGCCCCCTCCATGTGCCAGTAATAACAGCCCCCCATGTGCCAGTAATAACAGCCCCCCATGTGCCAGTAATAACAGCCCCCCATGTGCCAGTAATAACAGCCCCCCATGTGCCAGTAATAACAGCCCCCCCATGTGCCAGTAATAACAGCCCCCCCATGTGCCAGTAAAAACAGCCCCCCATGTGCCGCTAATAACAGCCCCCATGTGCCAGTATTAATAACAGCCCCTCCCATGTGCCAGTAATAACAGCCCCCTATGTGCGAGTAATAACAGCCCCCCTTGTGCCAGTATTAGTGCCTAGTGCCTGCAGCCTATCAGAGGTAGGGAAAGGGACACGCCTCTCCCTCCCCTGCCTCAGCACAGCCATCTGTATCGCTGTCCCGACTATGGAGATGAGCGCTTCCACAATGGAAGCGCTTATCTTCCTGTGCCGCGCCGCTGCCAGCTCGGGGGGGGGGGGGGGGGGGGGGCAATTTCCCCGTTGGATCCACCACTGATCGGGTCCCCAGAGACACAAATATTTTTTTTTGTCTCTTCTGAAGTTCAGATTTGGAAAAAATTGACACTTAAAAAAAATATATTATAGCAGTATATTAGTTAAATTGCAGTCTATATGTGTATTTCACGAATATTCGCTATATTGCTATAACTTCGTGTTTTAGAATATGACGAATATGACGAATATTCTAAAAAACGAATATAAAGCAATATAGCAAATATTCGTTTACAATCTGTATGGTCGTTCGCATACTCCTCCCCGACAAGCGTCCTTGTCACCATGGGAACGCCTGTGGTTTAGAATATACCATCGGATCTGAGTTTTCACGATCTCAGGGAAAACTCAGATCCGATGGTATTTTCTAATCCACAGGCGTTCCCATGGTGACGGGGACGTTTGTCAGGGAGGAGTATGCGAACAACTGTACAGATTGGAAAAAAAAAAATGAGAATATTCTAAATAACGAATATATTCCCTATATTGCTATATATTTGTTTTTTTATAATATTGGTCATTCTATTTTCCATATGAAAACATGATTCCTTCCTGCTTAAGTTGCTTGTGGGCCAATGACTCATTGACCCACAAGAAAGAAGCAGGAAGGAATCATGTTTTCAGATGTAAAAAAAATGACGAATATTCGATATAGCGAATATATAGCACTATATTAGCAATATTTGCGAAGTTGCGATATTCACGATTAATATTCGCTATTTGAATATTCACACTCAACACTAGTCATAACCATAGAAACGAGCAGTGTATAATGTGATGGAAAAATGAATCAAGCCAGAAAAGGAAGCAAAATGGACTATCACAATACATTAGTAAGTGTCTTGTATTAAAGGGGTTGGCCACTCTAAGTATCAAAAATCCAAAGTGCCCCAGACTAGGAAGTATTTACTGTATATCATGTGATATGTACTGGCTATATATCATTTTTCTAACCTGTTCACCATGACATCCCTCCCTGGAGGAGCTCCTCAGACCGGCTGTGTGGGAGGAGCAGCTGTAAAGTGAAAGTAAAAATCCCAGCATGCATTGCAGCAAGCATGTTCAGAGGAGCAGTCACATGACATCCCTGACCACCTGTGGTCCCATAGAGATAAGAGCCCCTCATACATTAGTAAATAACTGCTGTACAGACATAGTAATAGAAGGAACACCCCAGTCCCAGCAGTAAAGAGAAGGTATTACCCGTGCCACACAGGAATGTGACGCTAATATATCACACATATATTGCTTCGGGGGGTGAAGGGTGGGCCCTGTTCATACATTTGCTGTGGGGCTCAGCCATTTCTAGATGCGCCTCTGCATATAAGCCATAAACAGAATGAATGGAGAGGGAGATTTATCATTTCCCTTGTTCCTGAAAAGTGGCATTAGAGTGTTTGCGACTCTTTAACTGCACCTTTAGAAAAAAAAAAGGGGGCTTGACAATGGCCAGGAGGAGGCGTGACCAGTCGCCCCAACAAATTTATGTTCATTTTCATCAGTTTTCTCTTTTGGTGCACAGACTGACGGAAGAGGGGGGCCTGTTTCACAAGATCTCTGATGAATACATTTGTACAAATCGATCTGCTCCCATAGCGAGGAGCCTCCTGTCTATCATCACAAGACTTGCTCGGAGCTGAAAGCCTATCAATCATCTCTGCATCTAAGAATATATGAATACCCTTCACCTTGGGAAAAAGGGGAGACTAGTGTGGTCAAACATGTAAAGGGGGCCTCACATCACTATACACGGATCTCTATATACAGTGGTGGGGGTCACACATCACTATATACAGTATAAGGGGGTCTCATATCTCTGTATACAGGGGGTCACCCATCACTGTATACAATGTAGATGGGGTCACGGATCTCTATTTGCAGTGGTGGGGGTAAGATATCAATATATACAGTGTACAGGGGGTCACAGATCTCTATATACAGTGTACAGGGGTCACACATTACTGTGTACAAGGGTACCTTATAAACAGTATATAGTTGTATGTGTCCTACCTGTACGCTGTGTGAAGAGATGTGTGACCCACCCTCACACCTCTTCTCTGTACACTGTGTATAATGATAATAATGTGATCCCCCAGTGCAGGAGGTCACACATCTCTATATACAGTGTACGGTAAGGGGTGCGGGGTCCACGTATCACTGTATACAGGGGGTCACACATCACTATATACAGAGTGCACAAAGGAGAGGGCACACATTTACAGATGAAACCAGTGACTTCTGCTATCACTGACCTCATCCATACTGGCAGCTCAGTAGGGGTTAAAGCTTCTGAACTGTTGGTGCAGAGGGGCCATAAACAGGACAGACACTGGGATTGCTCATAGTTTGTGGACCTCAGCACTTCCCTGGCTCTGCTACATCCTCACATACAGCAGCATCCTCTCAGTACAAGAGACAGAGGGGGCGGAGTCTGCAGTCAATACTCAGCATCATAACAAACAAGTGTGAAACAACTGAAAATATTTCATATTCTAGGTTCTTCAAAGTAGCCACCTTTTGCTTTGATTACTGCTTTACACACTCTTGGCATTCTCTTGATGAGCTTCGAAAGGTAGTACCCTGAAATGGTTTTCACTTCACAGGTGTGCCCTATCAGGTTTAATAAGTGGGATTTCTTGCCTTATAAATGGGGTTGGGACCATCAGTTGCGTTGAGGAGAAGTCAGGTGGATACACAGCTGATAGTCCTACTGAATAGACTGTCAGAATTTGTATTATGGCAAGAAAAAAGCAGCTAAGTAAAGAAAAACGAGTGGCCATCATTACTTTAAGAAATGAAGGTCAATCTGTCAGCCGAAAAATTGGAAAAACTTTGAAAGTAAGGGCTATTTGACCATGAAGGAGAGTGATGGGGTGCTGCGCCAGATGACCTGGCTTCCACAGTCACCGGACCTGAACCCAATCGAGATGGTTTGGGGTGAGCTGGACCGCAGAGTGAAGGCAAAAGGGCCAACAAGTGCTAAGAATCTCTGGGAACTCCTTCAAGACTGTTGGAAGACCATTTCAGGGGACTACCTCTTGAAGCTCATCAAGAGAATGCCAAGAGTGTGCAAAGCAGTAATCAAAGCAAAAGGTGGCTACTTTGAAGAACCTAGAATATGACATATTTTCAGTTGTTGCACACTTGTTTGTTATTTATATAATTCCACATGTGTTAATTCATAGTTTTGATGCCTTCATAGTCATGAAAATAAAGAAAACTCTTTGAATGAGAAGGTGTGTCCAAACTTTTGGTCTGTACTGTATGTCTTTTTTGAAAAAGTTTTTGTGCAAACTTTCACTTTCTTGACAAACATGTTAACAAGTAAAAAATACTGCCTATGCCTAGTTCGCTAAGCTAATAGCTGACTCTTAGCTTAGTGAAGTGGGCAGAAGCAGGAGATGCTCCGTTCAGCTAATCCTGGCATAGCACATGGTTACAGAGTACCCATGTGCTATGCCTGCATTTAGTAAACCTCCAGGGGGCACGGGGAGGAGCGGCAATATGCGCTCCTGCCCGTACTAACTGCGCTGCAGCTCCATTGATATAAATGTCAATTTATGTATTGAGGTAATAGGGTAAATAAAAGAAGATTGTTTGGATAGAACTGAAGTTTGACTTATTTATTATTTGTGAATAATGTAAAATATGGTAAAAGTTACTGTACTTTGTAAGTATTTCATATTTATTTATAATGTATCCATACATAATGTAAATCTATCTATGTATAATATATTTGTAAATAATGTATTAATAATGCATGTTATCCCATTTTCATGTAAACAAAAAACATTGCTATTTATTTATTTTTTATCACATGGAAGCAAATATAATAAATGTACATTTGTATATTTTATATACAGACACAATTTGTCATGGTTTTATAAATATTAATTTTAAGTCAAAGTATAATTAGGTCTGTAATAACTATTTGGAAAAATGATAAACGGAAAATAAATGCCACTGGGAGATAAGAGAGTACTTTGTGAGACTTATGGATACAATATGTGATGGCTCTTGTCATGGATCATTTGGTTATGCACAGTTCATTAACATTTTTACTTTGTTCAAGTTTCAATCTCACCCTATTAGAATTCATAATTGTTATAGGCCTGTTTCATTTTACTTTATTGAAGCTATGACTGTCCTGGGATATATTACACAGTCATTTGTGATTATTAAACCATCTCTTGTTATTATCTTTAAAAATATACAAATTGACTCTATTTTTATATCAGTTTTTGCTGTTTGACATAGTGGAAGAGTAATCTTGAAAGCACTGCCTTAAAGAATTCAGCCAAAAAGTGTTTATAGGTATAACAATGCATATATTGATCACTTAGATGCCTATATAGAAAGTATATATTTTAACAGATTATAACAAGATATTGACAAATATTTTCCAAATTTAGGTAAATAAAATGTAATAATACATTAATCCTTTCCTGATCAGCACTATACATGAATGGTGCTGGCCGGAAATGTAAAAATGGTACCCACTTGTGAGCGTGGAGAGGCGCCATAGCCACCCTGTGCCTGCTGTTTTTACACAGCAGACACCCAGAACTAATATCCATGACTGGCAATGACCCAATCACAGACTTTTAACTCTTTAGATGCTGTTGCAACAGCCCGGTTCAGCATCTGGGGAAACCCTCGCCCCTTAGGAGGTTTCTACGAAATATGTCCCTCTTATAGAGCAAGTAAATGTGACACCAGCTGCAGTTAAGAACTGTAAGCTCAAGGCCCCCCTTCTAGATGGTTATGTTGGTACCCAGAGGTAGGATTGCCAGAGTGGTGCAGGGTGGCTTACAATCTTTGTAGATGTTATATACAGGTGTCACGGTGTTCCTACCAGGATATCCGTGGATCCCAGATGTGATGTGGTCCGAAGCAGTGCAAAAGGGTAGTTAACTTGGATAGTGTAAAAATAAAGTTGAGTTTAGACTTGGTTGTATGGAAGTTCAACAGTCATTTTACTTTGCATAAACGATAATCCAAACAATCCACAGAACTGGTCTTGGTTTCCAGCAAGTTTTAGCAGGACTTTGGCAGGCAAATACTTGTGGAAAACAAACTTCTCTCTGCTGAATCTGTAGTTTACTCTCTCAACTCTGCTATGTCAGCAATATTAAATAGAAGTGCTTTTCTTTTCTGCTTGTTGTTGTTGTTTTCAGTCTGTCTCTCACTGTGATTCCTTTACCTTTTTGTCCTGGCTGGATTTTATGGAGAGCTCAGTCCCTCGGGGACGAGCATCTGCTGTTTCTCCCTACAGATTGGCATACAGGAACCAACTGGTTCTCACTAGACCGTACTGTCTAAGTGTCTAAGAGAGCTGGAAAGCCAGGTTCCACCCTCTGTAAAGTAGCACTGCCAAGTCTGATGCCACCCGCTGGGGAACTAGGTTATTAGATGAACAATACAAATGCAGAAGAGGAAGTGCACACTACATGGAGGACCTGGAATAAAGGCATAAGATGAAATGGTTATTGCATATACAAACATAAGCAGGGTGTAGAAGTGGAAATGCCACTTGGGGGGCGTTATATTCCCCGGCACTTAAGAGGCAAGCCTCCCTCGGCTTGTGCTTAGGAAAAGTTCCAAGGGTACCCAAGGGAAGTTAAAATGCTGCATTAGACTATATATACAGTTACTAACTGATGTAGCGATGGCTACCACAAGGTCTCTGTCCGGACGAGTAGGGTGTCCAAGAACAGTTTCCCTCTCAGGTATAACCAGAGAACCAAACAATGTGTGCATTAAGTGATCATTCCTGGCTTTCCTGAGTGTACTGGGCCCTAGTACCAAAAAAAGCCTGGGGGTGTCTTTACTCTGATATCCAACTAGTATGCAATGAAACGCCAGCAAATAGAAGGGTGGCCTTACCCGGTGTTCCCTTTCGGCAACCTTGATGATTGAAACAGGTAGCTAAAACATATAGGTCCCTTAAGTGAGGCCTAAAGCCTTAGGACACACCAACCTAGGAGGAGTGACCGGTATTCTCCCATATTTTCATGAGGACTATTTCCTCAAAACACACAGATTAGCAGTGGGTTACCCTTACAAAGTGTTAGACCTACTTGTGACTTTGCCGCTGTGTCCTCCCTGTGCAGCAATAATACATTACAATATATTACCTAAGCTACAGTGGATCTAAAAAGTCTACACGCCCCTGTTAAAATGTCAGGTTTCTGTGCTGTAAAAAAATTAGACAAAGATAAATCATTTCAGAACTTTTTCCACCTTTAATGTGACCTATAAACTGTACCACTCAATTGAAAAACAAACTGAAATCTTTTAGGTGGAAGGAAGAAAACAAAAAAAGCTAAAATAATGTGGTTGCATAAGTGTGCACACCCTCTTATAACTGGGGATGTAGCTGTGTTCAGAATTAAGCAATCACATTCAAAATCATGTTAAATAGGAGTCAGCATACACCTGTCATCATTTAAAGTGCCTCTGATTAACCCCAAATAAAGTTCAACTGCTCTAGTTGGTCTTTCCTGAAATTTTCTTAGTCGCATTCCACAGCAAAAGCCATGGTCCACAGAGAGCTTCCAAAGCATCAGAGGGATCTCATTGTTAAACTGTATCAGTCAGGAGAAGGGTACAAAAGAATTTCCAAGGCATTAGATGTACCATGGAACACAGTGAAGACAGTCATCATCAAGTGGAGAAAATATGGCACAACAGTGACATTACCAAGAACTAGACGTCCCTCCAAAATTGATGAAAAGACGAGAAGAAAAAAGGTCTGGGAGGCTACCAAGAGGCCTACAGCAACATTAAAGGAGTTGTAGGAATATCTGTCAAGTACTGGC
Organism: Bufo bufo; assembly: GCF_905171765.1. Classification (NCBI taxonomy): domain Eukaryota; kingdom Metazoa; phylum Chordata; class Amphibia; order Anura; family Bufonidae; genus Bufo; species Bufo bufo. The sequence continues at coordinate 475,313,005 of NC_053391.1, forward strand.
TGCGTGGTACAGTTGTGCTCAAAATAATAGCAGTGTGTTGAAAAAAGTGAATAAAGCTCAAAATCCTTCCAATAGCTTTTTTTTTTCCATACACACAAATGCATTGAGAACACTACACATTCTATTCTAAATCAAAACATGAAGAAAAATATATCAAACATTCACTATATAAACTGAAAAATGTTTTAAGATTTTGCTTTCCTTTGAATCACTTAACTAATATTTTGTTGTATAACCACTGCAGGGCCGTTTCTAGGGGCGGGCCTGCCGGGAGGCCGCCCGGGGCGCTGTCAGAAGGGGGGCGCCGGCAGGGGCGCCCTCTTGTCGTTTCTCTGCCTGTTTTTACTCTCGTGCCGTGCGCCCCCCTGGCTCCCTCCCTCTGAGATCTCGCCTGACCTGCGCCCGAGTGCCGAGTCCTCTGTCGGCTGGCCACTCAATAACGTCAATCTTGTTGGTCTGGAACCAAGATGTTGCACTCTTACTGGTGTGTTTTGGGGTCGTTGCCTTGTTGGAACACCCATTTCAAGGGCATTTCCTCTTCAGCATAAGGCAGCATGACCTCTTCAAGTATTCTGATGTATTAAAACTGATCCATGATCCCTGGTATGCGATAAATAGGCCCAACACCGTAGTATGAGAAACATCCCCATATCACGATGCTTGCGCCACCATACTTCACTGTCTTCACAGTGTACTGTGGCTTGAATTCAGTGTTTGGGGGTTGTCTGACAAACTGTCTGCGGCCACTAGACCTGAAAAGAACAATCTTACTTTCATCAGTCCACAAAATGTCTCTTTAGGCCAGTCAATGTGCTCTTTGGCAAATTGTAACCTCTTCAGCACATGTCTTTTTTTCAACAGTGGGACTTTGCGGGGGCTTCTTGCAGACAGCTTGGCTTCACATAGGCGTCTTCTAATTGTAACAGTACTTAAGGTAACTTTAGACCTTCTTTGATCTTCCTGGAGCTGATTGTTGGCTGAGTCCTTGCCATTTTGGCTATTCTTCTATCCATCCAAATGGTAGTTTTTTGCTTTCTTCCACGTCTTTCAGGTTTTGGTTGCCATTTTAAAGCATTTGCGATCATTTTAGCTGAGAAGCTTATCATTTTCTTTAGTCCTTTATATGTTTTCCCCTCTCCAATCAACTTTTTAATCAAGGTAGGCTGTTCTTCTGAACAATGTCTGGAAAGATCCATTTTCCTCAGAATTTCAGAGAGAAATGCACTGTAACCAGCATGTACAACATTTACTGCCTTCCTTAAATAAAGGCAATAATTGCCACCTGTTTGTAAAAGAATGAATGACCTCACTCATTGAACTCCACACTGCTATTATTTTGAACACGCCCCTTTCAATAAGTGATTTAATTACAGAGAATCAGCAGCATGCATGTCATGACTGTTGGGTCTGTTGGATTTCTATTACTCTACTACACCTGCTAGTAAATTATTTGCCATGTAGAAATATAATTTCTACCAAAAACAGTGATTGATCAGGTTATTGATGTCTGACTGCTATTATTTTGAACACAACTGTACTTGTGACAACAATCTCCTGTATTCTTCATATGTCTGGGCTATGGGGTAGAGTGGCAAGATGAAAGCCTTTTCTTACGAAAAAAAAACATCCAAGCCCGGCTACATTTAGCAAAAACATATCTGAAGTCTCCCAAAAGCATTTGGGAAAAGGTGTTATGGTCTGAGGAAACCAAGGTTGAACTTTTTGGCCATAATTCCAAAAGATATGTTTGGCCCAAAAACAACACTGCACATGTGAAGCATGGTGGTGGCAGCATCATGCTTTGGGGCTGTTTTTCTTCAGCTGGAATTGGGGCCTTAGTTAAGCTAGAGGGAATTATGAACAGTTCCAAATACCAGTCAATATTGACATAAAACCTTCAGGCTTCTGCTAGAAAGCTGAACATGAAGAGGAACTTCATCTTTCAGCATGACAACAACCCAAAGCATACAATACATCCAAATCAACAAAGGAATGGCTTCACCAGAAGAAGATTAAAGTTTTGGAATGGCCTAGCCAGAGCCCAGACCTGAATCCGATTGAAAATCTGTGGGGTGATCCGAAGAGGGCTGTGCACAGGAGATGCCCTCGCAATCTGACAGATTTGGAGTGTTTTTGGAAAGAAGAGTGGGCAAATCTTGCCAAGTCAAAATGTACCATACTGATAGACTCATACCCAAAAAGACTGAGTGCTGTAATAAAATCAAAATGTGCTTCAACAAAGTATTAGTTTAAGGGTGTGCACACTTATGCAACCATATTATTTTATTTTAATATTTTTTCTTCCCTCTACCTAAAAGATTTCAGTTGGTTTTTCAATTGAGTTGTACAGCATGTGCATGTTGATCAAAGTCCTGTTTTTGTTGAGCTTTCTCTATTTTAGAGTCCACTATTTCTCTGGTATCCTCTAAGCGCTTCTGATGCTCTTAGACCCACTCAGATTGGGGAAGGAGTGGTTCAGAGTCCGGCACAGGGATGTCAAGGGCAAAGTCTGCAGGTAAACAACCCTTCCTTCCAAAAATAAGGTAGTATGGGGTGTATCCGGTGGAGCAGGGAGTTTTATTGTTGTACAGGTAAACTAGTTCAGGCAGAAGCAAAGGCCACTCGGCTCTCTTGTGAGGTGGTACGGCATTGAGCATATTGATCAGGGTTTGGTTCATCTTTTCGCACAGGCAATTTCCATGTGAGTGATATGCGGTGGTCCTCAGTTTTTTGCAGTTGTACAAGGCACAAAGTTCGTAGAACAACTGAGACTCGAATGCGGATCCTTGGTCAGTGAGGATCTTGTCAGGGCACTAATATGGCAGAATGAAGCTTTTCCACAGATTAGCTGTGGTAGTTTTGGCTGTTATGTCCTTCACAGGTAAAGCCACAACGAACTTGGTGTAGTGGTCTATGATCGTGGTGGGCTTATGTTTTTTGGGTTCCAAAGTGACCAGACCTGTTATAGTACTCGTCCCACACCATCTTGGCATCTCTCCTCGGCACCACTATCTGATGAAGATGCTCATAGGTGACTGGATCAAGCGTTCTTCTGAGAAGTAGATCTCTCTGTGTGAAGAGCATTCTCCATTGTCGCCAGAGGTGAAGTAGCTCTGAGTCAGCTCTCCGTTGCTGGATTTTCTCCGTTACTCTTCCACTTAAAAAGTAATCCAATAGTTCTCCGATAACTCTACTCTCTGCTTGTAGTTGGAGCGAGAGCTATTTCTCAACTGGAGGTGAGGGACCACTGGTCCTTGGAGAATTTGAGGCTTTGGAGGCCTAATGCTCAGTGCGTAGAGATTCCTGCTGTGCAAATGGTAAGTAGAACATTGGCATTTCCACATCTTCCTTGGAAATTAGTTCATTCTGGGCAGGTAGCCTGGATAAGGCATCAGCATTGTCATTAGCTTTGCCTGTCCAGTACTTAATGGTAAAGTCTAAGTTTGCCAGTCTAGAGGCCCATCTTTGATCTAGAGCTTTCAGAAGCGCGGTGTTCAAATGAGCCAATGGATTATTATCGGTATAGACGGTGAAAGGTGTGGCCGCTAGATAAACCTTGAACTTCTCAGTTACAGCCCAGACCAAGGCCAGGAATTCCAGTTTGAAGGAGCAATAATTATGGTCATTCCACTCCGGTTCTCATAACGATCTGCTGGCATAGGTGATCACTGATGACTCTTTCAGTCCCGGTTTGTGTCTGAAATGGTACGGCTCCTAAACCTTTCTTACTTGTGTCTATATAGAGACAGAATGGTAGGCTATAGTCAGAGTAGCCCAAGACTGGTGGCTCAGTGAGTTTTTATTTAAGCAGCTGGAAAGCGATTTCTTGCTCTTCATTCCATTCTACTGGTATTTTAGCATTCTGACCGCCTTTGGGATGACCCTTCAAAAGCTCCTGAATGGGCTTCACAATTTCAGCAAAGTGTGGGATACAGTAAATCTCCAATAGTAAATTGCGAATCCAAGAAAGCTCTTCACCTCTTTGACGGTCTTAGGAGTGGGCCAGCTCTGTACGACCGCTACCTTATCAGGGTCTGGTTTCACGACTGTGCTCACAACATGTTCCAGATATTTCACTTGGGATTTCAACAAGTGACACTTTGAAGGTTTGACTTTCAATCCATGTTGAGCCAAAGTCTGGAATATATCCGCTAAATGCTGTAAATGCTCTTCATAAGTCTTGGAGTAGACAATCACATCATTAAAGTGCAGCAATACTGATTTGAAGTTTTTGTGTCCAAGACATCTTTCCATGAGTCTCTGAAATGTTCCAGGGGCGCTGCACAGCCCAAACAGCATGTTGTTGAACTCAAACAGACCCATTGGGGTAGTGAAAGCGTTTTTTTTCTTTATCTTCTCGTGTCATGGGGACTTGCCAGTAGCGCTAGTTAGATTCAGGGTTGAGAAATAGGCAGCAGATCCCAGGCTGCTAGAGACTCTTCAATTCGTGGCAGGAGGTATGCGTCTTTGTGCATAATGTTAATTTTGCAATAATTCATGCAGAAATGAATGGTTCCATCCTTCTTCTTTACCAGGAACAAAGGGGCAGCCCAGGGGCTGTGGCTATCCTGGATGACATTAGCTGTCTATATGTCCTGAACCATCTTCTTCACCTGCTGGTATAGGGTAGGAGGCACTGGCCTATATCTTTCTTTGATTGGAGGGTGAGTGCCAGTGGGAATAGTGTGTTTTATTAAGTTCGATGACCATAGTCCAAGGGGTGTTTGCTAAAGACTGGGTGGTGCTCCTTGGCTAAGTCCAACACACCTTTGAGTTGCTCGGCAGAGGTGGTGGCATCTCCAATGTGTAGTTTGACCCACCAAGGTTGTTCAGACGTTTTTTTGGCTGCTTCCGCTGTTTGAAGTGATTGCTGTGCAGCAGCAGTAGGAGAATCCAGGACGTCTTGTAGACGGACATGACGTAGACTCGCCACTGGATAATATTTCTTTAAATTAGGGGCGAGTGCATGTTGCTGAGCTGACCTTCTAAAACATTATATGTGAGGGCCTGCTGTTCAGCTGATGCTCTAAAACATATGTGCCATCAATGCCCACTCCTCGCTTGTGAATAGTGGAAGTTGACTTGAAAGGCGACGACCATGTTGCAGCTGGTATTCCACAACTGCCCTCTGCTGCTCACAAAGCCTGGACAACATGTAGAATGTAGAGACCCAGAACGTGCTTACGTCGCACAACAGTTGGTGAGCTGGAAGCCCAAGCGCTGCTGCAGCGTTGACAGAGCGGCTGAAGCTGTGGACGACTTGCGGAAATGGGCACCCACAAGGTGCACCTTTACTAGTAGCTCTGTAAAATTTGGGTATGTTTTAATAAACCACTGAACCACTAAGTTTAATACGTGCGCTAGGCATGGCACGTGCATCAGGTTGCCGAGCTCCAAAGCCGCCACCAAGTTTCGACCATTGTCAGACACAACCATGCCTGGTTGTAGGATGAGTGGCGACAGCCACAGCTCGGTCTGGTCCCTTATACCCTGCCACAGCTCTGCAGCGGTGTGCTGTTTGTCCCTTAGGCAGATCAGCTTCAGCACGGCTTGTTAATGTTTCCCCACAGCAGTACTACACTGCTTCCAGCTACCGACTGATGGCTGACTGCTAGAGGTAGAAGTGGTGGAGGTAGCGGCAGAAGAGGAGAAGGAGAAGTGGGGGTTGGAGCCAGTAACATAGCTGCTGGCGGAGACCTTGATGGACGTAGGGCCCGCAATCCTGGGCGTGGGTAGCACCTGTGCCATCCCAGGGTACGACTCACTCCCGTCCTCCACAACATTCATACAGTGTGCGGTCAGGGAAATGTAGCGTCCCTGGCCACCAGCACTTGTCCATATGTCCGTGGTCAGGTGGACCTTCCCAGTAACTGCGTTGGTCAGGGCACGGGTGATGTTCTGGGACACATGTTGGTGTAAGGAGGGCTCGGCACACCATGAAAAATTGTGGCGGCTGGGGACTGCGTACCGAGGGACGGCCGCCGACACAAGGCTGCGGAAGGCCTCAGTCTCCACAAGCCTATATGGCAACATTTCAAGGGCCAGTAATTTAGAAAGTTGCGCATTTAGTGCTATGGCCTGTGGGTGGGTGGGTATTTGCGCTTGCATTCAAATGACTGTGTTTTGGACATTTGGACGCTGCGCTGGGACAGGGAAGTGGATGTGGTTGCTGATTGTTCATGCGAAGGTCCAGGTGCAGGGCGAGGGCCATCCGGGCCTGCGCCTTCAACAGGGGATTGGTCAGTAGTGCGTAACACAGGGGAAGAGGAGGCAGTGGGGTGGCCCGCAGACCCAGATTGTGGACCCAGGAGTTCGGCCTACTGATTAGGGTGCGTGGATGCCATTTGGCGGAACATGCTGGTGGTGGTCAGGTTGCTGGTGTTCGCTCCCCGGCTTATTTTGGTACGGCACAGGTTGCAAACTACCACTCTTTTGTCGTCTGCACTTTCCACAAAAAAGCTCCATATTGCGGAACACCTACCCCTTGGGAAGGGAGATTTACGCATTTGGGTGCTCCGTGTAACGGTTGCGGGCCTGTTTGGTGTGGGCCGACTTCTCCCTTTTGCCACACCACTGCCTCTTCCAGCTTGTTGCAGTGCTGCAGATCCCTCCTTGTCTGTACTGCTTTCCTCGCTTTTCACCTTCCCAAGTTGGGTCAGTGACCTCATCGTCCACCACCTTCTCTTCCACTTCCTCATCCCCATCCTCCTGACTTGACCTAACCACAACTTCAGTGATTGACAACTGTGTCTCATCCTCATCCACCTCGTGAACAAATAATTGACATTCACCACCCTTATCTTCTTGACCCTGTGATAGGTCAAGAGGTTGTGAATGAGGGCACAAGATCTGTGCCTCTTCAAGCGTGCTTGGCGAGAGGGCCAAATCTAGAGATGGCGATGAAAATAGGTCCTCGGAATGTCCAAGTGTGGTATCAACAGTTTGTCCGACTCCTGACTCTACATGGTGGGAGGAAGGAGGATCAGGGTGAGGATTCTGTGGACCAGACTCTTTGCTAATGAGACTGGTCTTGGTGGAAGAGAGGGTGGAAGAATTATCTTCTGCCATCCAACCGACCACCCGGTCGCACTGGTCCAACTTGGATAGTGTTGTCCTGCGACGCCCAGTTAACTGTGAAATGAAACTGGTTATGGTGGATTTTTTCATTTTTCCAGTTTCACCGGCAGCTGGCACAGTTTCATTGCGCCCAGGGTCACTGCCTCTGCCTGAACCGTCAGCAACACGCCCACTTCCCCATCCCTTAGTGCTCGCCTTCTTCATATTAAAAGATTTATTCAATAGATGTTGGACAACTTATTTAAATTTGCCCCCAGCAAAATTATTCTGTGCTGGACTACTGTATATAACGTTTGTGGATTGAACGCACACACAGATGTGCCCAAAACTAGTTAAATTTGCCCAAAATATAAATAATTATATGCTGGAGTACTGAATATAATGGTTGCGGATTGAACGCACACACAGATGTGGCACAAATTAGGTTAATTTCCCCAGAAAAAAAATTTCTCTGATTGCGCGGTGTATATCTCACTAGCAGGCACACTCTAGTGAATAAGCCCCTTTTTATAATGTCTGCTAAACACACTGCTTTCTGATGGCGTACTGTATATCTCACTAGCAGGCACACTCTAGTGAATAAGTCCCTTTTTATAATGTCTGCTAAACACACTGCTTTCTGATGGTGTACTGTAGATCTCACTAATATCAAATCTTTCTGTTTTTAAAAGCTTTTTGGTACTTAAAAAAGCGATTTTCCAGCCCTGCACTATCTGTCCCTTCCTGAAGATGCCTGTCCCTGATACTGCTGAATTTAACCCTTGGTAAAAAAATAAAAAAAATGGTGCTGCACTGCTGTCAAACAAACACTGTAGTCCTTAAGAGGACTGTTTGGTCTTTCAAAAGTTTTTTTGGAGTTAAATCTGTGAATTTCAAGCAAAACGCTATCTGTATCTGCCTTCTGACTGCTCTACCTGACGCTGAATGATTTGAGCGCGTGACATCGTCTCCTATATAAACTGGTATCACGTGTTCCGGCCAGCCAATCAGTGTAAGGCTAATAGCTAACAACATGGCTATGGCATTACACTGAAGGGAATTACTTACCTGAATGTTGATTGGCTGCTTAGGAGGCGCCAAACGTGCGGGGAAGAGACTCGAGCAATGCGACGAGCACACGTGGTATTCGGCCAAGTTCTGCCACGTGCCGAGCATAGCAATGCTCGAGCCGAACCAGTACTTTGCCGGGCATGCTCGCTCATCACTAACTGCCTGCAATTATCTTCAGTGTGTCCATACTTCTGACAATACCGGCATGTCGGTATACTGGTGTGTCGATGCCTGGGGCTTGACAACCTACCGGTCGGCCGAGGTCGATCCTCTCATGGACCGGGTGGAGGACAGTCTCTTGGTATAGTAGTCCCTTTTTGGGCCTTGGGTTGCTGTTCCAGTCACTCTCGCTGTTTCCTCATCCTCTCGATATTCTCAGCTAGGAGGTCAACTTGGGCAGTCAGAGCTGCCACAGCATCTGGCACAGGTGTCTGTGCCCCACACTCCGCTATCTGGCTGTGGGCAGTGGATCGCAGTACAGGCCAAGCCTTCCTATCTTCAGGCAGTTCAGAGTAGTGATTTTCCCCCAGGATGCCAATAGCAAGCTCCTTAAAATCTAGGAACGGGATATCTGGGTGCTGTACCAGCAGCATCTTCAGCTGGCTTTTGAGAGGTTCGTCAAGGACACCTTCGATAAACCGCTTCCTCAGGGTCTGATCTTGTCCCTCATCTTCATGGGGATCTAGCTGGATAACTACCCGCAAAGCTTCTTGCAGGGATAGGGCAAAGTCTCTTAACGACTCTGTGGGCTGCTGTCGTTTCCCAAAGAAACGCATATTCAGTTCAGAGGCGGTCCTAGTGTCAAAGGTGGTAATGAGTCGGTCTAGGATCTGCTCATCTGTTTTTCGCTATGGCTGGGGCCAGGACTTGACCTCCCGGAGCGCAGCTCTTTGTAATTGACAATCAGGATTTCTACTTTCTGGTCCTGAGATACTGGATATAGTTTAAACATAGTCAGCATTTTATCACGGAATTCCCTGAGTGAATGGGATTCTCCTACATAACGTGGGAGCCAGGGTGCTCCAAAGTATTATGGCATAGTAAGAGGCATGGCGCATGCGGCTGCGGCTGCCGCAGGTGGATTGCTGCAGTCCAACTGGTTGTCATCTTCACTGTCAGACATTGCTTTTGTGTATCTTCTACCAGACTAGAGGGGTAAATGTAGGCTAGATTGCAGTTTTTGTGCACGTTGCTATGTGAAATGGCAGCGGAATTGGTGCGTGGCTCCTTTAAAAGTCACTGCAGTTGCGTAGTTTTGGGGAGTATAATACTCTGGCAGCAGATAACAGTCCCAAACAGTCTTTAATAACGTTACTTTGCCCAGTAGTACTCACTCAGATCTCTGGACTTAGTTTCTCGGAATCCGTTGTAGAGAGAACTACATTCGCCCTTTTTTAAGATGGCCGCCGCTTCACTTCCTGTAAGGGCACCGTCGATTTCCTTTGTCTTCCCTGGTGCTGGCATGAGCTGAAGACGAAGGAGGAGCTTTGGGGGCGGATCTGCCACTTCCCTCCTATTTGCCGTGTGATCGCTCCCTGTAGACGGAGCTGGATTTTCACCCGGTGGAGGGGATGTTTCTTGTCTTTCCCATTTCCGGACTGGTAGGAGAACCTGCGTCGTCCCCATTAAAGATGGCGGATCAAATCTTCGGACGCTAGCGCGCACGGTTTTGCGCCTGCTGCTCCGTAGAAAAATCAATAAAGTCACTTTTAAAGTTTTTTTTTTTTTTTTTTTTGGAATCCTGTAGGCTTTACTATGGGGTGGCAAAGAGTTTTGCATTATCAGGATCCTGTTTGTGACGCCAAATGCTGCAATGGCCCACTTTAGCATCTGGGGTGTCCCTCTTTTAGAGGAAGTAAATGTGACACCAGCTGCGGTTAAGCAGCGAGAGCTCAAGGCTCCCATTGTAGATGGTACCCAGAGGTAGAATTGCCAGAGTGGTGCAGGGTGGCCTACAATCTCTGTAGATGTTATTTACAGGTGTCACAGTGTTTCTACCAGGATATCCATGGATCCCAGATGTGACGTGGTCCGTAGCAGTGCAAAAGGGTAGTTAACCACTTCACATCCGCCCATAGGATATAAACGTCCTATGGATGGATATTTATCTCTGAATGGACATTCTGGAACGTCCAATAAAAGATGGCAGCTGCACGCTAATTGTGCATCTGCCAAGCAGGGCACCCAAGGGAGAAGGCAGGGACAGTTCCCAGGTGTCCATGCCTTCTAGATCGCTTTAAATGAGCGCTGTGTATACAGATCAGGAAGCGCTATGTGCTTCCTATCCCGGCCTGGGGGAGTGCAGGAACTGTCGGGTCTTCCACAGACCTCGATTAGCTCTGCACTGAGGCTGTACAGCACAATATTCTGCTGTACAGACTCCCTGGGGGGTGTATTTCCCCTGTAACTGGGGCTACTTTGTCAGCCCCAGTTATAGGAGAAATTAATGGTGGTAAAAAGAAAAAAAAGTGAAGTTAAATGTCCCCCAGAGGTCTTGTATATCTATATATATTGGGTAGCGCTGCGTCCATAACACCCAGCTCTATAAAAATATCACATTACCTAATTCCTCAGGTGAACACCATAAAAAAAATATTAAAAAAATGTCAAAAAAGTTTTCAGTACAAAAAGAAAAATATATTCTCAGTTCACGTCGGCGGTTATATTTGTTGAAAGCATTCAGTGGCCTATTTCAGTACAAATGTAACACCCCAGAGTTGTGTTACAAAACTCTTTCACAACCGCTACAACCTGGTAAGGGCATTAACATTGTCATCTTTTGTAATTTCATGTAATTTCCTAGCAAATGTGCATTCTAAGCCTTGTAAATATATATTGCTGTATTTTTCCTGTTCACCAGCAGGTGGCAGCAATGTGTTAGCAGGGACTTATCCATTTTAGTGTTCCTGAACTGGAATAGTTTATTCCAGTTCAGCTCCCCCTCTATGAGCAGAAGAGGGCTGGCCCATGTCCTGCCTCATGGGGAGGGAAGGAAGTTAGAGTCAGTTTGCAGTCACCCCGGCTAGGGGAAGGCTGTGCGTGTAGGAGCTCCCAGATATAGGGATCCAAAGCCAGGATCTTGTCTCGGCTGAGACAAATAATCATCATCCCTAGCCTGAGCCTTGCAGCCTCAGCTGGTAGAAGAAAGCAGCCACCTCCAGTTACAGGAAGAAGCATACCCTGAGACAATAACTGTGAGTACCGTCCAGAGACCCCAGGAGAGCCATATTCCTCCTCAGCTAGTCAGTCCCCAAGACAGCAGAAGATAGTCAGCGCAGAAGCCAAATTCCTGCCACACATTGCCAATACCTGCTGGGACCAAAGACTATTGCTGTACCTTGTTTGGATGAAAGCTGCAACAGTAAAGACAAGTTTGAACTTTACCAAAGGTCTGGATCTCAATAACTGCTACCAAATCCCTCAATTACTCCTACTAGCACAATACTAATTTTATTGCAAGTGAGCCAGGATCCAGGAGTCCAGCCGTACCAAGGTAGGAGACATCGTTGACACTATTGCCATTACCACACAGAGACATTACACTACTCTCGCATTCCTAGCATGGTACGTGAGTTACAAAACCTTAAAAGGCCCTGTGTTAGTACCCTGCGCACGCTACAATTGGCGTCACAAACAAAACTATAAACTATCACCTACATCTGACCTAGCCACTGCATATTATTGATGTCAGAGTGCATACCCCGGTCCAGCTCACCGCATTTAAGTGGCTTCACTGGAACAGGATCGGATTGAATTGTGTGCCTATCCTTGCATAACCTGATCTAATTGTGTGCCTCACCAGGATTTACCTTTGTGCCTTACTGCAAATACTTATTGCTAAAGAGTGTGGGCTTGCATCAGCTGCAGCACAGTGGCAGCACAGGAGTTAAGCACCAGATATCTCCACCCAACAGAGGGGAGGGAATCAAACAGCCTGCCTCCACAGAGAAAGCATTCATACAGCAGCAGGAACAAAAGTGTTGAATACAAGTTCACAGGAGGACAAAGAGATCGCTGCCCATACAGGAAGCAGGAAGTAAAGCGGCGGCAATTAAAAAAAGGGAAAATACAGCATTTTCTGCATTGAATGTTGGAGAACCGTCTGCTCTTGGATCTGAGTGAGTACTATTGTGCAAATAACCTTGCTAAATACTGTTAAAAGTTATTATCTGTCTTCCGGAGCACCATACTTGCCGAAATTGAGCAGCTGCAGCGACTCTTAAAAGAGCCACGCACCAATTCTGCTGCAGTCACCCATAGCAACCTGCATCTAAAATTGCATTGTAGCCAGTACTAATTCCTCTAATCTGGTACTGGGCATCAAGGGACATGTCTGACAACGAAGATAGCACCCACTTGGACCGCAGCGATCCACCAGCAGCAGCGGCAGCCACCACCTGCATTATGCCTCTCACTATGCCATACTATTTTGGGGCACCCTGGCTCCCAAGTTACTCAGGAGAACCCCATTCACTAAGGGAATTCCGTGATAAAATGCTAGTAAGTTTAAGCTATATCCAGTATCACAGGATCAGAAAGTGGAAATCCTGATTGCGCTCTGGGAGGTCAAATCCTGGCCCCAGTCAGAGTGGAAAACCGTTGAGCAGATCCTAGACCGACTCAGTACCACCTTTGAGACTAGGACTGCCTCTGAACTTAAAATGTGCTTCTTTGAAACGCGGAAGCAGTCAAAGGAGACCTTGAGAGACTTTGCCCTGTCCCTGCAGGAAGCCCTGCGAGCTTTTATCCAGATTGATCCCCGTGAAACGGAGGGACAAGATCAAACCCTAAGGGAACAGCTTATTGAAGGTGTCCTTGATGAATCCCTCAAACGTCAGCTGAAGATGCTTTCAGCTCAGCACCCAGATACCCCTTTCTTGGACTTTAAGGAACTTGCTGTTGGCATTCTAGGGGAAAGTCACCAAGCTGAACCTCCTGAAAACAAGAAGGCAGGGCCCACACTATGGCCTGCAATTCACAGCCAAATAGCTGAGCATGGGGCTCAGGCACCCGTTCCAGATACTGTAGCAGCTCTGACCGCTCAAGTCTCCCTCTTAGCTGAGAATATGGAGAGGATGAGGAAACAGCTAGAGCGACTAGAACAGCAACCCAAGGTGGGGAAAGGGACTTCTGCAAACAGAGACTGCCCTACACCTGGTCCACATGAATATCAGCACCAGACGGTCAGTAGGTTGCCAAACCCCGGTTATCAAAACATAAGGAAACAGCGATGTCTGCATTTCCAGAGGTATGGATACACTGAAAAGGACTTCTGTCAGTTAAACGAGTATCCCCTGAGGTCGAGGACCGCTCCTCGGGAGGAAGAATACTAGGTTCCAAAGATCCAGCCTTTATGCCGAGATATGTGGGCGCCCGCCCCATGGTGGAAGTTGACATCAACGGAGTGAAGTCTCCTGCTTTAATTGATACCGGATCTCAAGTGACTACCATCCGCCAAGCAGCATTTGACACATGTCAAAACGGAGCCGAACTGATACAACCTCCTGAATCTTGGCTCCACATCATAGCTACCAATGGCAAACCAGTGCCTATACTAGGTTATTGGGAACCTACCTTACGGATTGAAGATACTGAACTCTCATCACAATGTCGTGATTCAGGTCCCAGATGATGGCAATTGCCCTGTGGTCCTGGGGATTAATGTACTCGGCAACTGTTACCCTGAAGTGCTGAAAGCCTTAAAGAAAACCCTGCTGACTACACCCCATGAAACTCAATGGGTTGTACACCAGACCATTCGAGTGTTAACCGCCCAACAAAAATTCAGCAATCGACGGGGCGAAATCTGCCATGTCCGCATCAAGGATGCTCAACCTATCAAACTACAGCCTGGAGCAGAGACTCTGATATGGTGCAAGGCTTGCATCGGTATCCAAAGTCGAGATTATGAGGCCCTTGTGGAACCAAAACATACTGTATTCAAGTTCACCCCCTCATCCTAGCCGCTAGGAGCGTGGTCACCGTGTCGCAAGGAAAGGTACCTATACGCTTAGTCAATCTGGGTGATGAAGCTGTGAAATTAAAAAAGCACTATCCACTGGCCTGCCTATATCACCTTCGTCAGCAAGATATCCTGGATTATCCCACTGCTGCGGCTCAACAATGACTCCAAACAGCGGACAAAGCCAAAGACCCGTCAGAACAGCCCTGGTGGGCCGAACTACACATCGGGGATACCACAACCTCTGCCGAGCAGATCAACGGTGTGCTGGACTTAGTCAAACAACACCATCAAGTCTTCAGCAAACATTCTCTGGACTATGGTCAGACTCGCTTAATACAGCACACCGTTCAAACCGGCACTCATCCTCCAATCAAAAAGAGATACCGACCAATCTCTCCTGCCATGTACCAGCAGGTGAAGAAGATGGTGCAGGATATGAAGACAGCTAATGTCATTCAGGATAGTCACAGCCCCTGGGCTGCCCCCTTAGTCCTGGTAAAGAAGAAGGATGGAACCATCCGTTTTTGTGTGGACTACCATAAGATCAACAACATTATGCACAAGGATGCGTACCCCCTGCCACAAATTGAAGAATCCCTGGCAGCTCTGGGATCCGCTGCTTACTTTTCAACGCTGGATCTAACCAGTGGCTATTGGCAAGTTCCCATGGCACCAGAAGATGAAGAAAAAAAAAATACTTTTGCCATCCCAATGGGTCTGTTTGAGTTCAACAACATGCAATTCGGGCTATGCAATGCCCCTGGGACATTTCAGAGACTCATGGAAAGATGTCTTGGACACAAAAACTTTGAGACTGTGTTGTTGTACCTGGATGATGTGATCATCTACTCTAAGACCTACGAGGAGCATTTACAGCACCTGGTGGAAGTGTTTTAGACTTTGACCCAACATGGACTGAAAGTAAACCTTCAAAGTGTCACTTACTGAAGCCCCAAGTGAAATATCTGGGACATGTTGTGAGTGCGGAAGGCGTGAGACCGGACCCTGACAAGATAGCTGCAGTACAAAGCTGGCCGGCTCCCAAAACAGTCAAAGATGTCAAGAGCTTCCTCGGATTTGCAAGTTACTATCAGAGATTTATCCTGCACTTTGCTCAAGTTGCGGAACCTATCCAGGAGCTTGTGAAAGGTTACCCGAAAGGATGACAGAATTCCAAGATACCGGTGGAGTGGAATGAGAAGAGAGAAGCTGCTTTCCAACTGTTGAAAGAAAAACTTACAGAACCTCCAGTCCTGGGTTATCCTGACTATAGCCTACCATTTTGCTTCTATACTGATGCAAGTAAGAAAGGTTTGGGAGCTGTACTATCTCAGACACAAGCTGGAACTGAAAGAGTCATCGCCTATGCCAGCAGATCGTTACGAGAGCCAGAGCGGAATGACCATAACTACAGCTCGTTCAAACTGGAGTTTCTAGCCTTGGTCTGGGCTGTAACTGAGAAATTTAAGGACTACCTAGCTGCTACACCTTTCACGGTCTACACTGACAATAATCCGCTAGCTCACTTGAACACTGCACATCTGGGAGCTTTTGAACAAAGATGGGCCTCTAGATTGGCGAACTTCAACTTTACTATTAAGTACCGGACTGGGAAATCTAATGACAATGCTGACGCTTTGTCTATGCTACCTGCCCAGAAAGAATCAATTTCTACCGATGATCAGTGGGAAGATGTGGAGATGCCAATATTCTACTCCCGATTTTCCTGACAGGAGGCCCTACACACTAGGCGCCCGACCTCTAAAGTCACTTGTTTTCCACAGACCTGTGACCCCTCACCTCCAGTTCAGAAAGAGCTCTGGATTAAACTACAATCAGAGAGCAGAGCCATTGGAGAACTGTTGGATTATTTTTAGAGCGGGGGCATACCGGATAGAATCCGACGGCGGAGAGCTGAGTCAGAGCTAGTTCGCCTCTGGCGGCAACGGAAACTACTCTTCCTACAAAGAGACTTACTCCTCAGGAGAACGCTTGATCCAGTCACCTGTGAGCGCCTACACCAGATAGTGGTGCCTCGAAGAGATACCAAGATGGTGATGGACATGTACCATAACCGGTCTGGTCACTTTGGAATCCAAAAAAAGGAAGCCACCATCAGACAATGTTTCTACTGGATTGGCATGAGAAGTGACATTAAAACCTGGTGTCGACAGTGTCCCTGTGCAGTGGCAAAAGGGGAAAGACATGATCAGTGAGCCCCCCTTCATCCAATAGTGAGTAAAGGTCCTCTTGAAATCGTGGCAATCGCCCACGTGAAACTGGAACCCAGCAGATCCGGGTATGTCTATGATCAGGGATCTGCATTCGAGTCTCAGTTATTCTATAAACTTTGTGCCTTGTACAACTGCAAAAAACTGAGAACTACCGCATACCACACCCTCAGGAAAACAGACTGTGCGAAAAAATGAATCAGACACTGATCAACATGCTCAAAGCTGTGCCGCCTCACCGGAGGGCCAAATGGCTGTTACTCCTCCCTGAACTAGTGTACCTGTACAACAATACACCTCATTGCTCCACTGGGTACACTCCATACTACCTCATGTTCAGAAGACATGGCCATCTACCCAGAGATTTTGCCCTTGACGTCCTTGTACCAGATGCTAAACCACTCATCCCCCAATCTGAGTGAGTCAAAGAGCATCAGAAGCGCCTGGAGGACGCCAAAGAAATAGTGGACTCTAAAATAGAGAAGGCTCAAAAAAAAAAAAAAAAAAGGACTTTGCTATGCATGCACATGCTGAGCCCTTACAGCCTGGAGACCAGGTCTGGCTAAGAAACAATCACCCTGTAAGCAAGCTGGATAGTCGCTGGGAGCGTGAGCCATATACAATAGTGGCCATCCGCTCATCAGAGGTCTACGAAATCCAGAGAGAGGATAAAGCAGTGATGGTTAACCTTGGCACTCCAGCTGTGGTGAAACTACGACTCCCAACATGCTCCATTTATTTCTATACAGTTCTGAGAGCAGCCAAGCAAGGGGGGCATCTTGGGAGTTGTAGTTTTACCACAGCTGGAGTGCCAAGGTTAGCCATCACTGGGATAAAGGTACTCAGCGAGTCCATCGTAACAGACTTAAGAAATGCCTACAGGAACCTGTTCAGGAGCAGCCAAGAGAAAAGGATACATCACCTGAGCTTTAGAAAGTGAGACTCCAACGGAGTTGCCTTCCATGCTTGACCCCCTTCAGTGGTTCTTTCAGCCTCTAATCCGAGTCCTGATGCCAGTTGCAGAGACCACTGCGCCTATGGTACCAAGTTTGTTGGCTGATCCTCCTTCACAGGGCCCAGACTCTATTTCGGCCCTCGGCGACTCTGGATTATCCTTGCGGAGATCCCAACGGACCAACAAGGGTGTGCCACCTGTCCATTATTGGGAATTCTCAAAGTAAATATTTAGCTGCAGAGACTACAGGAGCCAAGCCATTGACACATTTTGACTGATAAGAAACATTGCCTACTATTTATTGTTGACATTTTGGCCTTTTTCATCTCACCTTTTTGTGCCTGGACTTAATGGACTCCATCTACCAGCCAAACCATACTTCATGTTGGATTACAAATTATTTTTTGATTTTTGTGTCTTTTTCCTACTTGATACGTTATGCAATGTTACAAGCTTGCACCCAAAGAAAGGACTCAAACGTGTACCTGATCTCTTTGTGACTTATACTGTTTAAATATTGCACTAATTTTGCTTAAATGTATATAGGTTGAGCAACATTCAAGTACTTGTGCCCAATGTATGGACTCTTTTACAGATGCCGCAATGTGAATTTATTCACTATTTGTGAAACTGCACTAACTTTTGCCTTTAGCCAGAGCAGTAGCACCTTACTTTTGTGTATCTTGCCTTATATCTCTGTTCTCTTTACACGGACTGCCTCTGCCTCTGCAGACGCCTAATACTAATGGCCTACATCTTGAGTCATATATCCCAGGTATCCAGGTAGGACCAAGTGGTAAGTCCCAGACAGGTCCAGCAAGGGTATCCCCGCTGCTTCGGGAACGGCTAGGGGAATAACATACCCCTCCTTCCTGTTTGTTATATGTTCAGGATTGCTTCCATTCTGAGGTGTCTTCCAGGAGTTCCATAGGATTATAATACCCTCCTCCTGTGACATTGCCAGAAGTGCCTGGAGACGCTAAATACCTCCCCTTCTGAGCCTTTGCCTAAGGTACGGTACCTCAAGCCTTAGAGCCACATTTAGCTACCCATAGTTACCATAGTGATTGTGCTATAAGCCATATTTTTCCAACTTTGGTGCAGGAAAGGGAATACAGAATAAAGCCACCCTTTCATTTGCAGGCATTCCATTACATAATGGTGGGACTACAGAGTAAAGACACCCCTATGCTTTCTTTGGTGTTTACAGAGCTCAGAACACTACAAAGTTAGTCAGTAATGTTTGCCTAGTGCAGTACTTGGTTCACTGGTTATACCGAGAGAGGGAAACTGTTAATTAGGACACCCTACTCATGTGAGCAGGAACCTTGGAATAGCAGTTTTATGTTTTGTCTTTGTATGTCTTAATATGTAATAAATGCATCACTTTGGACTTATTTAAGTACCCCAGAGCTGGTTCTTCTTCTCCCTCCTAAGCATAAGCCGAGGGTGGCTTAACTCAAAGTAAGGGGGAATGTAACACCCCAGAGTTGTGTTACAAAACTCTTTCACCATGCTACAACCTGTTAAGGGCATTAACATTGGAAACACAAAAGAAGGGGGGGGGGGGGTGTCAGCTCATCCCAATACACAGGTGCACGTTGCTTGTGGCTGCAAATATACATCTGACAAACACAAGGTTCAACAGCACACTACAAACCAAAAGTAGAGTACAAAAGTATATTACATTGCAAACACTATGCTAATAACTTAGAGATGCTTAGCAAATACATTTTGTACAAAATCCTTTGAGCCCGTCTGCCGAACGCCAAGGCGACCTCTATAAGACGGGTCCTAACACTAAAACTCACCTGTTGGGTGCCATAACTGCGACCATGGATCCAGAGAGTGCAGGTCCCACATGCATGCTGGGCCCCCTTGATTTATGTCTGTGTGGAGCCAAAATGGCCTTCATTGAATTCAGGGGCTACAAGTACAAGCATGCATGCTGAGCAGACTATATACTCAATCTGATGTTGCACCTTGTGTTTGTCAGATGTATATTTGCAGCCACAAGCAACGTGCACCTGCGTATTGGGATGAGCTGACCCCCTTCCGTTTTGTGTTTCCAGCGTTATATATAGGAATAGTGGCTGACTCCTATATGCTGGATCGTGCACTCCCTCCTGCCCCTCCCCTGCCTCGCAGGCTGATTTTAATCAGATTGAGTATATAGTCTGCTCAGCATGCATGCTGGTACTTGTAGCCCCTGGATACAATGAAGGCCATTTTGGCTCCACACAGACGTAAATCAAGGGGGCCCAGCATGCATGTGGGACCTGCACTCTCTGGATCCATGGTCACAGTTATGGCACCCAACAGGTGAGTTTTAGTGTTAGGACCCGTCTTATAGAGGTCGCCTTGGCGTTCGGCAGACGGGCTCAAATGATTTTGTACAAAATTTATTTGCTAAGCATCTCTAAGTTATTAGCATAGTGTTTGCAATGTAATATACTTTTGTACTTTACTTTTGGTTTGTAGTGTGCTGTTGCACCTTGTGTTTGTAAGGGCATTAACATTGTCATCTTGTGTAATTTCATGTAATTTTCTCACAATTGTGCATTCTAAGCCTTGTAAATATACACTCACCTAAAGAATTATTAGGAACACCATACTAATACTGTGTTGGACCCCCTTTTGCCTTCAGAACTGCCTTAATTCTACGTGGCATTGATTCAACAAGGTGCTGATAGCATTCTTTAGAAATGTTGGCCCATATTGATAGGATAGCATCTTGCAGTTGATGGAGATTTGAGGGATGCACATCCAGGGCACGAAGCTCCCGTTCCACCACATCCCAAAGATGCTCTATTGTGTTAAGATCTGGTGACTGTGGGGGCCATTTTAGTACAGTGAACTCATTGTCATGTTCAAGAAACCAATTTGAAATGATTCGAGCTTTGTGACATGGTGCATTATCCTGCTGGAAGTAGCCATCAGAGGATGGATACATGTTCTCATTCTGTTTACGCCAAATTCGGACTCTACCATTTGAATGTCTCAACAGAAATCGAGACTCATCAGACCAGGCAACATTTTTCCAGTCTTCAACAGTCGAATTTTGGTGAGCTCGTGCAAATTGTAGCCTCTTTTTCCTATTTGTAGTGGAGATGAGTGGTACCCGGTGGGGTCTTTTGCTGTTGTAACCCATCCGCCTTAAGGTTGTGAGTGTTGTGGCTTCACAAATGCTTTGCTGCATACCTCGGTTGTAACGAGTGGTTATTTCAGTCAACGTTGCTCTTCTATCAGCTTGAATCAGTCGGCCCATTCTCCTCTGACCTCTAGCATCCACAAGGCATTTTTGCCCACAGGACTGCCGCATACTGAATGTTTTTCCCTTTTCACCCCATTCTTTGTAAACCCTAGAAATGGTTGTGCGTGAAAATCCCAGTAACTGAGCAGACTGTGAAATACTTAGACCGGCCCGTCTGGCACTAACAACCATGCCACGCTCAAAATTGCTTAAATCACCTTTCTTTCCCATTCTGACATTCAGTTTGGAGTTCAGGAGATTGTCTTGACCAGGACCACACCCCTAAATGCATTGAAGCAACTGCCATATGATTGGTTGACTAGATAATTGCATTAATGAGAAATAGAACAGGTGTTCCTAATAAGTCTTTAGGTGTGTGTATATTGCTGTATTTTTCATGTTTACCAGCAGGTGGCAGCAATGTGTTAGCAGGGACTTAGCCAGTTTAGTGTTCCTGATCTGGAATAGTTCATTCCAGTTCAGCTCCCCCTCTATGAGCAGAAGTGGGCTGGCCCATGTCCTGCATCATGGTGAGGGAAGGAAGCTAAAGTAAGTGTGCCAGCCACCCCGGCTAGGGGAAGGCTGTGCGTGTAGGAGCTCCCAGATATAGGGATCCAAAGCCAGAATCTTGTCTCGTTTGAGACAAATGATCATCATCCCCAGCTTGAGCCTTGCAGCCTTAGCTGGTAGAAGCAAGCAGCCACCTCCAAATACAGGAAGAAGCATACCCTGAGACAATAACTGTGAGTACCGTCCAGAGACCCCAGGAGAAGCCATATTCCTCCTCAGCTAGTCAGTTCCCAAGACAGCAGAACATAGTCAGCGCAGAAGCCAAATTCCTGCCACACATTGCCAATACCTGCTGGGACCAAAGACTATTGCTGTACCTTGTTTGGATGAAAGCTGCAACTAGTAAAGACAAGTTTGAACTTTACCAAAGGTCTGGATCTCAAATACTGCTACCAAATCCCTCAATTACTCCTACTAGCACAACACTCATTTTATTGCAAGTGAGCCAGGATCCAGGAGTTCAGCCGTACCAAGGTAGGAGACACCGTTGACACTATTGCCATTACCACACAGAGACATTACACTACTCTCGCATTCCTAGCCTGGTACGTGAGTGACAACACCTTAAAGGGCCCTGTGTTAGTACCCTGCGCACGCTGCAATTGGCGTCACAAACAAAACTATAAACTATTACCTACATCTGACCTAGCCATTGCATATTATTGCCGTCAGAGTGCATACCCCGGTCCAGCTCACCGCACAAAAAGAAAAATATATTCTCAGTTCACGTCGGCGGTTATATTTGTAGAAAGAAAAAAAATCACTGGTGCATTTATTTCTACTAAAAGCGTTTAGTGTCCTATTTCAGTACAAAAAGAAAAATACATTCTCAGTTCACGTTGGCGGTTATATTTGCTGAAAGCATTTAGTGGCCTATTTCAGTACAAAAAGTCATTGTTCCACTTAGTGGCCTCCTCATACTGCTGCCACCTCCAGACTCGGTCATTGTGCCTCTTGGTGGCCACCTACTGATGCTGCTGATGCCGTCACTCCCAGACTCTGTCATTGAGCCGCTCTGTGGTCTCTTCATGCTACTGCCAACTCCAGACTCTGTCATTGTGCTACTTGGTAACCTCATTATACTGCTGCCAACTCCAGACTTGGTTATTGTACCACTCTGTGGCCTCCTCATACTGCTGCCAACTCCAGACTCGGTCATTGTGCCACTCAGTGGCCTCCTCTTACTGCTGTCATCTCCAGTCTCTGTCGGTGTGCCACTCTGTGGCCTCCTGATGCTGCCGCCACCTTCAGACTCTGTCTTTGTGCTACTCTGTGGCCTCCTGATGCTGCTGCCACCTCCACAATCTCTCGTCATTGTGCTAGTCTGTGGCCTCCTCATGCTGCTGCCACCTCTGCAATCTTTCGTCGTCGTGCCATTCTGTAACCTCCTGATGCTGCTGCCACCTCTAGACTTTGTCATTAGGCCACTCTATGGTCTCCTCATGCTGCTTCCTCCTCACTACTAAGTCATAGGTCCACTCTGTAGACTTCTCATGCTGTTCCCACCCCACCCCCCTCTTACTTCATTACTGGGCCACTATTTTGCCTTTTGGCCAGGCTGACATTATAATTTATTTGACCTTTCTTCTGATCTGTCAGAAGGAAGGAAAAATGAGATGCACAAACGGATCCTGTCTGTGAAGCAGCTGTACGTCCTGTATGGTCCCATCAGAATTGGCTTATGATTTCGTAGCCAAAAGCAGGAGTAGGTACAAAACACAGAAGACATGCAAATATTCCATTCACGTGTTATCTCTGTTTTAGATCCACTCCTGGTTTGTTTTGGCATTAGCAATACTGATGGATTATTGAGCAAATGCTGACCGAGTGAAGGCATATGCTCCACAGACTGGATCCGTATTTTGTGGGTTATTGTTCTGATTGATCAGAGGAAGGGCAAATTAATCAGTGATGTCAACACAAACTTACTGCTGACACCCTCTCCACTCTGTCCGGGTGGCTATACTCGTATAAGCGTTTAATAGAACATGTTCTGTAGACATCTATGTGGAATCAGCTGACGACGGTATAAAAGGAGTGCACTACTTTTTGGCGCTAACATCGACCTGTAAGGGCTTATGCACATGAACGTGCCATTTTTTGCAGTCTGAAAACCGCAGATCTGCATAAAACGGAAGCCGCCCGTGTGCCTTCCGCAATTTGTGGAACGGAACGGTCGGCCCATTGAAGAAATGCCTATTCTTGTCCGCAAAATGGGAACTCCAACTCTGCAAAACGGACAAGAATAGGACATGCTATTTTATTTTTTGCGGGGCCATGGAACGGTGCAACGAATGCGGACAGCACACGGAGTGCTGTCCGTATCTTTTGCGGCCCCATTGAAGTGAATGGGTCCGCACCCGAGCCGCAAAAAATGCGGCTTGGATGCGGACCACAAAAACGGTTGTGTGCATGAGGCCTAAGGCTAAGTTGCTACTTGAGTTATTTGGTCAGTTTTGGCCCCTTGACTGCCCTAATAAGTGAAGTGTGCAGTGATTCTAAGAGCGACGCATGCCATATGGACTCACAGTACCACAGCAGACTCCCTATGCGTGTTACTGCAAGGCACAGTGTTCTCCACCACTATAAAGGCTCTCAGCAGCCAGGAAATAGCAGTTTTTAATGCAATTTGCCGTGAATATTTTTGGATCGAACTGAATTTTTCCCAAAAAATTTGGCGAACCAGCAAATAGAATTTTTGAAAAATTCGCTCATCTCTATTTATTATACTGTACAAGTTGGCGTTCCCAGCAGCAGCAGCAGTACAGTATGTAGGTGGGTATGGCTAGTAGAAGCAGCACAGACAGGGTCCACTATGATGCACAAAAAAAAAATATAAAGCAAACCCGACTGAAGAAAGAGTCACAAGAACCACCCTATATGAATGCACATCCAACAATCGCTATAGATAAAAATATATATAATACAGAATCCACGGAACGTCCGCTGAATAAGGACATGCAATATAACCCAGCTAAACAAAATGTGTACCTATAAATAACATGAAGAGAATGTCAGATGAGGTAAGACCACTAAATGAATGAAAGCAAACCACAATGAGGTCAAATAGCAAGAGCCAAAACCTGTGTGAGCAGCTGGTGCAGTGGATCTGAATGACTGAGAGACGCCCAACTCGTATCGCCGACTCAGTCCGCGTTGGGCGTCTCTCATTCATTCAGATCCACTGCACCCGCTGCTCACACAGGTTTTGGCTCTTGCTATTTGACCTCATTGTGTTTGTTTGTTGGTGTGTCTAATAAACTTTATATATATTTTTATCTATAGCGATTGTTGGATGTGCATTCATATAGGGTGGTTCTTGTGACTCTTTCTTGGGTCGGGTTTGCTTTGTACTATTTTTTTAACCACCCTCTTGCACTCTTCAGATTATTAGTATTTATTGGTCTGCCCCCTCTTCCCACATTCAGCACAAAAGCAATATGCCATACTGCAAGCACAGTCTGATGAAATGATTTGTTTCTTTAACTTTGAAAAAGTTTACTGTAATTACAACACATATAACTATTATGCAGCACCCAGGAAAATAGCTGATAGTCTTTCGGAGGCAACCTTCCTGAGACAACTAGACTAAACATATACTTCTACAGATGGATCTGGACGGATAACTGTCACAAGTACATACTAAATAGTAAAACACAGGGTAACACTAACATGAAAAAGAACTTTGGCATTTTAGTGAACAGCAAACTAAAGTGTAGAAACCAGTGTCAGACAGCTGCTACCAAGGCCAAAAAGATTATGGGCTGAATAAAAAGCTGCATATATGCATATGACAAGACTATAGATTGACTACTTACATTAGTCAAGCCGCATATGGAGTATTGTGTTCAATTTTGGGCACCTGTGCACAAAAAAGGGCTAGAGAGGATTCAGAGTAAATCAACTAAACTGGAATGTGTGGACTACAGAACCCCAAAAGATTATCAAAATTAGGGTTATTCGGTTTAGAAAAAAAGATGATCAAGGAACGTTCTAATAACCGTTTATAAATATATCAGAGCTTAGTAAGTACATAGATCTCTCCCATTATCTCTTTATACCCAGGACTGTGACAAGGGGACATCCTCTACATCTGGAGGAAAGAAGGTGTGTGCACAAACATTGAAGATGATTCTTTATGGTAAGAGCAGTGAGACTATGGAACTCTGCCAGAAGAGGTGATGTTGGTGAATTAACTAAAAGTTCAAGAGGGACCTGGATGTATTTCTGGGGTGTGATAACATTACAGGCTATAGTTACTAGATTTCTGGAGAAGGATCATTGATCCAGGGAGTTATTTTGCCTGACAGATTTGGAGTTGGAATGTATTTTTTTTCCCTTAAAATAAGATTAATTGGTTTCTGCCTTATTTTTTGCTTTCCTCTGGATAAACTTGACAGAATAATAGACCGAACTGGGTGGGTGTATGTATTTTTCAAGCTAACAAACAATATTTTTTTTTAACTTTCTTCCCATTGTTTTTCGTTCAGGGATCCATTTAAAAAAAATACATTCTTTATCAATACTGAGAACACAGGAGAATTGATCTCCTAACGCTTGGTTTCATGCAGTCTGAATGGGATACGTTTAAGATAAACATTTTGCACAGACAACTCCTTAACAATAAAAGAACATTATTTTGTATAGCTGTAAATATTTGTTTTGAATTAAACATTTTTTTTTTTCTTTTTATAATCTTTTTTCTTTGTATTTGAAATGTGGTATTACTCATTTACTATTACTTTCAGGGAATAGATGTCATTAAAGTAGAACATTTCCAAAAGTAAAAAAGATTTTTATTGTCACAAAGCAAATAAACATTTTCTGAGATTGCCTCAACAGATTTTTTTAGAACACAGCAATAAAAAGAGAAAGATTAAAAATATACACATTCATCTATACAACACAACTAAAATTGAATTGAAAAATAATAGCGTAGTTCATACGACAAATAGAAAGCCAATAAGCAAATAATTAGATTTTGATTACAGTAAAGATTTGTTGTAGACAAAGAATCGAGCATTTCAAAGATATTGAGATAAGTGAAATATAATTTAAAATGTTATACATTTAAATAATTGCAGCAAATGTCCATATTTCAGACATACACTTTATTGTGTCTTTTCTATGCTGTTGATTGTATAATGTGATACTGTATGGGAAACATTTAGTCACTTTCTACTGGGAAACATGCAGAGATCAATTCTTTAGGTTGAGTGAGGCTGCAGGAGGTGTTCATTTTGGCAACAACTAAAAGGATTAATATCATTCCTTTGTATTATCTTGAATATGGTTGTTTTAAATATGTGATGTCGCTCTGTTAAATATGTTTTTATAAAATGCCCACATACAAGTTTATTATGCTTTCTGCAACAAAACATTATTTATGGCAAAGAAGAGATTTTTTATTTTACAGCAATGCCATTCAGTAACTGCTTGGCCTGTTTTCTATGCAAAATTTACAACCCATTTAGTTTTTCTTGAAAGCTGTTCCTTAAATGCATTGCACTATACAAGAAAATGTTGATTAATTTTCACCATTGTTTTGATATTTCCACCTGAATAGACACATAGTAAATAAGGGTACTTTCACACTAGCATTAAAGTTTTCCGGTATTGAGTTCCGTCCTAGGGGATCAATACCATAAAAAAAACGCTTCCGTTTTATCCTAATGCATTCTGAATGGAAGGAATTCCATTCAGTATGCATCAGGATGTCTTCAGTTCAGTCCCTCTTATGGTATTTGGCCGGATTCACTGTGGAGGTCACTAATAAAGGGACGGCAGCGGTGGAGGTCACTGTTAAAGGGGAGGGTGCTTTGGATGTTACTGCTAAGGGGGCAAGCTGCTGTGAAGGTCACTGTTAAAAGGGCGGGGTACTGTAGATGTCACTGTTATAGTGGATATGGTCGATATCTTTTAACGACACACACAAACATTAAATGAAATAGATGAAATATAACCGTGCGAAACTGGGTCTTTCTGCTAGTGTATAAATATATCAGGCATCAGTACAGAGATCTCTCCCATCATCTATTTATCCCCAGGACAGTGACTGTGATGAGGGGACATCCTCTGCGTCTGGAGGAAAGAAGGTTTGTATACATGCATAGAAGAGGATTCTTTATGGTAAGAGCAGTGAGACTATGGAACTCTCTGCCTGAGAAGATGGTGATGGTGAACTCACAATTTTTTTTCCTAAAACGGCTGCTGCACGTTAGAACATGGAGCTAAGAACTCTGGGAATGAAGGAGCAGCCACAATGTCATGCATGTATCCAATAAGCAGCCAGCTCATGTGATGTCACATCCCTGTAAATAGTCTCAGCCATCTTG
Organism: Bufo bufo; assembly: GCF_905171765.1. Classification (NCBI taxonomy): domain Eukaryota; kingdom Metazoa; phylum Chordata; class Amphibia; order Anura; family Bufonidae; genus Bufo; species Bufo bufo. The sequence continues at coordinate 475,340,441 of NC_053391.1, forward strand.
ATTGCTGCCATTTTCCAGTATACTTGTGCAGGGAGAGAAGTGACAGGCGCTAGGGACAGTGTTAGGAAGCACTTTATTGAGAAAAAAAAAAGTTTTAAAAGCTCAGGGAAAGATCATTCAAAGTGTATGGAAAGGATAGGAAGTTATTATCCACAATGTAGGGAGAGAGTAGGGACCAATAGGGGAGTGTAAATCCTGGGTAATAGGAGTGATTCTATTACACCTTGCTGCACTATTTGGGGATCCAAATTGCTGTTATACTGCTGCTTTTTGGTTTGCACTATATGATAGGTCAGTAATTCCAGCAAACCTTGCTTGTTATTAGGGTGAAAGTGTTGTGTAATACAACCAGTTTTGGGGTGTATTAATAGGGAATCTATGTATGTCTTATCAGCCGTTCTGCAGTGAACTTAAATGATTATACAGCCATGTTTGGGGTTTATTTATAGTTAAAACAAGTATGTCTTATTAGAAGTTCTGCGGTGAACTTACATTGTTATACAGCAATTTGTGTGGTTTATTTACAGTTAAAACAAGTAGGTATTATTAGTAGAGTTGAGCAAACACCTGGATGTTCTGGTTCGAGAAGTTCGGCCGAACTTCCCGGAAATGTTCGGGTTCGGGATGCGAACCCGACCCGAACTTCGTCCCGAACCCGAACCCCATTGAAGTCAATGGGGACCCGAACTTTTGGGCACTAAAAAGGCTGTAAAACCGGCCAGGAAAGAGCTAGAGGGCTGCAAAAGGCAGCAACATGTAGGTAAATCCCCTGCAAACAAATGTGGATAGGAAAATGAATTAAAATAAAAATTAAAAAAATCAAAATTAACCAATATCAATTGGACAGAGGTCCCATAGCAGAGAATCTGGCTTCACGTCAGCAGAGAATCAGTCTCTTCATGCCATAGCAAAGAATCTGGCTTCATGTCAGCAGAGAATCAGTCTCTTCATGCCATAGCAGAGAATCTGGCTTCATGTCAGCGCAGAATCAGTCTTCATGTCATAGCAGAGAATCAGGCTTCACGTCACCCACCACTGGAACAGGCCACTGTCACATATTTAGGCCCCGGCACCCAGACAGAGGAGAGAGGTCCCGTAGCAGAGAATCTGGCCTTATGTCAGCACAGAATCTGTCTTCATGTCATAGCAGAGAATCAGGCTTCACGTCACCCACCCACTGGAACAGGCCACTGTCACATATTTAGGCCCCGGCACCCAGACAGAGGAGAGAGGTCCCGTAACAGAGAATCTGGCCTTATGTCAGCGCAGAATCAGTCTTCATGTCATAGCAGAGAATCAGGCTTCACGTCACCCACCCACTGGAACAGGCCACTGTCACATATTTAGGCCCCGGCACCCAGACAGAGGAGAGAGGTCCCGTAACAGAGAATCTGGCCTTATGTCAGCACAGAATCTGTCTTCATGTCATAGCAGAGAATCAGGCTTCACGTCACCCACCACTGGAACAGGCCACTGTCACATATTTAGGCCCCGGCACCCAGACAGAGGTCCCGTAACAGAGAATCTGGCCTTATGTCAGCGCAGAATCTGTCTTCATGTCATAGCAGAGAATCAGGCTTCACGTCACCCACCACTGGAACAGGCCACTGTCACATATTTAGTCCCAGGCACCCAGACAGAGGAGAGAGGTCCCGTAACAGAGAATCTGGCCTTATGTCAGCGCAGAATCTGTCTTCATGTCATAGCAGAGAATCAGGCTTCACGTCACCCACCACTGAAACAGGCCACTGTCACATATTTAGGCCCAGGCACCCAGACAGAGGAGAGAGGTCCCGTAACAGAGAATCTGGCCTTATGTCAGCGCAGAATCTGTCTTCATGTCATAGCAGAGAATCAGGCTTCACGTCACCCACCACTGGAACAGGCCACTGTCACATATTTAGGCCCCGGCACCCAGACAGAGGAGAGAGGTCCCGTAACAGAGAATCTGGACTTATTTCAGCGCAGAATCAGTCTTCATGTCATAGCAGAGAATCAGGCTTCACGTCACCTACCACTGGAACAGGCCACTGTCACATATTTAGGCCCCGGCACCCAGACAGAGGAGAGAGGTCCCGTAACAGAGAATCTGGCCTTATGTCAGCGCAGAATCTGTCTTCATGTCATAGCAGAGAATCAGGCTTCACGTCACCCACCACTGGAACAGGCCACTGTCACATATTTAGGCCCCGGCACCCAGACAGAGCAGAGAGGTCCCGTAACAGAGAATCTGGCCTTATGTCAGCGCAGAATCAGTCTTTATGTCATGGCAGAGAATCAGGCTTCACGTCACCCACCCACTGGAACAGGCCACTGTCACATATTTAGGCCCAGGCACCCAGACAGAGGAGAGAGGTCCCATAACAGAGAATCTGGCCTTATGTCAGCACAGAATCTGTCTTCATGTCATAGCAGAGAATCAGGCTTCACGTCACCCACCACTGGAACAGGCCACTGTCACATATTTAGACCCCGGCACCCAGACAGAGGAGAGAGGTCCCGTAACAGAGAATCTGGCCTTATGTCAGCGCAGAATCAGTCTTCATGTCATAGCAGAGAATCAGGCTTCACGTCACCCACCACTGGAACAGGCCACTGTCACATATTTAGGCCCAGGCACCCAGGCAGAGGAGAGAGGTCCCGTAACAGAGAATCTGGCCTTATGTCAGCACAGAATCTGTCTTCATGTCATAGCAGAGAATCAGGCTTCACGTCACCCACCACTGGAACAGGCCACTGTCACATATTTAGGCCCCGGCACCCAGACAGAGGTCCCGTAACAGAGAATCTGGCCTTATGTCAGCGCAGAATCTGTCTTCATGTCATAGCAGAGAATCAGGCTTCACGTCACCCACCACTGGAACAGGCCACTGTCACATATTTAGGCCCAGGCACCCAGACAGAGGAGAGAGGTCCCGTAACAGAGAATCTGGCCTTATGTCAGCGCAGAATCTGTCTTCATGTCATAGCAGAGAATCAGGCTTCACGTCACCCACCACTGGAACAGGCCACTGTCACATATTTAGGCCCAGGCACCCAGACAGAGGAGAGAGGTCCCGTAACAGAGAATCTGGCCTTATGTCAGCGCAGAATCTGTCTTCATGTCATAGCAGAGAATCAGGCTTCACGTCACCCACCACTGGAACAGGCCACTGTCACATATTTAGGCCCCGGCACCCAGACAGAGGAGAGAGGTCCCGTAACAGAGAATCTGGACTTATTTCAGCGCAGAATTAGTCTTCATGTCATAGCAGAGAATCAGGCTTCACGTCACCCACCACTGGAACAGGCCACTGTCACATATTTAGGTCCCGGCACCCAGACAGAGGAGAGAGGTCCCGTAACAGAGAAACTGGCCTTATGTCAGCGCAGAATCTGTCTTCATGTCATAGCAGAGAATCAGGCTTCACGTCACCCACCACTGGAACAGGCCACTGTCAAATATTTAGGACCCGGCACCCAGACAGAGGAGAGAGGTCCCGTAACAGAGAATCTGGCCTTATGTCAGTGCAGAATCTGTCTTCATGTCATAGCAGAGAATCAGGCTTCACGTCACCCACCACTGGAACAGGCCACTGTCACATATTTAGGCCCCGGCACCCAGACAGAGCAGAGAGGTCCCGTAACAGAGAATCTGGCCTTATGTCAGCGCAGAATCAGTCTTCATGTCATGGCAGAGAATCAGGCTTCACGTCACCCACCCACTGGAACAGGCCACTGTCACATATTTAGGCCCAGGCACCCAGACAGAGGAGAGAGGTCCCATAACAGAGAATCTGGCCTTATGTCAGCACAGAATCTGTCTTCATGTCATAGCAGAGAATCAGGCTTCACGTCACCCACCACTGGAACAGGCCACTGTCACATATTTAGACCCCGGCACCCAGACAGAGGAGAGAGGTCCCGTAACAGAGAATCTGGCCTTATGTCAGCGCAGAATCAGTCTTCATGTCATAGCAGAGAATCAGGCTTCACGTCACCCACCACTGGAACAGGCCACTGTCACATATTTAGGCCCCGGCACCCAGACAGAGGTCCCGTAACAGAGAATCTGGCCTTATGTCAGCGCAGAATCTGTCTTCATGTCATAGCAGAGAATCAGGCTTCACGTCACCCACCACTGGAACAGGCCACTGTCACATATTTAGGCCCAGGCACCCAGACAGAGGAGAGAGGTCCCGTAACAGAGAATCTGGCCTTATGTCAGCGCAGAATCTGTCTTCATGTCATAGCAGAGAATCAGGCTTCACGTCACCCACCACTGGAACAGGCCACTGTCACATATTTAGGCCCAGGCACCCAGACAGAGGAGAGAGGTCCCGTAACAGAGAATCTGGCCTTATGTCAGCGCAGAATCTGTCTTCATGTCATAGCAGAGAATCAGGCTTCACGTCACCCACCACTGGAACAGGCCACTGTCACATATTTAGGCCCCGGCACCCAGACAGAGGAGAGAGGTCCCGTAACAGAGAATCTGGCCTTATGTCAGCGCAGAATCTGTCTTCATGTCATAGCAGAGAATCAGGCTTCACGTCACCCACCACTGGAACAGGCCACTGTCACATATTTAGGCCCCGGCACCCAGACAGAGGAGAGAGGTCCCGTAACAGAGAATCTGGCCTTATGTCAGCGCAGAATCAGTCTTCATGTCATAGCAGAGAATCAGGCTTCACGTCACCCACCCACTGGAACAGGCCACTGTCACATATTTGGGCCCAGGCACCCAGACAGAGGAGAGAGGTCCCGTAACAGAGAATCTGGCCTTATGTCAGCACAGAATCTGTCTTCATGTCATAGCAGAGAATCAGGCTTCACGTCACCCACCACTGGAACAGGCCACTGTCACATATTTAGGCCCCGGCACCCAGACAGAGCAGAGAGGTCCCGTAACAGAGAATCTGGCCTTATGTCAGCGCAGAATCAGTCTTCATGTCATGGCAGAGAATCAGGCTTCACGTCACCCACCCACTGGAACAGGCCACTGTCACATATTTAGGCCCAGGCACCCAGACAGAGGAGAGAGGTCCCATAACAGAGAATCTGGCCTTATGTCAGCACAGAATCTGTCTTCAAGTCATAGCAGAGAATCAGGCTTCACGTCACCCACCACTGGAACAGGCCACTGTCACATATTTAGACCCCGGCACCCAGACAGAGGAGAGAGGTCCCGTAACAGAGAATCTGGCCTTATGTCAGCGCAGAATCAGTCTTCATGTCATAGCAGAGAATCAGGCTTCACGTCACCCACCACTGGAACAGGCCACTGTCACATATTTAGGCCCAGGCACCCAGGCAGAGGAGAGAGGTCCCGTAACAGAGAATCTGGCCTTATGTCAGCACAGAATCTGTCTTCATGTCATAGCAGAGAATCAGGCTTCACGTCACCCACCACTGGAACAGGCCACTGTCACATATTTAGGCCCCGGCACCCAGACAGAGGTCCCGTAACAGAGAATCTGGCCTTATGTCAGCGCAGAATCTGTCTTCATGTCATAGCAGAGAATCAGGCTTCACGTCACCCACCACTGGAACAGGCCACTGTCACATATTTAGGCCCAGGCACCCAGACAGAGGAGAGAGGTCCCGTAACAGAGAATCTGGCCTTATGTCAGCGCAGAATCTGTCTTCATGTCATAGCAGAGAATCAGGCTTCACGTCACCCACCACTGGAACAGGCTACTGTCACATATTTAGGCCCAGGCACCCAGACAGAGGAGAGAGGTCCCGTAACAGAGAATCTGGCCTTATGTCAGCGCAGAATCTGTCTTCATGTCATAGCAGAGAATCAGGCTTCACGTCACCCACCACTGGAACAGGCCACTGTCACATATTTAGGCCCCGGCACCCAGACAGAGGAGAGAGGTCCCGTAACAGAGAATCTGGCCTTATGTCAGTGCAGAATCTGTCTTCATGTCATAGCAGAGAATCAGGCTTCACGTCACCCACCACTGGAACAGGCCACTGTCACATATTTAGGCCCCGGCACCCAGACAGAGCAGAGAGGTCCCGTAACAGAGAATCTGGCCTTATGTCAGCGCAGAATCAGTCTTCATGTCATGGCAGAGAATCAGGCTTCACGTCACCCACCCACTGGAACAGGCCACTGTCACATATTTAGGCCCAGGCACCCAGACAGAGGAGAGAGGTCCCATAACAGAGAATCTGGCCTTATGTCAGCACAGAATCTGTCTTCATGTCATAGCAGAGAATCAGGCTTCACGTCACCCACCACTGGAACAGGCCACTGTCACATATTTAGACCCCGGCACCCAGACAGAGGAGAGAGGTCCCGTAACAGAGAATCTGGCCTTATGTCAGCGCAGAATCAGTCTTCATGTCATAGCAGAGAATCAGGCTTCACGTCACCCACCACTGGAACAGGCCACTGTCACATATTTAGGCCCCGGCACCCAGACAGAGGTCCCGTAACAGAGAATCTGGCCTTATGTCAGCGCAGAATCTGTCTTCATGTCATAGCAGAGAATCAGGCTTCACGTCACCCACCACTGGAACAGGCCACTGTCACATATTTAGGCCCAGGCACCCAGACAGAGGAGAGAGGTCCCGTAACAGAGAATCTGGCCTTATGTCAGCGCAGAATCTGTCTTCATGTCATAGCAGAGAATCAGGCTTCACGTCACCCACCACTGGAACAGGCCACTGTCACATATTTAGGCCCAGGCACCCAGACAGAGGAGAGAGGTCCCGTAACAGAGAATCTGGCCTTATGTCAGCGCAGAATCTGTCTTCATGTCATAGCAGAGAATCAGGCTTCACGTCACCCACCACTGGAACAGGCCACTGTCACATATTTAGGCCCCGGCACCCAGACAGAGGAGAGAGGTCCCGTAACAGAGAATCTGGCCTTATGTCAGCGCAGAATCTGTCTTCATGTCATAGCAGAGAATCAGGCTTCACGTCACCCACCACTGGAACAGGCCACTGTCACATATTTAGGCCCCGGCACCCAGACAGAGGAGAGAGGTCCCGTAACAGAGAATCTGGCCTTATGTCAGCGCAGAATCAGTCTTCATGTCATAGCAGAGAATCAGGCTTCACGTCACCCACCCACTGGAACAGGCCACTGTCACATATTTGGGCCCAGGCACCCAGACAGAGGAGAGAGGTCCCGTAACAGAGAATCTGGCCTTATGTCAGCACAGAATCTGTCTTCATGTCATAGCAGAGAATCAGGCTTCACGTCACCCACCACTGGAACAGGCCACTGTCACATATTTAGGCCCCGGCACCCAGACAGAGCAGAGAGGTCCCGTAACAGAGAATCTGGCCTTATGTCAGCGCAGAATCAGTCTTCATGTCATGGCAGAGAATCAGGCTTCACGTCACCCACCCACTGGAACAGGCCACTGTCACATATTTAGGCCCAGGCACCCAGACAGAGGAGAGAGGTCCCATAACAGAGAATCTGGCCTTATGTCAGCACAGAATCTGTCTTCATGTCATAGCAGAGAATCAGGCTTCACGTCACCCACCACTGGAACAGGCCACTGTCACATATTTAGGCCCAGGCACCCAGGCAGAGGAGAGAGGTCCCGTAACAGAGAATCTGGCCTTATGTCAGCACAGAATCTGTCTTCATGTCATAGCAGAGAATCAGGCTTCACGTCACCCACCACTAGAATAGGCCACTGTCACACATTTAGGCCCCGGCACCCAGGCAGAGGAGAGGTTCATTCAACTTTGGGTTGCCCCGCAATATAATGGTATAATGAAAATAAAAATAGTATTGAATGACGAAGTGCCCTGGAGTAGAATAATATATTGTTAAGGGGAGGTAGTTAATATCTAATCTGCACAAGGGATGGACAGGTCCTGTGGGATCCATGCCTGGTTCATTTTTATGAACGTCAGCTTGTCCACATTGGCTGTAGACAGGCGGCTGCGTTTGTCTGTAATGACGCCCCCTGCCGTGCTGAATACACGTTCAGACAAAACGCTGGCCGCCGGGCAGGCCAGCACCTCCAAGGCATAAAAGGCTAACTCTGGCCACGTGGACAATTTAGAGACCCAGAAGTTGAATGGGGCCGAACCATCAGTCAGTACGTGGAGGGGTGTGCACAGGTACTGTTCCACCATGTTAGTGAAATGTGCTAACACGTTCCGTATCAGGTGGTGGTGCAGTTAGCTGTGGCGTGTTGACAAAACTTTTTCACATCTCTGCCATGCTAACCCTGCCCTCAGAGGAGCTGGCCGTGACACAGCTGCGTTGGCGACCTCTTGCTCCTCCTCTGCCTTCGCCTTGGGCTTCCACTGGTTCCACTGTGACATTTGGGAATGCTCTCAGTAGCGCGTCTACCAACGTGCGCTTGTACTCGCGCATCTTCCTATCACGCTCCAGTGTAGGAAGTAAGGTGGGCACATTGTCTTTGTACCGGGGATCCAGCAGGGTGGCAACCCAATAGTCCGCACACGTTAAAATGTGGGTAACTCTGCTGTCGTTGCGTAGGCACTGCAGCATGTAGTCGCTCATGTGTGCCAGGCTGCCCAGAGGTAAGAACAAGCTGTCCTCTGTGGGAGGCGTATCGTCATCGTCCTGTGTTTCCCCCCAGCCACGCACCAGTGATGGGCCCGAGCTACTTTGGGTGCCACCCCGCTGTGAACATGCTTCATCCTCATCCTCCTCCACCTCCTCCTCATCCTCGTCCTCCTCGTCCTCCAGTAGTGGGCCCTGTCTGGCCACATTTTTACCTGGCCTCTGGTGTTGCAAAAAACCTCCCTCTGAGTCACTTCGATGAGACTGGCCTGAAAGTGCTAAAAATGACCCCTCTTCCTCCTCTTCCTCCTGGGCCACCTCCTCTTCCATCATCGCCCTAAGTGTTTTCTCAAGGAGACATAGAAGTGGTATTGTAACGCTGATAACGGCGTCATCGCCACTGGCCATGTTGGTAGAGTACTCGAAACAGCGCAACAGGGCACACAGGTCTCGCATAAAGGCCCAGTCATTGGTGGTGAAGTGGGTCTGATCCGCAGTGCGACTGACCCGTGCGTGCTGCAGCTGAAACTCCACTATGGCCTGCTGCTGCTCGCACAGTCTGTCCAGCATATGCAAGGTGAAGTGTCCACCTGGTGGGCACGTCGCATATGAGGCGGTGAGCGGGAAGGTCGAAGTTACGCTGTAGCGCAGACAGGCGAGCAGCGGTAGGGTGTGAACGCCGGAAGCGCGAACAGACGGCCCGCACTTTATGCAGCAGCTCTGACATGTCGGGGTAGTTGCGAATGAACTTCTGCACCACCAAATTCAGCACATGCGCCAGGCAAGGGATGTGCGTCAAACCGGCTAGTCCCAGAGCTGCAACGAGATTTCGCCCATTATCGCACACCACCAGGCCGGGCTTGAGGCTCACCGGCAGCAACCACTCGTCGGTCTGTTGTTCTATACCCCGCCACAACTCCTGTGCGGTGTGGGGCCTGTCCCCCAAACATATTAGTTTCAGAACGGCCTGCTGACGTTTACCCCGGGCTGTGCTGAAGTTGGTGGTGAAGTTGTGTGGCTGACTGGATGAGCAGGTGGAAGAAGAGGAGGAGGAAGCTGAGTAGGAGGAGAAGGAGACAGGAGGCAAAGAATGTTGCCCTGCGATCCTTGGCGGCGGAAGGACGTGCGCCAAACAGCTCTCCGCCTGGGGCCCAGCTGCCACTACATTTACCCAGTGTGCAGTTAGGGAGATATAGCATCCCTGGCCGTGCTTACTGGTCCACGTATCTGTGGTTAGGTGGACCTTGCCACAGATGGCGTTGCGCAGTGCACACTTGATTTTATCCAACACTTGGTTGTGCAGGGAAGGCACGGCTCTCTTGGAGAAGTAGTGCCGGCTGGGAACAACATACTGTGGGACAGCAAGCGACATGAGCTGTTTGAAGCTGTGTGTGTCCACCAGCCTAAATGACAGCATTTCATAGGCCAGTAGTTTAGAAATGCTGGCATTGAGGGCCAGGGATCGAGGGTGGCTAGGTGGGAATTTACGCTTTCTCTCAAATGTTTGTGAGATGGAGAGCTGAACGCTGCCGTGTGACATGGTTGAGATGCTTGGTGACGCAGGTGGTGGTGTTGGTGGTACATCCCATGTTTGCTGGGCGGCAGGTGCCAACGTTCCTCCAGAGGCGGAGGAAGAGGCCGAGGCGTCGGCAGCAGCAGAAGAGGCCGAGGCAGCGGCAGCAGCAGAAGAGGTAGCAGGGGGAGCCTGAGTGAGTTCCTTGTTTTTAAGGTGTTTACTCCACTGCAGTTCATGCTTTGCATGCAGGTGCCTGGTCATGCAGGTTGTGCTAAGGTTCAGAACATTAATGCCTCGCTTCAGGCTCTGATGGCACAGCGTGCAAACCACTCGGGTCTTGTCGTCAGCACATTGTTTGAAGAAGTGCCATGCCAGGGAACTCCTTGAAGCTGCCTTTGGGGTGCTCGGTCCCAGATGGCGGCGGTCAGTAGCATGCGGAGTCTCTTGGCGGCGGGTGTTCTGATTTTGCCCACTGCTCCCTCTTTTGCTACGCTGTTGGCTCGGTCTCACTACTGCCTCTTCCTCCGAACTGTGAAAGTCAGTGACACGACCTTCATTCCATGTGGGGTATAGGACCTCATCGTCCCCTGCATCGTCTTCCACCCAGTCTTGACCCCTGACCTCCTGTTCAGTCTGCACACTGCAGAAAGACGCAGCAGTTGGCACCTGTGTTTTGTCATCATCAGAGACGTGCTGAGGTGGTATTCCCATGTCCTCATCATCAGGAAAAATAAGTGGTTGTGCGTTAGTGCATTCTATCTCTTCCACCCCTGGGAAAGGGCTAGGTGGATGCCCTTGGGAAACCCTGGCAGCAGAGTCTTCAAACAGCATAAGAGACTGCTGCATAACTTGAGGCTCAGAAAGTTTCCCTGATATGCATGAGGGTGATGTGACAGACCGATAGGCTTGGTTTTCATGCGCCATCTATGCGCTTTCTGCAGAAGACTGGGTGGGAGATAATGTGAACGTGCTGGATCCACTGTCGGCCACCCAATTGACTAATGCCTGTACCTGTTCAGGCCTTACCATCCTTAGAACGGCATTGGGACCCGCCAAATATCGCTGTAAATTCTGCTGGCTACTGGGACCTGAGGTAGTTGGTTCACTAGGACGTGTGGCTGTGGCAGAACGGCCACGTCCTCTCCCAGCACCAGAGGGTCCACTAACACCACCACGACCATGTCCACGTCCGTGTCCGCATCCCTTATTAGATGTTTTCCTCATTGTTCCCGTTCACCACAATTTTGAGAATGGCAAATTTGGGAATAGTTTTTCAACCCAGAACAAAAAGTGTGCTTTTACGGTCACTACAAATAACTTGACCAGCTATAACAGTACAGATTTGGTTGAATAGAAATGTGAGGCCTGTTTTTTTTTCCGCTGTGTGACAGGTATAGGTTTAATCACAGAATTAGACTTGTATCTGCACGGTAGCGTGTGTGTTAAGTTTTTGTGAATGACACTCAGCACCTTGAATGTAAGATATCCTTTTTCGGATAGATTTCAAGTAGGCCTCATATAGCAGAAACTAGTTTTTTTGAGAATGGCAAATTTGGGAATAGTTTTTCAACCCAGAACAAAAAATGTGCTTTTACGGTCACTACAAATAACTTGACCAGCTAAAACAGTACAGATTTGGTTGAATAGAAATGTGAGGCCTGTTTTTTTTTGCGCTGTGTGACAGGTATAGGTTTAATCACAGAATTAGACTTGTATCTGCACGGTAGCGTGTGTGTTAAGTTTTTCTGAATGACACTATCAGCACCTTCAATGTAAGATATCCTTTTTGGGATAGATTTCAAGTAGGCCTCATATAGCAGAAACTAGTTATTTTGAGAATGGCAAATTTGGGAATAGTTTTTAAACCCAGAACAAAAAGTGTGCTTTTACGGTCACTACAAATAACTTGACCAGCTAAAACAGTACAGATTTGGTTGAATAGAAATGTGAGGCCTGTTTTTTTTTTGCGCTGTGTGACAGGTATAGGTTTAATCACAGAATTTGACTTGTATCTGCACGGTAGCGTGTGTGTTAAGATTTTCTGAATGACACTCAGCACCTTGAATGTAAGATATCCTTTTTGGGTTAGATTTCAAGTAGGCCTCATATAGCAGAAACTAGTTATTTTGAGAATGGCAAATTTTTGAATAGTTTTTCAACCAAGAACAAAAAGTGTGCTTTTACGGTCACTACAAATATCTTGACCAGCTAAAACAGTACAGATTTGGGTGAATAGAAATGTGAGGCCTGTTTTTTTTTTGCGCTGTGTGACAGGTATAGGTTTAATTACAGAATTAGACTTGTATCTGCACGGTAGCGTGTGTGTTAAGTTTTTCTGAATGACACTATCAGCACCTTTAATGTAAGATATCCTTTTTGGGATAGATTTCAAGTAGGCCTCATATAGCAGAAACTAGTTATTTTGAGAATGGCAAATTTGGGAATAGTTTTTAAACCCAGAACAAAAAGTGTGCTTTTACGGTCACTACAAATAACTTGACCAGCTAAAACAGTACAGATTTGGTTGAATAGAAATGTGAGGCCTGTTTTTTTTTGCGCTGTGTGACAGGTATAGGTTTAATCACAGAATTTGACTTGTATCTGCACGGTAGCGTGTGTGTTAAGTTTTTCTGAATGACACTTTCAGCACATTCAATGTAAGATATCCTTTTTGGGATAGATTTCAAGTAGGCCTCATATAGCAGAAACTAGTTATTTTGAGAATGGCAAATTTGGGAATAGTTTTTCAACCCAGAACAAAAAGTGTGCTTTTACGGTCACTACAAATAACTTGACCAGTTAAAACAGTACAGATTTGGTTGAATAGAAATGTGAGGCCTGTTTTTTTTTTGCGCTGTGTGACAGGTATAGGTTTAATCACAGAATTAGACTTGTATCTGCACAGTAGCGTGTGTGTTAAGTTTTTCTGAATGACACTATCAGCACCTTCAATGTAAGATATCCTTTTTGGGATAGATTTCAAGTAGGCCTCATATAGCAGAAACTAGTTATTTTGAGAATGGCAAATTTGGGAATAGTTTTTCAACCAAGAACAAAAAGTGTGCTTTTACGGTCACTACAAATAACTTGACCAGCTCACACAGTGCAGATTTGGTTGAATAGAGATGTGAGACCTGTTTTCTTTTGCGCTGTGTGACAGGTATAGGTTTAATCACAGAATCACACTTCTATCAGCACGCTAGCGTGTGTCTTAGGTTTTTCTGAATGACACTATCAATACCTTCAATGTAAGATTTTCTTTTTGGGATAGATTTCAAGTAGGCCTCAAATACCAGAAACTAGTTATTTTGAGAATGGCAAATTTGGGAATAGTTTTTCAACTCAGAACAAAAAGTGTGCTTTTACGGTCACTACACATAACTTGACCAGCTAAAACAGTACAAATTTGGTTGAATAGAAATGTCAGGTCTATTTTTTAGGCGCTGGGTGACAGGCTCAACTTGCCCCTGATGTAGTATATGGCCAAAAAATAACCACACTATTGATGGTTAAATGCACTTGGGTGACACAGGCTCAGCCTGCACCAGATGTAGTATATGGCCAAAAAATAACCAGACTGTTGATGGTTAAATGCACTTCGGTGACACAGGCTCAGCCTGCAGCTGATGTAGTATATGGCCAAAAAATAACCAGACTGTTGATGGTTAAATGCACTTCGGTGACACAGGCTCAGCCTGCAGCTGATGTAGTATATGGCCAAAAAATAACCAGACTGTTGATGGTTAAATGCACTTCGGTGACACAGGCTCAGCCTGCAGCTGATGTAGGATATAGCAAAAAATAACCACACTATTGATGGTTAAATACATTGGTGATAGCTTGTGCTGGCGCACCACAAGCCACAAAATGGCCACCGATCACCCCAGAAAAAAGTGATCTAAAAACGCTCTGGGCAGCCTCAAAAAAGTGAGCAAATCGATATTAGCACTTCAATGATCCACAGCTGCAGATCGATCACAGAATGAAGTCTTTTGGAGTAGTTAATCTGCCTAATCTCGCCCTAACGTCGCAGCAGCAACCTCTCCCTATGCTTGAATCAGCAGAGTGACGTGCAGCGCTACGTGACCCAAGCTTATATAGAGGCTGGGTCACATGCTGCACTGGCCAATCACAGCCATGCCAATAGTAGGCAAGGCTGTGATGGCCTCTTGGGCCAAGTAGTATGACGCTTGTTTATTGGCTGCTTTGCATCCTTTCAAAAAGTGCCAAGAAAGCGCCGAACACCGAACCCGAACACGGACTTTTACGAAAATGTTCGGGTTCGGGTCCGTGTCACGGACACCCCAAAATTTGGTACGAACCCGAACTGTACAGTTCGGGTTCGCTCATCCCTAATTATTAGCCATTCTGCTGTGAACTTACATTGTTATACAGCCATTTTGGGGGTTTATTATAGTAAAAACAAATATGTCTTACTAGTCGTTCTGCGGTGAAGTTACATTGTTATACTGTCGTTTTTGAGGTTTATTTATAGTAAATATAAGTGCGTCTTATTAGCTGTTCTGCGGTGAACTTAAATTGTTATACAGCCATTTTGGGGGTTTATTTGCAGTTAAAACAAGTACCTCTTAGCCGTTCAATGGTGAAATTACATTGTTATACAGCTATTTTGGGGGTTCATTTATAGTAAAAACAAGTACGTCGTATTAGCCATTCTGCTGTAAACTTACATTGTTATACAGCCATTTTGGGGGTTTATTTATAGTAAAAACAAGTATGTCTTATTAGCCGTTCTGCGGTAAACTTACATTGTTATACAGACATTTTTGGGGTTTATTTATAGTAAAAACAAGTATGGCTTATTAACCGTTCTGCGGTGAATTTATATTGTTATACAGCCATTTTTGGGGTGTATTTATAGGAAATATAAGCACATCTATTCGCCATTCTGTGGTAAAAAAAATTGGGGATACAGCTTGTTTTGCACAAATTGCCCAGTGAACGCTGAGTTTCTTCCATAGGGACTGACGAATCGTGTATTAGCAGTTCTGTGGCAAACATTTTTTGGGATACAACCTGTTTTGGGGTTTATTTATATAAAATCTAAGTACTTCTATTAGCCATTCTGCGGTGAACTTACATTGTTATACAGCTATTTTTGCGGCATATTAAAGAAGAGCCGGACTGAGGGCTTTAGCCTAAGGGGAGGCGACCATGACGGGGGGGTGGTTTAGGGAGACCCTGGGGTAGGGATTGGGGGATTTGTAGGGTCGGGGAGGAGTTATGGTATTAAAAGGAGAAGGCGGCCGGTGAAGAGGGGCCATTTTGTGTAAAGAGGATCAACTCCCACCCACCCTCCCTTTTGTTTTATTTTGTGGCAGGTGGCTGCAGTGGCCTTGAGGGGGGTAATGGCATTATGTTGCCGGATACAGTTGGGATCGGGCAGCTATGAGGGTGGCTTTGGAGGGCATGTTGGGGGGATACTTGTCACGGCGGCAAGGGCGGTGGGAGGTCCTTGGAGTTGGTGAGTTTATCAGGTGATGAGGATGGGAGGGCCCCACGGTGGGGGCTGGACTCCCATTGGTTGGTGGGCTGCTGTGGCTGAATTGTTGGGGTGAGCCGGCAGGGCTGCCTCCGAGCCAGCGGTCAACGGCTGGAGGTAAGTTGGCTCACCCCAATATGGTTATTCAGTGGTTTTGGGGCTTCAAGGACTTCCCCCTCGGGGACTGAACATTTGTAATGTTGGTATCTGGAAAAAGGTAATTTTTTGTATGTTTGTTAATAAAAGGCTGATGTGGCCAAATTAATCCAAAACATGGTGTCTGTGTCATTATTGGGTTAAGGTGGGGGTACGGAGGATATAGTGGGGTGGGGGGTGAGTTAAGGTAATAGGGGTGAAGGGTCGAGTGTAAATAACCAGTACCCCCGTCATGTACTTTAAATTTAATTAATTTATTTTACAGTGTGTCAGACAGAAAAGTGACATGCCCTTCAAAGGGAACTGGCAGTGGGCAAAATGTTTCTGGTGCAGGCAGAAGTGGTAGTAGAAGAAGGGGGTGGCAGCAGGAGTCAGGGTGGCAGCAGGAGTCACAGCAACAGGCCTGAGCTCCCAGTGTCATCTAGCGGTTGTGTCTTTACCAGCAACCCAGCGGTGCTTGAATGGTTGACTCGGTCTTCGACTTTATTGCAAGTAACATCAGACACCCTCAGCCAATAGTCAATGAGTTCCTCTGACACAACGCTTAGTTGGCACAGCCTGGGAGAAGACCCTGTGCCCCCACCTGTCCTGAACCTTCCTCTGTCATATTCAGTTCCCTCAGGCCGAGAAGTATTATATGCTGTAGGCTCAGCTCCACTTTTCAGTAAGGACAAGCTACTAGAGGACAGTCAGCAGCTACTGCCCAGCCAAGATCTGGAGGAGACATCCACCGCTTCCTCCAGTAGGCGGGCAAGTAGTGATGATGAGAGTCGCGTGGGAGCAGGTGTTGCAAACGGTCAGGCTCCTCGCGCTAAGACCATTGTGCGAACATCATTGACATGCAGACAGTAGCGGATGATGATGATGTAGCCAATTGCACTTGGGAACTGGGCTTCATCATCATCAGGAACACAGGGTGGCAGCTTCCACGTGAGGCAGCGGCTGAGCCAGGAGGGTGGTAGCGTGGCCGAGAGTTAGCAGGGTGGCAGCAGTGGGAGGTCGGGAGTCAAATGTGCTTGGGGTAGAGCGTGCGCTTCGCAGGAGCCTACCTGCCTGGAAAGTAGCGGTGCAGGGGTTCACGGAGGCAGAAGTAGTAGGCAGTCAGCGCGGAGTGTTGGGGGGAAAATGCCATACTTGGCCGTCTGGCAGTTTTTCATCAAGCCGCCAGAGGAGGTGAACATGGCCATTTGCTGAATCTGTGGGAAGAAGGTGAAGCGTGGCCCTGCGTCAACACATGCAACGTCACCATAAAGTGGCCTGGGAGAATGGGGCTCTGATGTAGTGGTGCAGCTTGCCGCAGCAACCGCTGCATTACCCAGTGGCCCACACACCTTTTCCTGCAGTAAAGACTCCACCACCTCACTCAAAGGGAGCTGTCTTTCCTTCCCATAATCTACTGGTCCTGATGCTCCTACTTCTCGATCAATCACCAAAGCAATTGCAAAAAGACAGCAGTATGCGTGCACTCATCCAATGGCGCAGAAGCTGAAAGTGCTGCTGGCCAAGTTGCTGATGCTGCAGTCCCTCCAAGTGGTGGACTCTGCACCTTTCAGAGAACTGATGGCTTGTGCCGAGCCGAAGTGGAGAGTCCCAAGCCGTCATTTCTTTGCGAAAAAGGCAGTACCAGTCCTGCACACATATGTTGAACAGAAATTGGGCCACTCCTGAAGCCTGTCGGTGACCGCTAAAGTTCACGGCAGCGCTGACGTGTGAAGCTGTAACTACGGTCAAGTACAATATATGTTTTTTACCGCCCAATAAATGTGATTCCTGCTCAGCCACACCAGCAACTTGGCCAGGTGATGCCACTGCCACCTCCACGTTCTCAAGCTGTGGGTCCTGCGCTCCAATGCCCACCTCTGCCTCCTCATCCTCCATCCTCTCTTTGAGCTGCAAAGACAGAATGATGTTCCCCAACATCGGCTGCTATGCAACGTTTCTACCCGTTGGACAAACTATATGAAAAGAGAAAGGCCATAAACAATTTCTTGATGATACAGATGGTGGCAAACTTGGACTACACCCTGCCACCCCACATCGAAGATCCCCTGGACTAATGGGCAGCCAAACTTGATTTGTGGCCACAACTGGCCGAGATAGCCATGGACAAGGTTTCCTGCCTAGTCAGTAGATCGTTCAGTACTCGCCTTTCCACCCAAAATGTGGAAAAAACTAACCTTTGTAAAGATGAATCAGGCGTGGATCAGCCAGGATTTCCACACACCAGTGCCTGATGCATCAGACTAGATCCTCCATGGTGTCACACCCAAACTTTGTCAAAAGAGAACTATTTATTCTGGCTACATGCTTCTGCTACTATTCTGCTGCCACCCACCTGATGCCACACACCTGCTGCCAGGTGAACCTACTGCCACCCAACATCTAATGCTGGTACTGGCTAGGTTTTTGCTCTCCACCTCCCCACTCTGTCCCTGCCACCTCAACAATCAGCAGTCTCCTCATGCTGCTGCGACCTCACCACTTTGTGGTCTACACATGCTGCTGCTACCTCACCACATGGCCACTGTGTTGACGACTAATGCAATTCCTTATGTGATTCCTCATGCAATTCCTCATGTAATTCCCACCCTCACCACTATGCAACTGGGCCACTGTGTTGAGAATACATGCGATTCCTTATGCGATTCCTCATGTGATGCCTCTTGCGTTTCCTCATGCAATTCCTCTTGCGATTTCCACCCTCAACACTCTGTCACTGGGCCACTGTGTTGAGGACACATGTGATTCCTCATGCGATTCCCACCCTCACCACTCTGTGACTGATCCTCTGTGTTGAGGACACATGCGATTCCTCATGCTATTCCTCATGTGATTCCTACCCTCACCAATTTGTGACTTAACCACTGTGTTGTGGACACATGTGATTCATCATGCAATTTCAAATGCTATTCCTCATGTGATTCCTCATGCTATTCCCACCCTCACCACTCTCCACCCTCACCACTCTGTTACTGATCCACTGTGTTCAGGACACATCTGATTCCCACCCTCAACACTGTGTGACTGGTCCACTGTGTTGAGGACACATTCGCTTCCTCCTTCAATTCCTCATGTGATACCTCATCACATTCCCACCCTCACCACTCTGTGACTGGACCAATGTGTTGAGGACACATGCGATTCCTGAGGCGATTCCTCATGCAATTCCTCATGCAATTCCCACCCTCGCCACTTTGTGACTGGGCCATTGTGTTGAGGACACATGCGATTCCTCATGTGATTTTTCATGCAATTTCCTACCTCACTACTCTGTGACTGATCCACTGTGTTGCGGACACATGCAATTCCTCATGTGATTCTTCATGCGATTCTCACCCTCAACACTCTGTGACTGGGCCACTGTGTTGAGAACACATACGATTCCTCATGCGATTCCCCATGCGATTTCCACCCTCAAAACTCTGTGACTGGGCCACTGTTTTGAGGACACATGTGATTTCTAATGGGATTCCTCATGTGATTCCTCAAGTGGTTCTTCATACGATTCCCTTTTTCATTACTCTGTGACTGGGCCACTGTTTTGGCTACTCATGTGATTCCTCATGTGATTCCCACCCTCACCACTCTGTGACTGGTCCACTGTGTCGAGGACACATGTGATTCCTGATGTGATATCTCTTTCGATTCCCACCCTCACCACTCTGCGACTGATCCACTGTGTTGAGAACACATGCGATTCTTCATGCGATTCCTCGTGCGATTCCTTATGCGATTCCTACCCTCACCACTCTGTGTCTGGGCCACTGTGTTGAGGACACATGCGATTCCTCATGCAATTCCTCATGCAATTCCCCATGCAATTCCTCATGTGATTCCCACCCTCACCACTCTGTGACTGGGCCACTGTGTTGAGGATACATGCAATTCCTCATGAGATTTTTCATGTGATTCCTCATGTGATTTCCCTCACCACGGCTAATGTGTTGATGACTAATGCAATTCCTAATGCGATTCCTCACAAGATTTCTAGCATGATTCCCACCCTCATCTCTCTGTGACAAGGCCACTGTATTGACGACTCATGCAATTCCATATGCGATTCCTCATACGGTTCACACCCTCACTACTCTGTGACCAGGCCACTGTCGAGTACACATGCAATTTCTCATGCGATTCCCACCCTCACCACTCTGTGACTGGGCCACTGTGTTTACGACTCATGCGATTTCTCATGTGATTCCTACCCTCACCATTCTGTTACTGTGTCGACTCCTCATGCGATACCTTATGCGATTCCCAACCTTACCATTCCGTGACTGGGCCACTGTGTTGACTCCCCATGTTGTTGCCAACTTACCACTCGGTCATGGGGGCACTACTTGTTTCAGAACAGGTTTTGTAGAAATCTATGTGGAATCAGCTAATGATGATGTAAAAGGAGTGCGCTTCTTCTTGACGCTATCATTGACCTTTAAGGCTAAGTTCACACTTGAGTTATTTGGTTAGTTTTGGCCCTGTAACTCATCAAGACAACTATACCTCAGCCTCCCCCGCCGAGGTCGCTTCCAGATTGTAGATAAGGCTTCTTGGTTCCCAAAAGATGACATAACAAATATAATATAAACATATTAAAATATAATAATTTCTTTTTATATTTGTTATTAAAGACTTCTACGTTATTCCGGAGCCCCGGTGTTATCTTTTGGGGACCAAGAAGCCTTATCTACAATCTAGAACCGACCTCGGCGGGGGAGGCTCAGGTATAGGTGTCTTGAGTTTATCCTATACCTCCCTTCCCGGTAAAGTAAGTCCTTTATCATTGCATTTAATCATGTATATTCATTTCTCCCTCATCAGAGATTACAAACCGTGAAAAAGTAAGAGACACAGATACATATACATGTGTATGTTTGTATATGCATCATTTTTATTTTCTATATATTCTTTTTCACTTTGTTCATCAATAGCTACAATTCTCACTTACTCACTACTTCTCATCTCTATTGGCTCTGTGGAGCCCCCTCTTTGCTCTCAGGACACTCCTGAAAAGCACCTTTGACGGTTTTCTTACACTAATCTACCTAACAGTTCACAGATTTTTACCCTAATCTACTAACAGTGTACTGATTTTTTTGGTTTGGGGAGCTGCCTCACGTTTCAACTATACCTACCACTTTCATCTTGGATTACCATCTCCAGGTGATATCCCTTGGTGCCTCACATTCCCCCTTCCCCCTCTCCCCACTCTCCCTCCTAAATTCCTTTTTATCCCCATTATCCGTTCAGTCAACTCCTTTTTTCAATTTTGTCTTCACATTGATCATGGCATATAAGGGGTTAGTCTGCTGGCATCTGAGTTTGCAGCCTCTGGGCTTTAAAACCTTGCACATATAATTTATATGATTAGCCAATAAAGGTATCCCTGCTATGACACTATGTCCGTTTTAACAGAAAATATCAAATACATTTTTCTGGCTAAAATGCTACCATGATAATTTTACTATACACTGCAATTATCAATTAAATTGTTAGGAGACATTATTTTCTTAGAAAGTAATTTTACACAGTATATAACATGTCTGTGAACAGATATCTATCTATCAGTTCTTACTCCATTTTAGTATTGTATCACTGAGAATGCATTTTCTGAAAAGCAAAGTAAGAGTAAGAATAATTTAGCTTTTTTATCCAGATTCCACACATTCCTCCAATGCTCCCTACTATAGATTTAGCTTAATTGTCAAAATGAGATGCATTTTATAGCCAGCTGTACCCCAAAGATAATGGCATATGAACAGAATCTTGAGGTTGCAATCTAAAGACTATAATAAGGATAAGTTAATTGCATCCAATTTTCGATTCTCATTACCACCTTTGTCACGAGAAAAGATTGATTCTGAGCCATTTTCAGATCTTGTTAAAATCTGTCAGAAGAACGAGGTAGCATAATTTTATTGCTTAATTCAGTGTATAGTGTTCAATATATGAACTTGTAGAATTCTCACTGTTCATTTTTGCTATATTGCTGGAATGGCCCACGCAATCTGCAGCAGGAGTTGGCTGTAACATACAGCTGGGCTTCTGCAGCAAAGGTTGAGAGAGAAGCTAGCTCCAATCCTGGCTGTTTAGCCCCTTAGATGCCACTGTAAATGGTAACCATGGTGTCTAAGTGGTTTACAGGGGGAAGGGTTGCTACCCCATTAGGCCCTTGCATCATGATGGCAGGGCCTCAATAGTGGCCATGGCAATCACAAGATTTAAAATGCAAAACAAATCAAACAAAAAACAGTAAAAATCTGGTACCTTCATAATCATACCAACCAGAATTGCTCAAAACAATGATAGAAATGGCTAAAGCTCTTACCTCTGACTTTAATCCACGAAACACGGAAAAAAGGCCAGAACTGGGCCTAATAGAATATCCAATAGAAAGAGAAAATCCAGCTTCTTGTGGAATAAAAAATTGTGTTATGTCTTGATGAAGGGCTGGATTTTGTAGCCCGAAACATGTTACTACACCTACTTTTCCTGTGATTTTTGTGGATTTTATATGATGAGCCAATAAAGAACTATTTTTTATTCCACAAGAAGCTTGATTTTCTCTTTCTATCAACCAGAATTGCTGTTACTCAGTCACCTCACCTTACAACATCTACAAACCGGATTCCAAAAAAGTTGGGACACTATACAAATCGTGAATAAAAACTGAATGCAATGATGTGGAGGTGCCAACTTCTAATATTTTATTCAGAATAGAACCTAAATCACAAAACAAAAGTTTAAACTGAGAAAATGTACCATTTTAATGGAAAAAGATGTTGAATCAGAATTTCATGGTGTCAACAAATCCCCAAAAAGTTGGGACAAGGCCATTTTCACCACTGTGTGGCATCTCCCCTTCTTCTTACAACACTCAACAGACGTCTGGGGACCGAGGAGACCAGTTTCTCAAGTTTAGAAATAGGAATGCTCTCCCATTCTTGTCTAATACAGGCCTCTAACTGTTCAATCGTCTTGGGCCTTCTTTGTTGCACCTTCCTCTTTATGATGCGCCAAATGTTCTCTATAGGTGAAAGATCTGGACTGCAGACTGGCCATTTCAGTACCCGGATCCTTCTCCTATGCAGCCATGATGTTGTGATTGATGCAGAATGTGGTCTGGCATTATCTTGTTGAAAAATGCAGGGTCTTCCCTGAAAGAGAGGACGTCTGGATGGGAGCATATGTTGTTCTAGAACCTGAATATATTTTTCTGCATTGATGGTGCCTTTCCAGACATGCAAGCTGCCCATGCCACACGCACTCATGCAACCCCATACCATCAGAGATGCAGGCTTCTGAACTGAGCGTTGATAACAACTTGGGTTGTCCTTGTCCTCTTTGGTCCGGATGACATGGCGTCCCAGATTTCCAAAAAGAACTTTGAATCGTGACTCGTCTGACCACAGAACAGTCTTCCATTTTGCCACACTCCATTTTAAATGATCCCTGACCCAGTGAAAATGCCTGAGCTTGTGGATCTTGCTTAGAAATGGCTGCTTCTTTGCACTGTAGAGTTTCAGCTCGCAACGGCGGATGGCACGGTGGATTGTGTTCACTGACAATGGTTTCTGGAAGTATTCCTGAGCCCATTCTGTGATTTCCTTTACAGTAGCATTCCTGTTTGTGGTGCAGTGTCGTTTATGGGCCCGGAGATCACGGGCATCCAGTATAGTTTTACGGCCTTGACCCTTACGCACAGAGATTGTTCCAGATTCTCTGAATCTTCGGATGATGTTATGCACAGTTGATGATGATAGATGCAAAGTCTTTGCAATTTTTCGCTGGGTAACACCTTTCTGATATTGCTCCACTATAGTTCTGCGCAACATTGTGGGAATTGGTGATCCTCTACCCATCTTGGCTTCTGAGAGACACTGACACTCTGAGAAGCTCTTTTTTTACCCAATCATGTTGCCAATTGACCTAATTAGTGTTAATTGGTCTTCCAGCTCTTCGTTAAATTTACTTTTTCCAGCCTCTTATTGCTACTTGTCCCAACTTTTTGGGGATTTGTTGACACCGTGAAAATTGGAATCAACGTATTTTTCCTTTAAACTGATACATTTACTCGGATTAAACGTTTGATCTGTCATCTACGTTCTATTACAAATAAAATATTGACATTTGCCATCTCCACATCATTGCATTCAGTTTTTATTCACAATTTGTTTAGTGTCCCAACTTTTTTGGAATCCGGTTTGTAATACAAGGTTATAAAAACATCATATATAACCCCAAATTACACCAATGTAAACCTCAAAGATATTCACATGTGAGCAGCACCCTGAGTCTACAATATTCAATGGTAGGGTACCTGGTATATGTTCAGGGTACCTGGTACATGCAATGTCAAATCCTGGCTTAGAATCCAAGCATATATGAAACCAAAAGATCTGTAGCACTCCACCAATTAAAGCATGGATAATAATAGGCATCAGAACATGGTAATGTCGATTTCGACTTCAGCAAGTCTTCTTCAAGCATTGTGAAAGTGTACATGGCATTCCTTAAATAAACACAGTGCATTTCTGCAGTTTATTCTGGTGAAAGCGTATAGTGGCCTTTTTCAGTCCAACAAGAAAAATATATTTTACGTTCACTTCTGCAGTTATTTCTGTTGAAAGCGTATAGGGGTGTATTACAGTAAAAAAAGAAAAATATATACGCACTGCACTGTTACAGTTATTTCTGGTGAAAGCTTATAGGGGCGTAATTCAGTATCACAAGAAAAATATGTACGCACTTCACTCTTTAAGTTTTTCCTGGCCTATTTCAGTCCAACAAGATAAATATATTCTCAGTTCACTTCTGCAGTTATTTCTGTTGAAAGCATATAGGGGCATATTACTGTAAAA
Organism: Bufo bufo; assembly: GCF_905171765.1. NCBI lineage: Eukaryota > Metazoa > Chordata > Amphibia > Anura > Bufonidae > Bufo > Bufo bufo. The sequence continues at coordinate 475,364,968 of NC_053391.1, forward strand.
AAAAAAAAAAAAACATATACGCACTTCACTGGTGCACTTATTTGTGGCAAAATCGTTCAGTGGCCTATTTCATTATAGAAATAAAAAAATATACCCACTTCCCTGGTGCAGTTATATGTGTCAAAAGGGTTTAGTGGTCTATTTCAGTACATTAAAAAAAAAATATATACGCACTTCATTGGTGCACTTATTTGTGGCAAAAGTGTTCAGTGGACAATTTCAGTACACAAAGAAAAATATATACACACTTCACTGGTGTATTTACTTCTGCTGAAAGCGTTTACTGGCCTATTTCTGTACAAACAGAAAATTACAGTCTCAGTTCACGCCCGCGGCAGTTATATGTGTTGAAAGTGTTTAGTGGCCTATTTCAGTACTAAAAGAAAAATACATTCTCAGTTCACGTCAGTGGCGGTTATATATCTTGAAAGTGTTTACTGTCCTATTTCAGTACAAAAAAAAATATATAATCTCAGTTCACATCTACGGTTATATGTGTTGAAAGTATGGCTGGGAGTCAGAAGGTTGGCAGCAGTGGGAGGTCAAGAGCCAAACGTGCCCAGGGTAGAGCACCTGCTTACCTGGGAAGTAGTGGTGCAGGGGTTCACGGAAGTAGCCGCGGTAGCAGTTATATGTGGTAAAATCTTAATTGACGTATTTCGGTCGCAGTTATATGTGGTATATTTGGGACATATTTTTGGTGGAAAAACAAATTGTATTCAGCGTTCAGCACTGCAGTTATATGTAGTAAAATCTTTTGTGACGTATTTTGGTGGAAAAATATATTTCATTCATCGTTCAGCGCTACAGTTCTATGCGGTAAAATCTTTAGTGACGTATTTCGGTGGAAAAACAAATCTTATTCAGCGTTCAGCGCTGTACTCATATGTGGTAAAATCTTTATTAATGTATTTCGGTGGAAAAGCAAATTGTATTCAACTATCAGCGCTGCAGTTGCATGTGGTAAAATCATTATTGATGTATTTCGATGGGAAAGCAAATTGTATTCAACGATCAGTGCTGCAGTTGTATGCGGTAAAATCTTTATTGATGTATTTCGGTGGAAAAACAAATCTTATTCAGCGTTCAGCGCTGTATTAATATGCGGTAAAATCTTTTGTGATGTTTTTCTGTGGAAAAAAAAATCTAATTCAGTGTTCAGTGCTGTAGTAATATGCTGTAAAATCTTTTGTGATGCATTTAGTTGGAAAAACAAATGGTAATCAGTGTTCAGCACTGCAGTTATATGTGGTAAAATCTTTATTGACATATTGCGGTCGCAGTTATATGTGGTATATTTGGGACATATTTTTGGTGGAAAAACAAATTGTATTCAGCGTTCAGCACTGCAGTTATATGTAGTAAAATCTTTTGTGACGTATTTTGGTGGAAAAATATATTTCATTCATCGTTCAGCGCTACAGTTCTATGCGGTAAAATCTTTAGTGACGTATTTCGTGGAAAAACAAATCTTATTCAGCGTTCAGCGCTGTACTTATATGTGGTAAAATCTTTATTGATGTATTTCGCTGCAATTGCATGCGGTAAAATCTTTATTGATGTATTTCGGTGGAAAAGCAAATTGTATTCAACGATCAGCGCTGCAATTGCATGCGGTAAAATCTTTATTGATGTATTTCGGTGGAAAAGCAAATTGTATTCAACGATCAGCGCTGCAGTTGTATGCGGTAAAATCTTTATTGATATATTTCGGTGGAAAAACAAATCATATTCAGCGTTCAGCGCTGTACTAATATGCGGTAAAATCTTTACTGATGTATTTCGGTGGAAAAACAAATTGTATTCAGCGTTCTGCGCTGCAGTTATATGTGGTAAAGCCTTTTGTGATGTATTTTGGTGGAAAAACTAATTTTATTCAGCGTTCAGCGCTGTACTTATATGTGGTAAAATCTTTTGTGATGTTTTTCTGTGAAAAAAAAATCAAATTCAGCGTTCAGCACTGTAGTAATATGCTGTAAAATATTTTGTGATGCATTTCGTTGGAAAAACAAATGGTAATCAGTGTTCAGCACTGCAGTTATATGTGGTAAAATCTCCATGATGTCTCCATGATAAATCTGCAGTGTGACTTCTACACACTTTCAAATCCATCCTTCAGCAGAGCGAATAGATGCCGGATGACCGGGATGCTGCATGACATTCCTATAAGCTGCTGTCAGGAGCAGTGGTTCATTTCTGAAACATCCGAATTGTGCGGGGGGAATGCAAACACCCTCTCCATCTCCGTGGTCCGTTATATGCGGTAAAATCTTTTGTGATGTATTTCGGTGGAAAACCAAATCTTATTCAGCGTTCAGCGCTGTTAAAAACAAATTGTAATCAGCGTTCAGCGCTGTAGTAATATGCGGTAAAATCTTTATTGATGTATTCCGGTGGAAAAACGAATTATTTTCAGCATTCAGCAATGTAGTTATATGTGGTAAAATCTTTTGTGACGTATTTCGGTGGAAAACCAAATCTTGTTCAGCGTTCAGCGCTGTAGTAAAATGCAGTAAAATCTTTTGTGATGTATTTCGGTGGAAAAACTAATTGTATTCAGCGTCCAGCACTGCAGTTATATGTGTTAAAATATTTTGTGACGTATTTCGGTGGAAAACCAAATCTTATTCAGCTTTCAGCTCTGTGGTAATATGCAGTAAAATCTTTTGTGATGTATTTCGGTGGAAAAACAAATTGTAATCAGCGTTTATCACTGCAGTTATATGTGGTAAAATCTTTTGTGACGTATTTCAGTGGAAAAAAAATATTATTCAGCGTTCAGCGCTGTAGTAATATGCGGTAAAATCTTTTGTGACTTATTTCGGTGGAAAAACAAATTTTATTCAGCGTTCAGCGTTGCAGTAATATGTGGTAAAATGTTTATTGAAGTATATCTGTCAAAAAACAAAATTAATTCAGTGGTCAGCACTGTGGTTATATGCAGTAAAATCTTTATTTAAGTATTTAGGTAAAAAAACTAAATTTATTCTGCGGTCAGAGCGGTTATACAATTAGTAATCATTTTATTGTGCTATCAATAAAGACTTCGGTCCTAATTTTCCACATGATTACTTGTCTTCCCAAGCGACAATTGTCATGACATAAGTTCAATAACTTTTGAGAGTTTGACTGTTTTCATTAATACTTTTATTTATGTATAATCTCATTACAATACATGACATGACATTCAATGCTATGTATAACGATTTTATTTTCTGTATATGACATTGATTTACTTTTTCTTGCATTGTAAAGAATATTGTTACTTTTTGAACTTTGCAAAATTTGAATAAAGAAAGAATTTAAACAGAGCTGCGGTTATATGCGCTAAAATCTTTAGTGACGTATCTTGATAAACTTCACAACTCTTCCGGGCTCAAAGCTATCTTGACGCCTACTAGAGGCCTATTCATGCCAGGCAGGTTTCCCCAGAAGTTTCTTGGTCGATTGACACTCTGTCATTGTGCCATTCTGTGGCTTCCTCATGCTGCTGCCACCTACCAACTCTGTCATTGTGCCGTTCTGTGGACTCCTCCTGATGCTGCTGCTGCCACCTCCAGACTCTGTCGTTGTGCCACTCTGTGGTCTACTCATGCTGTTGCCACCTTCAGACTCTGTTGTTGTGCCACTCTGTGGCCTACTCATGCTGTGGCCACCTCCAGACTCTGTTGTTGTGCCACTCTTTGGCCTACTCATGCTGCTGCCACATCCAGACTCTGTCGTTGTGCCTCTCTGTGACCTACTCATGCTGCTGCCACCTCCAGACTCGGTCATTGTGCCCAGGGCTGGCATCAGGCCCACTGAGCTGCTGTGAGCACTTCCAGCAATACAGATTGAAGCACTTACTGCTGTCATTTCACTTATGCAGTACCCCTCTGGTGGGCCCTCTGAGTCACAAGAGGCCGGCTGCTGTAGAGCTTCAGAAATGCCCCCTCTTTACTCCATTCAGAAGAGCAGCAGGTTACCTTACCAGCTTCAGACTCACCGAGTTTGTCAGTGAGTCTACACTGTGACTGTCTCTGCTTTGTGGGACAGGAGTTGTTTTACTGCTTCATTAAGCAGTTTGCCTCCATGACACCTGCCCCCCCCCATATCCTGTCCTATCTCATCCTCATGGATCCCCTTCTGTCTCCTTTCCTCCCTCATGTATCCAGAGTTCCTGATCCCCCCTCCTGACTCCTGTTGCTGCCCTGCACAGACCTCCTGCTACTACTTCTTGTATGAATCCCCCTCAGAGCCCTGTCTACCTACTTGCTGTGTTCACCCCTCCTTTCCATCCAGGGATCCGGGCCCCTGTCTCACTCCTCTGCCTCTCATTATGGTGGCGTCTAAACCGCATTCACCATAAGGACCTTCTAACGTAACAGGGTCATGTGACTGTGCCCCCCACCCCATGCTGTGCCACTCACCCCGTACTGTGCCCCTCACCCCATACCGTGCCCCCTTATACCCTGCATTATGCCCTCTTACCACACCCTGTACAGTGCCCCTAGTCATTCCCTGTACTGTGCCCTCTTATACCCTTTTATCCGTTCACTGTATGGTGGTGTTATCCAGTCAGTGTACATAAGTGTTATCCGGTCACTGTATGGCGGAGGTATCCAATAACTGTATGGCCATAACTGTATCTCTTTCCCTGCCCACGCCACCTTTTTTAGACCTGGCATGAGCGGGAAAAAGATGCAGATTCAGGTGCTAAGGACCTTTGCGCCACAATATGTGTCAGAAATATTATTTCTATATAATAAATTACCCCCTAATTGTATTATTATTCGGGGGTAGAGCTAATATCTTTTTAATATATAGATTCTAGTGTATTATACTGTGCCCTGTATTTCCCAGTAGAAACCACCAGGGCCAGGTAGTGCTCCGCTGTGTACTGGTGCTTATTCTGACATTAAGGCTAGGTTTGCATCCCATTTTTTGTCATCCATTTAATGCATACCAAAAATGTATACGTTAACAGATGTCTCAGACTGATGCCGTACAGTACTGTCCGTCCACCATACAGTTCCATTGTAAAAAAAAAAAACATATACATTAACCAGTGCCCCCCATTTAGTATAATGATTCCCAATGACCCTTCATTCAGAATGATGACCACCAGAGCCCACATTTAATATAATGACCCCCAGTGACCACTGGTGGTCATTATATCATGTGGGAGCCACAGAGGGACATGTAAATGTACAAAAAGGCCTCAAGGGGGCCCACTGGGATTTATCGCTCAAGGGCCCACATAAACCAGGAGCCGGCCCTGATTGCGCCACTCTGTGGCCTACTCATACTGCTGCCACCTCCAGACTCTGTCATTGTGTCACTCTGTGGCCAACTCATGCTGCTGCCACCTCCAGACACGGTCATTGCGCCACTCTGTGGCCTACTCATACTGCTGCCACCTTCAGACTTTGTTATTGTGCCACTCTGTGGCCTACTCATGCTGCTGCCACCTCCAGACTCGGTCATTGCGCCACTCTGTGGCCTACTCATACTGCTGCCACCTCCAGACTCGGTCATTGTGCCACTCGGTGGCCTCCTCATACTTCTGCTAACTCCAGACTCTGTCATTGTGCCTCTCGGTGCCCTTCTCATACTGCTTCCACCTCCAGACCCTGTCATTGGGCCACACTGTGGTCTCCTCATGCTGCTTTCGCCTCACCACAATGTCATAGGTCCACTCTGTGAACTTCTCATGCTGTTCCCACCCTTCCCACTTCATGACTGGTCCACTATTTTCGTAGTAAAATTGAGGCACACAATTTTCAGTATTGCAATTTCAAAAGGGAATTTATTCATTTAAATCATGTAGTAGTTTCACCCGTTTGCCCAATGTATATCTTAATATGAACAGTAAGTATGGCCACCAAGCAGCATATTATTCTTTCAGTGTTTGCTTATATCTTTGTGCAATTGACTAGCAGTGTGCTGTTACCTGTAGTTCTACTAATCCAATTGTTTTTCAGCCAAGGTAGCGTGCACCTGCGTTTTCAAATTTACTTATTATGGAGGTGCTGGTTCATTTGTTTTTCTTCCCTATTGTCACTGCCACTGAGGGGGTGGCACCCCCTGGTGGTGAGTTCGAACCGCGCACCACCGCCCATTTACCATGTGCTTTTAATTAGATAGCTTGTACAGCTGTATTCTACTTTGCCCATACTGCAGGCTCACAGCCTGGGAGAGGCATGTGTAGGATATAGCTGGGTAATACTTTGCCCAGATTGTAGGCTGTAAGCCCAGGAGAGGCATGTTAGAGTAGGACCCATCTGATTAGAAGCCACCTTGTCGTCTGGTAGATGGGCTCGACATATGTTTGATCTATTATATGCGCAAAGAGCTTCTAACTGCACTTGCAGTAAGTATGGCCACCAAGCAGCTATTATTCTTTCAGTGTTTGCTTATATCTTTGTGCAATTTACTAGCAGTGTGCTGTTACCTGTAGTTCTACTAATCCAATTGTGTTTCAGCCAAGGTAGCGTGCACCTGCGTTCTCAAATTTACTTATTATGGAGGTGCTGGTTCATTTGTTTTTCTTACCTGTCATGTGCTTGTCATACTGACTCATAGTATTGTTTCACTACTACAGCAGACTCCCTATGCATGTAACTGCAAGGCACAGTGTTCTACACTCCTATAAAGGCTCACTGCAGCCCGGAAATAGCAGTTTTTTAACGCGATTAGCCGCAAATAGCTTCGGATCGAAGCAAATTTTTCCCAAAAATTTGGTGATCCGGCTGAATCAAATTTTTGAAAAATTCACTCATCTCTATTCATAGGCTTATTGTCAGCATCCCATTAGCAGCATGCATTCTGCTGCAAACACTGCAAACGAGTTAACCGTTATCGCATGCGTCAGAATACTATGCATTATTAGTGAACTTGTTGTACTATAATAGCTACATTAATATAGCAGTTTAATTATTAGTGTTAATCACGAATATTCAAATTGCGAATTTTAATAAAGAATATCGGCACTTCGAGAATTCGCGAATATTTAGAATATCCCAAAATATATTCGTAATCGCGAATATTAGATTTTTTTTTAAATACCAGGTCATGCGATCAAGAAAATAATGCCTGGAGATCACGAATTCGCGAATTCTCGAATATATGGCGAATATTCATCCAAAGATTCACGAAATATCGCAAATTCTAATATTGCCCCTGCCGCTCATCACTATTAATTATATGCATTAGTGTGTTTGCAGCATATTTGTAAAAGGGGAGGGATATTTATTTGCGCCCATGTCTTTAAATAAAATAAAAAAAACACTGGCAATTTTGCTTGCACTACTAATCTGTGTACCAAACCTGTGACTTTTCATTTATAGTCCTCAAAATAAAATGTCTGGTAAATGGTAGACTGCTAAATGAATGCATCATCATCCGAGAGTCACAACGTGGGTATCACTGCAAGAGCAGTAGCAGTACCAGCTGTCTGGCCAGTGCTAGTAGTAGTGAGTTCCTCCTCACTTCTGATTAACACCACATTATCATTAAGTACAAAGGTGATGACACTGTTGACTGATGGCTCAATCCTCCTCTCAGTTACACAAGATGATGTTGACACCTAAGAGTTTGAAACAGTGCCTTGGAGCCAGGGGGTCATAGTATTCATCCTGCTCTTCCTTCTTGCGACTCCATAAAAGCCTTTTTCTTGCATTCTCGGTATTCAATGTCGCCCCTAGTGGGCTGCCTTCTTTTGTCCTAAGAAGAGGCAACAAAACTCCATGCACTGTGGAAGATACTCAAGAGGGTCTGCCTGTTGATGAGTTGTTTGAGTAAGTGTTTCGACTGCCATGAGGAGGAGGGTCAGACAGAGGTGTGGGTCCCCATGCATACCTCTGTTGGTGGTGGTAGTAGTGGCACCTGAAGCCATGATGGCGGTAGTAGGGGCGGTGGTAGGGGCAATGGCACTCAGGAAAAATACAGAGTAGGAAATCTGAAGAGGAGTCAAGAAGCCCATAGTGACATATCACAGTAACGGGAACGGTGAGTACTATGATGCTGTTTGTGGGAACCACATCAGGGTGCTGAGGAGGAGATGACATTAGAGGAGAAGGGTGATGGCTGCGGTGTTGGCAATAAGGAGCAGAGGCAACATAAGGTCAGAACCTCCTATAAAACTTCCAGTGCCAGGTCTGCCTCTTTTATGGTCAGCTTAGAAAATAGTGATGCCACTAATACTGTGGGCTCAGGCTTATAACATGCCAGATTGAAGCCAAGCTCGGCTGCCGCTAGCTCTGAGTATCGCCCGTCTGGCAGTTTTTTTCCACACTGCCAGGAGAGAGAAGTATTGCTGTGTCTAAGATCTGCAGAATTGAAATCATGGAGATTGTAGCACATGAAGCGGCATGTCCACATCATGTGGGAAAATAGAACTGTCCATTAGTTAGCGGAACAAGAGTTTCCATCTTCTCCCCTTCTTCTTTGCGGCAGCCAGGCTGCATCAAATTGCAGTAGAGTGTCCTTGTCATTATCACCATCAGTTACTGCTTCTCCCAATCAGACTACTACTCCTTCTATTCCATCGTGAGCCATCAATAACAGAATATGTGGCCAGGAAACTACTCTAAGTGCCCAGCAATGCGATGGAGTGCAAACTTAACTCCCACCTGGCCAAGTTGCTGGCAGTGCAGTGGCAGCTCTTTACAATTTTTATTGTTCAAGAAGGTATATACCACTATGGACACCTGGAGCAGCTGCTACAGGCAGGGACAGCACATGTCTGTCACAGACCAGTGGGTCATCAATGATCATGATGATGACAACACTAGCCATGATGACCAATTATTGCAGTGGAGGACAGAGACGGAAAAAAAAATGGGATCCACGGGCACGCTGCAGAGCAATGCAGAGTGCTTGCTTATATTTCATTACAATCAAGCTACCATGATCACTGGATAGCCATGCTTTTATACCCTCGCTATAAAAGCACAATAGGGAGAATGATAAGAAGCAGAGCTGATGTAACCTAAGAAAAAAAAAACAGGGCCAGATCTGCTTCTACTGCGATTAGCTCGGGATCAGGTGACTCTACTACTGTTGGTATAGGCTAAAAAGCTGTCAGACCTAGGGCAAGCTCAAGTGGTGGTGGTGGTGGCAGAAATGTTGTAATCTCTATGTGGGCATCTCCTGTGTGGAAATATTTTTCTACATTGCTGGGGCAACCAAACCATCACAATGTGCAAACTCTATAGGCAGATAATAAGATATAGCCATTCAAACACAAATGAAGGAACTATGGTTCTACTTCAGCACATGAAGTCATGAAGCCATCTCATGGTCATGTGATAAAACTGAAGTGGTCAGCAATGTGATCAAGACTGTCCTCCTCCTCCTCCCAATTGTCATTTTAGTAGCCAGGCCACATCAGGTACTGCTTCTCTCACTCTGACTACTCACTTTCTACTCCATCATCAGTCATCCATAGGCAGTAAACAGCACTGGTGGTACATGTGCTTAAGGCAACAGATGGCATGCGCTCAGCCTTGATGTTTTCTGTCTAGCTGGCATTATTTTTCAAATAAAACCACCCCTGCCTCACATGGTTCAAAACGTGGTTCTCCATCGACACGTTGAACAAGAAATATGGTAAGGGACAGTACATGTCTTTCAAGGCACTGGGTCAATGTTCTGCATGGGAATAGTGGCAATGCACCAGCGCAAAGAAGCCAGAAGAGCTCTACATTTGTGCTGGTCTGGTTCCTACAGAAGGCACTTATCCACCTCTTCCTCTTCAACACATATCCTTCCATCCTTAAAAGAAATATGGCTTCCACTGTGTGTCTAGCTTCCACTTCACCTTCTTTCATATGTGTAACCTGAAGCATTGCCATACTGTCTTACAACTGATGAGCCTGGGCGTGATAATCCATACCATGGATCATTTGCTATTGTGCATCATGCAGCACATTTCCCACATGTTCTCCCTACCAACAATGCCCAGCGACAAAGACAGGAACATTGCTGTTGCAATGCATTTGGGAAATAGAACACATGCTCCCTGTTTGGTGCACATCATACATTTGGTGGTGTGATAATTTTTAAAAATACATTGTGACTTGCAGCAGGTGCTGATCATGCCCAGGAGAGTGTCTACACATTTCAACCATTCATATGTGGCTAAGAAGCCCTCATGTACTTACAGAGAGAGAACAGTTTGTGTTTGCATTGCTTGATCTACCATCTGCATTCCAATTAATTAGAATTCCACCTTGTATATGCTGGTCATCTGCACATGCATTGTAACGTGATCAATAATTACCTTATGTACTAAGGCAACAAAGGACAGTGGAAGAAGAATAACTTCCACATAGTGTTTTCTGTCTGTTGGGGACCCACACACGCAGGTGGGGGTTAGGGAGGATGAGGAGTTAGGAGTTGAGGAGGAGGTGAGTTGGTGGTGGAGTGGAACATAGAGTTTCACAGGCAACTACAGTATGTGACAAGCTTGACATTTATTGTGGCAGATATGATGATGACACCCATGCTGGTCATGACCAACCATCACAGTACAGGACACATAGCAAAACAGCTGGTTCCTCGGACATGCTGGCAAGCTTGGCAAGCTGTATGCTTTGTTGCTTATGTGCTGACAGGCATGTCGTTAGCATCAAGCAAAGGGATGATTATTGGATAGCCATACTTTTAGACACTTACTGTAAATCTTAAATGGGATAATTTTTACCTGATTCTGATATGGTGGCATAATTTGAGCATTATCAGTAAACACTCTGTACTGAGCATGCTGCAGCTTTCACTAAGAAGAATGCCTGTTATCTGCAGGTCTGAGCAGGAGACCTCTCTCTACTACCTGCTGAGTCTCTCTGTTCTACTACCTCTGTCATTGCTAACAAAACAACAAATAGCAGAAGCAGCAGCCAATACAGTTTCCATAATATTATGGAACAGTTTTTCAAAAGTTGTGCCAACCTGACGCACATTAGCTAATGGATATACACCAGCTGAATAACCAGGTTCATTCATACCTGGACTGTGCCTTTACTCTGACAAATACCCTGAGCCCATGAACTGGCCCAGTTTGCCTTTAGTGTACAGTCTTGTTTGCCTTCCAGCCTATTGTCAGAGAGAGTATTCATGGTAGATAGCATTGTCTTAACAAAGCACGCAAAATTATTCTCCACAAGTAGTAATACAAAAGTATAGCATTTTTTAATATAAATAGGCATAAATCTGTGAAGTTTTTTACACACCTCTGCCTCATGCCACTGAATAGATCGGCCATTGCTGACAATGAAGAATGGCTATTTATCACTGGCGCAATTATGCCATTGGTGCTGTATGCCTGTCCATCATTTTCTATAATGTACTGCTACAGCCGCAACTGCAGCTACTGCTACCCCTGCTTCGGTCGCTACTAGCCCTACACAGCTGCACATGTCTTGCCTTGGCTATCCTGTTCCATATTGTCGTGCTGATGATGAGAACCCTACCTTGCGCAGCATAACAAACCTGATACTGCTCCCAAAGGTGGATCATTTTTGACAACTTTTGTAAAAAGCCTTTGCATCTTCACTTTCCAGGATGATAGTATATACAGTTGCAAGAAAAAGTATGTGAACCCTTTGGAATGATATGGATTTCTGCACAAATTGGTCATAAAATGTGATCTGATCTTCATCTAAGTCAGAACAATAGACAATCACAGTCTGCTTAAACTAATAACACACAAAGAATTAAATGTTACAATGTTTTTTTTGAACACACCATGTAAACATTCACAGTGCAGGTGGAAAAAGTATGTGAACCCTTGGATTTAATAACTGGTTGAACCTCCTTTGGCAGCAATAACTTCAACCAAACGTTTCCTGTAGTTGCAGATCAGACGTGCATTGGTCTGCATGGCTGTCGTCCCAGAAAGTTGATGCACAATAAAGCCCGCAGTTTGCTGAAGACGAGCAGACTAAGGACATGGATTCCTGGAACCATTTCCTGTGATTTGATAAGACCAAGGTAAACTTATTTGGTTCAGATGGTTTCAAGCATGTGTGGCGACAACCAGGTGAGTAGTACAAAGACAAGTGTGTCTTGCCTACAGTCAAGCATGGTGGTGGGAGTTTTATGGTTTGGGGCTGCATGAGTGCTGCTGGCTGTGAGAAGCTACAGTTCATTGAGGGAACCATAAATGCCAACATGTACTGTGACATACTTAAGCAGCGCATGATCCCCTCCCTTTGGAAATTGGGCTGCAGAGCAGTATTCCAACATAATAATGACACATCTACAAGACAACCACTGCTTTGCTAAAGAAACTGAGGGTAAAGGTGCTGGACTGGCCAAGCATGTCTCCAACCTAATAGCTATTGAGAATCTGTGGGGCATCCTTAAACGGAAGGTGGAGGAGTGCAAGGTCTCCCTAACATCCACCAGCTCTGTGATGTCATGATGGAGGAGTGGAAGAGGATTCCAGTGGCAACCTGTGAAGCTTTCGTGAACTCTATGCCCAAGAGAATTTAATCAGTGTTGGAAAATAATGGTGGTCACACAAAATATTGACACTTTTGGGCACAATTTGGCCACTTTCACTTAGGGATGTACTCATTTTTGCTGCCAGAAATTTAGACATTAATGGCTGTGTGTTGAGTTATTTTGAGGGCAAACCAAATTTACACTATTATACAAACTGTACACTGACTACTTTACATTGTATCAAAGGTGTCATATCTTCAGTGTTGCTCCATGAAAAGATATACTATAATATTTTCAAAAATGTGAGGAGTGTGCTCACTTTTATTAGATACTGTATGTCATTGTCACTATGACATTACTAATGCTGTCTTAGCATTAAAGAGTTTGAAATGTGATGCTTAGAGTCCTATGAGACCTCAGAGAATCATACACAACATTTCAGAGGGATTGGGGCACTTTTCATTCAGATCAAACTTATTTGGACTTTAACGACCAAATCAATCGAATTGGAAATTTGATCATCTCTATTGCTAGAAAAAATTAGAAGGCTTAGACTGTGGGAAATGTGCAAAAGTAATTAAGTAATTAAGTAACTGGCTCAGTCATAGGAAACAGGATGGTTATTGATGGTATATACTCAAATTCATAACTCACTGTTATTCATAGGGTGCCACAGAGGGTCCCTATTTCACACCAACATAGAAGGACATTCTTTACTGTAAGAGCAATAAAACTATGGAACTCTGTCAGAGGAGGTTATGAATGTGAATCACTAAAAAAGTTCAAAAAGTCTTAAATGTAGTTAATGAGATCTGCAATAAAAGTTATAGTTTATGGTTTCTATATTTCTATAGAAAGGTCAATCCAATCAGTTAATCTGATTGCCTAATTTGGAGTCAGGAAGGATTTTTCTTCTAAAAGATCGGGGCAACTTGTTTCAAAATCTAGTTTACCTTCCTCTTTATCAATTTTTCAGGATAATAGGCTAAACTGGATGGCCTTTTTTCAGCCAACCATGTTACTATGCTATCACCAGTACAGTTTCATTTGTAAAAGGGTTTGTGAAGAAAACCTCTATAGCTCCATCAACAGATTTTAGGTCATGAGTATAACAAGAACCTGAGTATAACAGTTAAATTAAATGTAGTATTCCAAAAATTATTAAAACATAGATAAATATATGCATATATGTACAGTATGTATGCATATAAAATGATATGGTTCATTGAAAAAGTCTCTTGTTCTCATCAAAGTAAGGGTGAGAGTAATGTTATGTATTTGCTTCTATTTAGAACTGTCATATCTCTTTCCTATTTAAGTTGTTGCAAGGTGAGAGCTTAGCAGACAACTATATTTTCTTTGAATACACATGTTTCCATAGAAAAATGTAACACTGACTATCAAAGCAGATTTGTTCATTAAGTAAGTATTGTGCTCAGCATGACCTTCACCTAAAACATTTGACATTAGCTATGAAAAATACTTTTTTTCCCCTTCTGGATGCTGTGATCAAATGGTAAAATTTAAGTCCTTCACTTAGAACATGCACACACACAAACAGGAACAGACTTAAATTTCTTTAAGACAGAAGGTGACAACATACCCTCTGTTTTGGCTCTGTTTGTTCTAATTTCCTTTTTGCTGCTTAATTGCCTAGATGTTTTGTTAGAAAATCTATTCATACTGACAGTTTTGTGTATATGTTAAACTTCCTGAGTGATACCCACAGTAATTTATTGTCCCTTGGATTGGATTAATCCATGTCACAGTGCCAAAACAGACATTTTTCACTTAAAATGAAAGAATTGCACAGGCTATCTATTTCATTGTTTCTAAAAGACTATGCAGGCTCTTAGAAGGCTGGTGGTTTGAGAGACAAAAGTGTAAATTAATAAGCTTCTACAAATTGCCAACTAGTATATGGACATTTGTTTACATTAATTAAAGCACAAAACCTCCATATGAAAGGGATGTACAATAATTAGAAAATCATAATAGCACTAGTAATATCAGTTGCTCCTGACTGCTACTCTATTACCTAAATGGGTTTATTGGAATGATAGCAATTGCTCCTGGAATTTCCCATGTTCCACATGCTGGACATTGGTCTGTACTTCCTGGTCCCTCTCAACACAGAAAAGAAATGTGCCCACTGAGCCAATCGCTAGCTTAGGTCGTACAACGCTATAGCCAGTGAATGGCTGAGCAGTCACATTTCCTGTACATCAAGAAGACTGGGACGTTAGAGAAGTGAGGACCCAGAAAGCATAGGAATGGGGTCAGGTCAAGGGTATTGTGATGTAAGTATCTCTTCATTTGCTTTTTAGACAACCACTTTAATGCAATTGTCTTACGGGCTCTATTCCATATTCTAAAAATTTATAAGGAATTTAACAAGCCCTGCACTCCAGATTTATGGCTTCAAAAAGCAACAATATAGAGATATGGGTATGTCAACATGGTTAAAATCTGCCACTGATTCAGAAGCAGAAAATGGGCGTTTTCAGCATCTAAATCCACATTAGAAATTCAACCATCAGTTTCTGCATTGACTTAAGAAACTCCACCTTGTGCACATAATTTAAAAATATTAAAGTCTTTTTAAGTAGTTGATTTGATAAATACATGTTACTTCTTAGGCAACACATTTTATCTCTTTAGGAGGTCTTTGGGAATTTAACATTAACCTACACAAAGCCAAAGGCCAAAATTTGGCCCTTTCGAACAACCCATAAATCCAAATAAATAAAAATGTATTTAAACCTGTAAAATAATTAAACCCCACACAATAATTTAAAATTATCAAGCAGGTCAGCATTATCCTAAATATAGGGGGTTGGTCTTGCTGACATGCAAATGTGTTAAGCTGTTATTACTAGTGTTGAGTGTGAATATTCGAATCGCGAATATCGCCACTTTGAGAATTGGTGAATATTTAGAATATAGTGCTATATATTCGTATTCGCAAATAGTGTTGAATATTCTAATCGTGAATTTATCGCAAATATATTACATTGCCAAATTTCGCAATCAAGTAAACAATGACTGGAGATCACAAATTCTCGAATTTGCAAATTTATGGCGAATATTCAGCCAAAAATTCACAAAATATTGCGAATTCGAATACTGCCTATGCCACTCATTACTAGTTATTACTATTATATCCAATTGTGCACAAATGTGTATATTTGAGTCCTCATATACACGGTAATTATTTCTTATTTTGGATTGTGTTATTCAATTCCATCATTCAAAATACACCACAGCATAGAGGATATTTATGTTCCGAGAATAGCAATTGGAATTGTTTGTCTGCCAATTACTTGTAGAATTTATCAGTGAATTCACTGTAACACGTCCCATTTTAGTGTTTAGCTATCACTAGAGGTTGTCCCGATTGCATTTAATCTGAAATATCAATGGAGAATTCTGTATATCAGGTGGATTCCTCAATCTATATTACCACACTCCAAAAAGCAGAAGTGAATAGCAATACTTGTGTAAAGCAATATATGTATCAAAATATTTATTCGACCTATATAGCATTCACTTCATACTTAACTTCAAATCCAGTAGAACCCATTAGCTATTCCAACAAGGTGTGACATACACACCAAATAGTGCAAGATTTAACCTATGAGCACTGCACTTATAGATATTATAGGTACTAGTGATAGCTGTATACACTATAACTGGATGACATTCACTTATACATTCTACAAGTAAGGCTACATGCACACGACCGTATGTGTTTTGCGGTCCGCAAATTGCAGATCTGAAAAAAAAACGGGTGACATCCGTATGCCATCCTTATTTTTTTTGCGGATCTATTGTAACAATGCCTAAAACGGAAGAATAGGACATGTTCTATTTTTTTTGCGGGGCTACGGAGCAGACATACTGATGCGGACAGCACACGGTGTGCTGTCCGCATTTTTTGTGGACCCATTGAAATGAATTGGTCCACATCCTATCCGCAAAAAAAAACGGAACGGACACGGAAACAAACAATGTTCGTGTGCATGTAGCCTAACTGATGGACAAACAATTCCAATTGCTATGCTCGGAACATAAGTATCCTCTATACTGTGGTGTATTTTGAATAGTGGAATTGAATAACACAATCCAAAATAATAAATGATTACAACATTTATGAGGACTCCTAATACATATTTTTGCACAATTGGATATATTAGTAATAACAGCTTAACACATATCTGCATGCCAGCAAGGCCAACCCTCTATATTTAGGATAACCCTGACCTGAAGTCTTCCTGATAATTCTAGTTTATTGTGTGGTGTTTAATTATTTTAAGGATTTCAATAAGTGTTATGTTTTAATTAGATTTATGGGAATTGGGCATTTTTTGTCAATGTGGGAAGTGGGAATATTTGGCTATGTTACTTCTTAGAAGCAGCTTTTATTCTAAATTTCAAATGCATGGAGAAGCAGTTAACCCTCAACCAAAAACTTGCCATTCTGCCAGTTTTCAGTTGCTGATCTGCCACAAATTTTTCTGCAGTAGATTTTAGCCATGTGAACATACCCTATGCAACCTTTGAACAAAAATGTGTGATGATTAAAAATTTTTAGCCACTCCAGTTTTGAAAAATGGGTGGGAAAGTTGCAATCTTAAGAACAAAAATATAATTTGTGACGGCTCACCTAGTAGCTAACGTGGAACGGGTGCTCCAGCCAGTATAGACACACCCTGTCTATGGAGCAGATAATCGTATAAAGTAATAGATTGGTTGTGGACACCTCATATGGAATATCACATATATATCAGGACTTGTTTGGATAAGTGCTCAATATTTATTGTACATAAATTAAAAAGGGTTATATAAATACACTTGATAGCTGAACAATGTGTCGACAGAATGTCTTCTTATTTAATAACTATGATAAAAATTCAATCCTAACGTGATGTTTGATGTGATCTGTAAACTATCTGTAAAAATATCAAAATGCACAAATATTATATAACAAGATGCACAAATAATATATATAAAATATTGTAGGTGAGTATGTGTGATTCACACTACCATTTCAAAAATATATTATAAAAATCAATAATTGAAACGTGACCTATGAGCTAAATATCTAAAGTGAATTTACACTTATTGAAATATGTAATAAATATAATAAATATAATAAATGGTGAGAAGAGCTATAAAGTGCATATGTACAGTCGTGGCCAAAAGTTTTGAGAATGACACAAATATTAGTTTTCAGAAAGTTTGCTGCTAAACTGCTTTTAGATCTTTGCTTCAGTTGTTTCTGTGATGTAGTGAAATATAATTACACGCACTTCATACATTTCAAAGGTTATATCGACAATTACATGACATTTATGAAAAGAGTCAGTATTTGCAGTGTTGGCCCTTCTTTTTCAGGACCTCTGCAATTCGACAGGGCATGCTCTCAATCAACTTCTGGGCCAATTCCTGACTGATAGCAACCCATTCTTTCATAATCACTTCTTGGAGTTTGTCAGAATTAGGGGGTTTTTGTTTGTCCACCCGCCTCTTGAGGATTGACCACAAGTTCTCAATGGGATTAAGATCTGGGGAGTTTCCAGGCCATGGACCCAAAATGAAAATAAGTAGCTGGATAGGGGGCACTCGACTACCTGGAACCAATGGATATTCACTACACTTTGTGATTATATTATAGAAAAGGGTAGGCCGCAAGGGTTGTGCACCGTATCCAGGTGATACAAGAGGTTTGAGATGCAAACCTCTTGTATCACAAAATTGAGTACACCCCTCACATTTCTGTAATTTTTTTATTATCCCTTGTCGTGGGACAACACTGAAGATCTGACCTTTTGATACAATGTAAAGTAGTCAGTGTACAACCTGTATAACAGCGTAAATTTGGTGTGCCTTTAAAATAACTCAACACACAGCCATTAATGTCTGGTAACAAAAATGAGTATACCCCTAAGTTAAAAAGGCCAAATTGTGCCCAATTAGCAATTTTCCCTACCCGTTATCATGTGACTCAGTGTTACAAGGTCTTAGGTGTGAATGGGGGGCATGTGTGTTAAATTTGGTGTTATCATTCTAATACTGTCACCGCCAGTTCTCTGAGAAGGTCTGGCAGACGTTCTTCTGTACCTCTTGCATGATGTTCTTTATTTTGGTTTCACTTTGTCATCTCCTTTCCTTCTCCCAGCTGTCACCTATTTACACTAATTGCCTCCCTTTATATTCCCTTCCATACTGCCTCACTTTGCGGTTTATACTACTTCCTGGATTGGAGTGTTCACTGCTGGAGACTTCTGTTACTGCTTGTTCAGATAAGTCCTTTCATGTATTGTGTTTCCTTGCTGGCTTGATTCTAGGTGACCCTGACTCCCTCCGTATTAAGTTCAGGGAGCCGGTGGTCGTGTCCCCTCACTATTATAGGGTTTTCGGGTGTCACACAGTCTAGGTACGAGGGCATGCAATCGTCTACCTCTGAGACCCTTGTATGTGCTTAGCAGTCAGAGTGAGCTCTTAGGGTTTTATAGGGGTCACCTTTATGCTCCTTAGTTTGGGATCAAGCCAGTCGGATGTTTATCCATAACTTCCAGCTATCTGCAACATCATCCGTGACAAATACTCTCTTATACTGGTCACTGGAAGTATCTTTTTTTATGCATTTTATCTCTTAGTTCAAGCATGTACCCTCCCAACTTAACCCACAATGGCCTATTTCCATAACTGCCACTAGCTTTATGGTTTCAGCCTCCCTGTCACCATTGTTATTATGTACATATTTTAAAGCACTATTCATAACAGGGCGCTATACATATGATATGAGTTTACATATGTAATACATAAAATACAAAAGTAAGTGCAATAAGGGTAAACTAACAGAAGAACAGACTTACTCAGAAGAAGAGAGGACCCTGTCCATGATGGCTTACAATCTAAAAATTGGTAGGAAACAGGGGACAAGGAATCGTTAGGCATATTAGCTAGGGATTTATTTTATGTGACCATGATTGGGGATGGGCTTTATGTAGTAGAGATAATGTATTTACAGTGCCAT
Source organism: Bufo bufo (assembly GCF_905171765.1). Classification (NCBI taxonomy): domain Eukaryota; kingdom Metazoa; phylum Chordata; class Amphibia; order Anura; family Bufonidae; genus Bufo; species Bufo bufo. The sequence continues at coordinate 475,384,439 of NC_053391.1, forward strand.
CCCATACAATCATCTACTGTATTTTATTTGTCTAATATAGTTATATGGGACACTCCATATTGCTCTTCTACACAATAGTCACCCTAGTGGAGAAAGAGAGGGGATCCCATTCTGCAGACTGGTAGGGTGTTCAGTCATAGTTTTCTCTTGTCCAAACTTATCCATGTTCTACCTTGTGAAAAAGTGATAATTGTTAATGGTAGGAATACTCCAGTTTCAGATGGCCATAATAGAGCCACAATTCAATATCTATATTAAAATTCAGACCACCCAGGTTATGTTGCATATGTATTTATACATGTATAAAAATGTATAAAATAATCTGATTTGATATTTTATATAATGTATGGGCCCGGCATTGATGGCATGGTTCCGTTTATTGTATTTGTAAGTGTGTAATAATAAAGTTATTGTTTTCTTACCTGGCATTAGAATTTGATTGGAGAAGTAATCGGAAAATGATGTCTAGGGAAAGTTGCAGGTGCTCTTCAAGGATGGTGATTGGCTCTTCTCTTCAACAGCTTTACAGGTACCTATAAGAGAAGGAGATAACAATTAGTGTGCATTCACTGCGCAGGATAACAAACTGCTTGGAGCTGCGCTAACCCTAACTATGGAAGACCTTCTAAAACAACTCATCCTGAAAGATGAAGCAAAAGCGGGAGTCACCTGGCTACAAAAATGCTTAGCTGAAGAACTTACCTCTCCGGATGAAGCTCCTGATTCCTCTCTTCAGGTCTGCTGCACAGCCCCATGCGCGAGCCCAGAATTAATCCATGTAACAGACGTCACTGGTGAGCGCAGGCGCAGTGACAGTCTGGAGGAGATCTTACCTGCAAAGCGGAGTCGCCGGGAACCCAGGACCTAGTCTCCTCCTCCTCTGCCGGACAAGAAGAAGAAAACAGAAAAGAAGAGAAGACATTCACCTCCCAGGTCTTCTGGTAAGGAAGCTGTCGGTCCAGATCTTCTGACCGCTTTCCTCAAGCCTTCGGCAATTAGACCTAACATCAGGGTTGAGAATACAGATCAAAGCCGTCATAGTGTCACGCAGATGGTGCGCACTTGTTCTACTCAAGTACCACACTTTACTGAGGAAAAATTATATTTATTCAATGAATTTTTAAAGTTTATGTCAAATATAAATAAGGAGGGTTTACACTCCTTGACTGAAGTTTGGGTTGACAAGACATCAGTCAATCCTCAAAATAGCATTGACAGACTTACAGAGCTGCATATGGATTCAGTATTGATATTTAACCCCCAAATATAAAAATTTTAGGGTATAAAACAATCCTGCCTTAAAGAGGCTTTAGTATGCCAAGTACCACCCTTGGATACCACCTGTCAGTCCCTGTAAAAGATAAGATATGGAATAGGGAATTTATTGATTTATATTCCCTACTCCCCTCATCGGGGAATAATGCTAATAAAAAAGATGATAGGATCCAACAAACGCAAAAAATAAATCAATTTTAAATTGGTTACATGCCTTCGCTATTTATGCGGAAGTGCTGGGAGAACGTAAACCCGAACTCTGCTGTGGATTATTTTATCATATGAATTCCATTCTGGAAGCCTATCACAGTTCTGGCGGATTGGCTTGGAATACTTATGATGAGTCTTTCAGGCAGAAACTGTCAGTTTATCCAAACATGCAATGCATGAGGAAACAAGAATGTTGACATTTGGCTAAATCTCATGTTGCCACAAAAGAATGCCAATTTTCGTCAGCAAAGTAACAACAAAAGAGGCCTATGTTTTGCATTTAACAAAAATCAATGCAAATGGGACTCAAGTTGCAAATATCGGCACTAGTGTTGAGTGCGAATAATCGAATCGCAAATTTTAATTGCGAATATCGCCACTTTAAAAATTCACAAATATTTAGAATATAGTGCTATATATTCGTATTCGCGAATAGTGTTGAATATTCTTATAGAGAATTTATAGTGAATTTATTGCGAATTTATAGCAAATATATTTTATTGCCGATTTTCACAATCAAGTAAACAATGACAGGAAATCACAAATTCTCTAATTTGCAAATTTATGTCGAATATTCGGCCAAAAATTTGCGACATATTGCAAATTCGAATATTGCCTATGCCGCTCATCACTAATCGGCACCAGTGTTCCTTTTGTGGTGGAAGCCACCCAATGTTCAAGTGCTTCAAAAAGCAGGGTTCAGACGGAGCATCAGCTACAAAAGACACTCAATGAAAAAGCAATAACTGCCAGTGAGGCTAGCAAGGTTAATCCCCTAGTTAAAATGTTATCCAGACAAAGCGATGGTTAATTTGTTATTGTCTGGCTTTTCATTTGGTTTCTACGTCCCTGAATTTAAAGGGACGGGTTGCCTTTGGGTCGAGAACCTCAAATCCATTAAAGGGTTCTGCACCGCCTCCTAATGCTCTGTACCGCCTCTCGCTCTCCCTCCCTCCCCCCTCCTCCTGCTGTAAGATATTGCGCGTGCGCACAGGGCTCTGAGAAGCTGGCGCCAGAGAGCAGGTCATACCTGGGTTGAGCGAAGTGCCGGCGCATGCACACTTCGCTTTAAGAAGCCAAATCGAGAAGTCCGCACTGGCGCATCAGGCAGAGCCCTGTGCGCAAACGCGAGATCTTACAGCAGCAGGAGGAGGGAGGAGGGAGGAGGGGGGATGGAGGGAGAGCGAGAGGCGGGACAGAGGATTAGGAGGCGGTGCAGAAGTCTGGAAAGGCGGCGCTGGGCACGAACGGCGGTGGGTGCGGCCGGCACCTTGAATCCCTTGACATCCCCTTGGGCACCTTATTTCTTTGAGTGACAGGTTAGTAAAACCAGTGTTTTAGCAAAATAAGGCTACGGATCACATTTAGAAGCCCACATTAGGAATCCTGATGAGGCCCTGAACATCAGCATATGTTTAGCTGACAGAGGTGAAACCTGGTGAAAGAATCCCTTTAAATTAAATCCTACTATTGTTAAGGAAAACATTTTTTAAGAAATTGAACTAGGCAGTGTTGCGGGCCCGTTCTCTGCCCCTCCATTTATAATTTTTCGTTTGTCCCCTTTAGGCATAGTCCCTAAAAAAGAATCTAACTCTTTCTGTTTAATTCATACCCTTTCTTATCCTCATGAGCATTCATTAAACAATGAAATAGAAAAAAGTGTTGCTTCCGTTTCTTATTCTTAATTTGATTTCGCTATTGTGAAGTTAAGGGAAATGGGTAGGAATGCTCTGTTAGCCAAAACTGATATTAAATCAGCAATCAGACTCCTTCCTATTCACCCTAAAGGTTTCAACTCTCTTGGATTTCAATTTGAAGGTCAATATTTCTTTGACAGAGGTCTACCGATGGGTTTTACCCTTTATTGTTTTTACTTTGAAGCCTTCTCATCCTTTCTGCAATGGGTTATAGAACAATTTCACATTGATGGGCACATAATGCATTATTTAGATGACTTATTTTTCATGGGAAGAGGGAATTCCAACAACTGTCAATTATTACTTGAATTTTTTTTCCAAATAACTAGTGACTTTAATATTGAATTAGCAGAAGACAAAACGGTGTTCCCAACTAACAAATACATTTTTTGGGGAATTACAATCACTACGTCTAAAATAGAATTCAGTATTCCAGTTGAAAAAATAGATAATATAAAAATTTCCATCAATGTCTAGAAGTAAATGTAAGTTAAAAGAACTACAATCTTTATTGGGTTCTTTAAAATTTATATCCTGGGTGATTCCCATGGGTAGAGTTTTCTCAAAAAGGTTATATGATTCTACAAAAGGTCTTTCTTCTCCATTTTCGCATATTAGAATAACTAAACTAAAGAGTTAAGAGATGATTTACAAGTTTGGTTATTATTTCTGTCTAATTTTAATGGTAGGACAATTTGGCAGCAGGAATTAATCGATTCTGACACATTGCAATTTCACACAGACGTAGCAGGCTCGATCGGATATTCTTTTTTGTCGGCGGAAATTTGGTCTCAGAAATGGAAGGATTGTGGGTAAGTAAAGAATGTAGTCTGTCATGGGGTGCCGGTGATGCGCTTACTCTCCGCAGCGCTGACGGCGCCCCGCCTCTGTGCAGGAGTGAGGACGCGTGCAGCGTTCTCGTCCCCTAGGTGATGGGGGGCGGGACGGAGCTGGCCACGCACATCTCCTCAGCGTGGCCGGCGTCCTCGGTACCCCCAGCAACCAGATTAAGCCTGAGCACCAAGCTGGACACTCGGTGCTCAGCCATTTGCAGCAGGGTGAGTCATGTGACGCTGGCCACGTCACATAACCCCTGCTAGTCAGTATTTAAACAGGCAGCCTGCTGGCCACAGGTTGCCTGATATTTTGGTTCCACCTGTGATTTTGTCTGACCTGGCATACTTACCTTCTGCTGATTTCCTGACGATCCTCTGCCTGCTCCTTGTGTACTTTGCTGCTCTCCTGGTATTCTGACTCTCGGCTTCCTCCTGACGATCCTCTGCTGACTCTTTTAGTACTTCATGACTCTCCTGGTATTTATGACCCTGGCTTCTCCTGACTATTCTCTGCTTGCTCCATTTGTACTTTGTTGCTCTCCTGGCATTGACTCGATCCATTCACGTTCTGTTGTTTGTTTGGTCTGTCCTCCCTGCACTTATTCCAAGCTAGGGATTGCGTCATGTTGTCCCCTGTCATTAGGATTTGCGAGGCAAGTAGACAGGGCCAGTGGTGAGGGTGGAGCGCAGTGGTCACTTCCCTCCACCCTGTGTGGGTGTACACGACTATTACATAGTCTTTATTGAATTGATTCCTGTCTTGGTTGCAATACATATTTGGAGGCCAAATTTTGCTAACAAAAGATTTTTATTATTGTCCAACAACAAGGGTGTCATTTTCGCTATTAATTGTCTTGCGTCAAAATCGATTCCGGTTACTATCTTACTTCGAGAGCTAGTTCTTGTATGTCTGATTAATAATATTTGGCTAAAGGAAAAATTTATTCTTCAAAGAACGAGTTCCAGAAGTGGCAAACTTCAACTATCCTTGCCCTAATCATCTATGGGGGTTGATTTAGGAGTTCTGCGTGATTTACTATGGAAATCACTAGCCCCAAACACGTCGTCCGCTTACTCATCTGCTTGGAAGTTATGGACTTCTTTTTGTGACTTAAAAAACTTAGATACGTTTTACAATGATTATTTTATCTTAATAGAATTTTGTAATCATTTACAAAAAAAAAATAAAAAATCCAATTCTATAAACAAAATGTGTATTGGCATTTCTTTATTTTTTAAGATTTTAGGTCTACAACCAGTTAAGAATAATTTCCTTTTGAATCAGGCCTTAGGTCTGAATAAAGGTTCAGTCGAGAAAGAAAGAACTAGACCAATATCTAGAAGATTTTATTACAATTATATGATAGTTTACCCTATATATGTTCATCAGATCTGGAAACCCATCTTTTACGATCTGTTTTTCTTCTGGACTTCTTCACTGCTCTCCAGTGAATTCCAGTGAATTCACTGCTGTTAATAGATATAGTACATCACTATTTTTATTTCTTGGTTTTCAATTTTAAAGTATTGCGACTTTGTATACAAAAGTCAAAAACAGATCAAATCCAAAAAGGTCATTGGATTACTTTACATTCTCTAGGTAACTCTCGATTATGCCCTGTTATGGCCATGCAAAATTGGTTGAATAGAAGGCCTAAGGTAAATGGTCTGTTATTCTTACACCTGGACTACTCTCCTCTTACTAAATTTCAATTTAATGCTGTTTTAAAGAGATGTCCAAGTCTGTTAGGTTATCAAAACTATAATGTTTCTACCCATTAATTCAAAATTGGAGCAGCCACCTTGGCTGCTCAACAAGGTTTGAGTACGTCTTTAATAAAAAAAATTGGGTAGATCAAATCTGATAGGTTCAAGATATATATTAGACCTGAATTGTTGTTAGAGTAGTTTTTATTTCATTTTGCAGGTTTTCACAAGATTTGGATTGTTGGAAACCACATCGTTACTGGATCATTAAATCGAGCTTCTGAAAGAAAAATTTTGCTTGACCTTGGTCTAAACAATCTGAATATATACATTTATGGGTCTGCACAAGCAGATTTAAAGTTAAGAGATGTTTAGTCATTGTGTAATTCTCTAGCCTTTTACTTGCCTATACCTGATCTCATTATTCTTAATTTTGGTGAAAATGACATAGGTCTTATTAATTCTCTGGAATTGATTAATAAATACAAGTATACTTTTAGGAATATTTGTTCATTATTACCTAATTCTATTATTACCTTCTCAAAGATTATTCCAAAGTTCAACTGGTCACACCGAGATCTTCGTTTCTTGGATAAAATCAGAAAAAAAAGTCAAGATGGAATTTTTTTTGCCTCTTTTGAAGGGTTTTTCATACAGACATGTCAAATTAGAAGGCTTTACTGAAGACCTTTACACATCCGACTATTGGCACTTGTCCGATATCTGTAACAATATACTTAACGTGGGTTTCCAAAATATGATTGAAGAAGGTCTGCGATGTTTGGGGGGTGCCATGTGATACATGGCTTGTGATTTGAGTGGACATTATTTGCTATTAACTCAAGTTAATCTGTAAAGTATTTGATTTAACAAATTAACATTGCGGCCTTTAACATCCATATACATATTATTAATTCCTTAATAAATATTAATTATTGATTTAACTGGACTTTGTCTTATTTATCTGGAACCTTTGCCCATCATGGCTAATAACCGGCAGCAAAGATATGTTTTCAAACTAATACAATAAATGATGTCAAAGCAACAAGCATTTTAATTTTGCTGGATAGGAAATATACTCTTAATGCCAGGGAGTTACCTTTGAAGTTTGGCAGTTGGCAGAACAGTTCTGCCAGCTGCTGAAAGATTTTTCTTGGATTTTACATGATGAATATAAAGCAGGATTATATACAATTAATTCAATAAAATTTGCATATTTGACAGAAAATAGGAACAAATGTCCTGAAGCAAACTTCACCTTTCAATAATAATGTAATAAAATCTGTTGGTTTAGCTCATGACTGTGTTTTTAGTGTTCATACATTTGCTTTACATATAGTTTAAATTATTGAGTGAGTGATATGATTTGTTACTTAGTTGTTTATGTGTGTGGTTCATATACCGTATTTTGTGCATTTTGTGTGTATGTGTTGCTGATGTACAATTAGCAGATACCACCACTGCGTAGTAATTCTCCTCAGAACTGCATACTGTTATCAAAGATTTACACTGTAAAATATCTATCTATCTATCTATCTATCTATCTATCTATCTATCTATCTATCTATCTATCTATCTATCTATCTATCTATCTATCCTTGGTGGACTCTCTGTGTGGGATGAATAAAGAAGAACCACAGTGATACCAATGTGGGAATATAGAGTACTTAAGGTTAGGATACTTATTGAATTTATTTCTTGAAGCAAAAGAGCAATTTTCTTTTTTTTAAGTAGGAGAAAATTTGACTCCGTTTTGAAGGGGAGTTAAGGCCTTTGACATTAAAGGATGTCACTGTGATGTTAGCCATCTCTCCCATAGAAAATGGAGAATTCCCTTTCAGCATCACTGCTATTAAATGTTCCATGTATGTACGAGGTATTGGTATACTTAACCCTCCAGGGCAGAGCAGTGGGATCCAACAGGGCCCCCCCCCCCCCTCATGCAGGTACTGGACAAGTTAAAATGATCGATCCTGGTAAAGAAAGAAAGAAAAAGAACAAAAACAATAAGAAGTGAACAAACATGATGGCCTCTAATAAAGAGGACAAACTGAAATCTGCTAGAGCATAAAAGCTCTAGTGAATCACAAGGGGGAATTGTGACATGGTGTAGCACCCTCAAGAAGGTAAAGGGTGAAGGATGACAAAACAAACCTGGATAACCACCTCCCCAGGATAGGAATCAAAGGGAGGAGGGCATCCAAGTAGCCCGTATGGCAATTATAAGTGTAATGACATCCAGAGATCTCAATATAGGGAACAATTGAGAATAAGAACAATACTTATGTGACATCACAGAGTTCCTTGTAGAGGATGAGGACCAGATGAGCAAAGCACTAGTCCTTGTCGTCTAGAGAGATTCTTCTTGGTGTGGAAGAGGAGTTGATTCTTTTGGCTCTCTGGGACTTTGGAATCTTAGGAGTCTCCCATGGCGTGATCAATGGAAGATCAGGGAGGATAGCTAAGTCCAGGACAGGATCCCAATTCTCGATCTGAAGTGATGAAATCTTGAGCTTGTCGTAGGCCTTGTCCAGGTCGCAGAATGAAGAGATATTGATACGCCGGCCTTCATGTAAAAAAGAGAGGAAAATTCCATCTGTAAATTATCTTGCGCGCTCTCCTTTTTTTCAATGTTGACTGTGCCAGATCTTGAAAGACTGATATGTGGTGGTCTTCCCATAAAAGCATTGATGTAACTCTAGCACAAGCACATAAAATGGCTTCTTTAACGGGGTAGTGCAGAAACTTGCATATTACATCTCTGGGTGGTTCTCCTTGTTGTGGCTTAGCTCTGAGAGCTCTGTGGGCCCTTTCTAAGAGCACTTCATGTGCAGAATCTGGGCCGAGGAGAAACAGGCATTTCTGGATGACTGTATCAGGAATATCATCCGCAGCAACTTCTTCTGGGATTCCCCTAAATCGCAAGTTATTGTGGCTGCCACGATTTTCTTGATCTTCGATCGCTAAATAGATAGCGTTTCGGTGGGCTTGACACTTATTTAAGCTTGTAGAAACCGCGCTCTGGTGCTGGATTGGGCTTCTTCCAAGGCCTCCACTCTTCTCCCCACATGACGAACATCCTCTTAGCTAGAGGTTAAGTCTTGACTGAGGGGGTATAGCGCTTCTGCTAGGGTCTCTTTCAGAAAGGCCCTTGAAATAGGGAGGCCCTCAGGCTCGGGGGAATCATCCCTACCTTTGCCCGAAGCTTCAGAGGTGCAAGATTTATGTCCGGTAGCTTTCGGCGTTCCGGGCGCCATCTTGGAATCTCTGGCAACATAAGCAGTCGCTGATTTTTTGATAAATTTCTCCATCTCCCCAGATTGAATGTTGTTTCTAGTTGGACCAGATGGGTCTGCGACTTTAGGGCCACCAATCTTGACCATTGTGAATCCTTCACTTGTATCTTAAGTACGCTAAGAGGGTTAAGCTTAAAGCGGAGCTGTGCTTCACAATTCAATCAGTGTCTGGCGCAGGCTCTGCCCCCCCAATCAGCCATTGTTATACTACAGCGCAATTGCTCATTGTTGTATTTTAGATATTTCCCACTCTGTTGGAGTGTACACTAATTAAAAAAATAATAATAATTAAAACCAAAAACCAGTATTGGCTACCTTGTCCTCCTCAATCGCCCCTTCCACCTACACCGCTACGTCCAACTCCTACGGAGTTTGAGGCGTATGGACCTCCACCTCATAAATCAAGTTATTTTTTTTTTTATTTGTACGTATTTTATTTTATGTCATTTCACTAAATTTTCTGCTACATTTTCGGATGAAATTCACAAATTTTTGGGTGTGATATATCACTGCTATACCTAGTAGAAAGGTAAAAAAAAATCACTAATTTCTCTGTTACATATTTGGGTGAAATTAACCAATTTTTGGGTGTGATATACCCCTGCTGTACCTAGTATACTGGTAAAAAATTTCACTAATTTGTTACATTCTTGGGTGACATTTGACCATTTTTGCCGTGATTAAACCCCTGCTCTTCATAGGTGATAGGGTCATACATTTCCAAAAATCGTCTGTTACATTGTCAGGTGACATTTTACCAATTTTGCCGTATAAGAACCCCTTTTTTGTGAAGTTCGGCCGAACCCGTCGAACCCGAACATCCAGGTGTCCGCTCAACTCTAGATATAACCCCTCAGGTGAACACCGTAAAAAAAAAAAAAGTGTAAAAAAAGCTATTTTTTGTCACCTTAAATCACAAAAAAGTGTAATACCAAGCGATCAAAAATTCATATACACCCCAAAATAGTACTAATCAAACCGTCATCTCATCTCGCAAAAAATTAGACCCTTTCTAAGGCGATCGCCCAAAAAAAATAAAATAAAATATGGCTCTCAAATTATGGAGACACTAAAACATGATTTTTTTTTGTTTCAAAAATGTATTTATTGTGTAAAACATAAATAAAAAAGTATACATATTAGGTATTGCCGCATCCGTAACAACCTGCTGTATAAAAACATCACATGATCTAACCCCTCAGATGAACACCGTAAAAAAAAAAAAAGTATAACAATTGCAATTTTCTGTCACCTTACATCACAAAAAGTGTGATACCAAGCTATCAAAAAGCCATATGCACCCTAAAATAGTGCCAATCAGACTGTCATCTCATACCGAAAAAAATTAACTCCTACATAAGACAGTCACCCAAAAAATAAAAAATAAATATAGCTTTCAGAATATGAAGACAGTAAAAATCAGTTTTTTCAAAAATGTAAAACTGAAACTGTCATATTTGGTATTGCCGCATCCATAACAACCTGATCTATAAATATAGCACATGATCTAACCTTTCAGATTGGCACTGTAAAAAACAATAAATAAAAACTGTACCAAAGCAGCTATTTTTTTTTACCTTACCTCGCAAAAAGAGTTATATAGAGCAACCAAAAATCATATGTACCCTAAAATAGTACCAACAAAACTGCCATCTTATCCCGTAGTTTCCAAAATGGGGTCACTTTTTTGGAGTTTGTACTCTAGGGGTGCATCAGGGGGCAGAGCCGGCTCCAGGTTCATGTGGGCCCTTGGGCGATAAAGTTTCAGTGGGCCCCCTTGTGGCATTTTGCACTGTGCTTACAGCAATGAAACTGCATGTATTATAGATTAAATACCTTACACAGAGCATGCTACAGAGCGGATATACGTGAATTAGTCCTTATGTGCCTAATTTTATTTTCTACCTAGTGTTTTCAGTCCCTCAGGTCTAATCACAGATATGTGCCCTCTCACAGTAGATATGGCCCCTTCATAGTAGATTAGTGATTAGCGGCATAGGCAATATTCGTTTTCACGATATTTCGCGAATGTTTTGCATAATATTCGCAATACATTCGCAAATTCTATAATTCGTGATCTCCAGTGATTATTTTAGTGATTGAGCAAATTGACACTAATGATGCTCATATTTTTGTGCAATACATGCAACTTCACATTTTTTCAGGTCTGAGTAGATATTACTGATTGGTGCACTAAGTATTGTTGTGACATCACAACACTATGTCTGTAGCATGTATGTATGGATAGTAGAGAAACAGTAATTCCTACCAGCTACTAGTGATGAGCGGCATGTGTCATATTCGAATTTGTGATATTTTGCAAATATTTTGTAAAATATTCGTCGAATATTCGTGAATTTGAACATTCGTTATATTCTACATTCTTTTTTTTTACTCGAAAAGGAGCAAGGTAATGATCGCGTAATATGCGAATATTACGTGATCAATACAGGCGTGTGTTAAAAACAAATATATAGCACTATAGAATACAGTGCTATATATCAATTTTTTGAATATTCGTCATTTTTTCCATCTGAACAAATGATTCCTCCCTGCTTCTTGCTTGTGGGCCAATGAGTCATTGGTCCACAAGCAACTTAAGCAGGGAGGAATCATGACTTCAGATGGAAAAAAATGAAGAATATTCTAAAAAAACTAATATATAGCACTATATTCAATATAGTGCTATATATTCCTTTTTTAGAATATTCGTCTTTTTTTTCCATCTGAAGTGAAAAGTGTTCAGTGTTTACTTCAGATGGAAAAAAATGACAACTATTCTAAAATACGAATATATAGAACTATATTGAATATAGTGCTGTATATTCGTCAATTTTTTCCATCGGAAATCATGATTCCTCCTTGCTTAAGTTGCAAGGAGGAATCATGTATTCAGATGGAAAAAATGACGAATATTCGATATAACGAATATATAGCACTATATTAGAAATATTCGCAAATTCTCGAAGTGGCGATATTGGAAATAAAAATTTGCTTTTCGAATATTCGTGCTCAACACTATCAGCTACACTATATCACTATCTAACATACACTGACGATCTCCCACTAACTATCTAATGTATATATGAGCTAACTAACTATCTAACGTAATTGGATGAGGAATAGGATCCAGATGAAAGCACAGAGCACAGCAAGTCACTGCTCTCTCTCTCTCTCTCTCTCTCTCTCTCTCTCTCAGTACTGCAAAAAAACTGCAGAAAATGGCTGCTGTGGAGTTTCTTATATAGTAAAGGAGTAGGCAACTTTCCTATTGATTGCTAGTGATGTTGCTAAGCTCTGACAAAGATATTGCAGCCTTCTCATTGGACCACAAGCAAGAAGTGAGTTTACTGATGAAAAAAAAAAATCTAGAATATTCACGAATAGAATATATAGCACTATATTCTACATTTTTGCGAATTCTCGAGGTGCCAATATTTGCAATAAAAATTAGCGATAAGAATAATTGCGATCAAGATATGTGCCCCTTCGCAGTAGATATGCAAATATATGTACCCCCTCACGGTAGATATGCCTAGATATGTGCCCCCTTCACAGTAGATATCACAAAATATGTGCCCCTTCACCATTGATATGCCAAGATATGTGCCCCCTCACAGTACATATGCCAAGATATGTGCCCCCTTCACAGTAGATATCCCAAAATATGTGCCCTCTTCACAGTTGATATGCCAAGATGTGTTCCCCCTTCACAGTAGATGTACCCCCTTCACAGGAAGTGAAATAAGCAAACAATAAAAACTCCTCTCCTCAATCACCTGGTTCCTCCCATTAACTGCGCTCCCCATCAGCAGCAGCAGCAGGATACTGTGAAACATTGCACTGCTGTGTAGGAGGAGTAGAGGCTGATTCCCAGCCTGCCCCACTCATCCTCCTAAACAGATCAGCAGGACGTTGTGTGAGGACATCGTGCTGCTGCTGTGGAGTGGTGGCTGCTCAATAGTGGAGCGGGGAGCAAATAGTTACCTGCTTCAGTGGCGTGCCTACGGTGTTTGGCACCCAGGGTGGGTCCTTTCTCTGACACCCCCCAATACTTTTAAAAAAATTGTAACCCCTCACAGTAGTATTGCCCTCATTGTACAACCTTCACAGGATTTTTGTACAGATGTGTGCCCCCTCACAGTAGTTATGCCCTCTCTGTGCCCCTTTCATAGTTGTAATGCCCTATTTGTGCCCCCTTCACAGTAATAATCCCCATTGTGCCCCCTTCACAGTAATAATGCCCACTGTGCCCCCTTCATTGTAGTAATGCCCTCTGGCTCTTTTCCGCCTCCATAGTAGAAATGTCCATTGTGCCCCCTTCACATTAGTAATGCCCTCTGTGCCCCCTCCAGAATAGTATTGCCCTCTGTGCCCCCTCTGAAGTAATAAAGACATCTGTTCCCCCTCCATAGTAATAAAGTCATCTGTGCCTCCTCTATAAAAATAGTCCTCTGTGCCCCTTCCATAGTAATAAAGTCCTCTGTGCCAGCTCCATAGTAATAAAAACTTCTGTGCCCCCTTCATAGTAATAAAGACCTCTGTTCCCCCTCCATAGGAATAATGTCCTCTGTGACCCCTCTGTATTAAAAACAAAAAAACACAGTAACTACTCACTTTGTCCCATTCCTGAAGCTCACAGTCCTCTATTCCCTGCAGGCACAGATCGCTCTGCAGCACTGTGTGAGCAAAGCTTATGCAGAATACCAGGCTGTAGGCTCCGCCGACACAGGCCAGCAGTGCGATCCATGCCTGCAGGCTGAATGGTGGAGCAGGGAGAAGTCTTCCTGCTTCACCATTCAGAGTGCCAATGGCCTGAAGGAAGGGAGGAGTGCTGGGAGCTGAGAAGTGAGTGACAGGACCGCAGCTCCCAGCGCTCCAGCCATGAGTACTTCTACCTGTATTGATGGAAGTGCTCATTGCTTCTGGCCTCTGGCAGCTGTGCTGTGGGCCCCCGCAGGAGCTATGGGCCCCGGAACTTGCCCGGGTATGCCGGGTGCTGACACCGGCCTTGTCAGGGGGTCTTCAAATGTGACATGACAAATTAAAATTATCCCAGTGAAATCTGCCTTCCAAAACCATATGGCGTACCTTTCCTTCTGTGTCCTGCAGTCTGCCTGCACAGCAGTTTGTACCACATATGGGGTGTTTCTGTAAACTACAGAATCAGGGTAATAAATATAAAATTTTGTTTGGCTGTTAACTCTTGCTTTGTTACTGGAAAAAATGAATTAAAATGGAAAATCTGCCAAAAAATGTGAAATTCTGAAATGTCATCTACATATTCCTTTCATTCTTGTAAAATCAGTTTTGAATACCTTGAGGGGTGTAGTTTCTAAAATATGCATGGTTTCTATTATGTAAGCCCCACAAAGTGACTTCAGACTGGAACTGGTCCTTAAATATTGGTTTTTGGAAGTTTTCTTAAAAATTTTAAGATTTGCTTCTAAACTTCTAAGCCTTCTAACGTCCTAAAAAAAGAAAATGTGTAACATCCCAGAGTATGTCACTAAACTCTTTCTCCCCGCTACAACATGTCAGATGCATATGTATTGTCATCTTGTGTATATAGGCATATGACAAGAAGCAGAATACATATAAATTCCTGCCACATATTGCCAATACTGTTGGGACCTAAAGGACTATTGCTGTAACTCATATGTATTTATGCTGCACCCATTAAGTAAAGACAAGTTGGATCATATTACCTGTTTGGATCTCATTCATTCCTCAATTACTCCTATTAACCGCACTCAATTTATTGCATGTGAGCCAGGATCCAGGAGTCCAGCCATACCAAGGTAGGAGACACCGTTGACATTACACAGAGACATTATCCCCCTCTGGCATTCCTCACTTGGTGCGTGAGCTATAACATCTTAAAGGGCCCTGTTACAGTACCTGCATAAGCTGCAATTGGCGTCACAAACTAAAAACTATTAATATTGCGCCAGTGTACATCTGTCCCAATCCGGCTTACTGAAAATGTAATGTACAAAATGATCAAAACATGAAGTAGACATATAGGAAATGTAAAGTAATACCGTAACTATTTTAGGAGGTATCACTATCTGTTTTAAAAGCAGGGAAATTGAAATGTAAAAAAATTGCAAATTTTTCAACATTTTTGCAAAATTTGGTATTTTTTTATAACTAAAAAGGAAATATTTTGACTCAAATTTATCAAAGTCATGAAGTACAATATGCAACGAGAAAATAATTTCAGAATGGCTTGGATAAGTAAAAGCCTTCTAAAGTTATCACCACATAAAATGCAGATTTGCAAAAAATGGCCTGGTCCTTAAGGTGAAAAATGTCAGGGTCCTGAAAGGGTTAATAGGATTAAGTATGTATGTCTATTCCTTGGTATGCACTTTTAAGTTTTGATCATACAATGCATTAGAAAAAAAAAATGCTTGGAAAATAAAGGAAGACATATCTGAAAGATAACAAAGGGACTGAAAGATATTTGAATATCAGACAAAATTAACCTGAGTAAATACAAAAATGCAGTTTTAAAATTATGATTTTATTTATTAGGAGAAAAAAAAAAAACATCCAAACCAACCTGAGAGGACTGTTCACAGACTCAATGGAACAATAGTTCTTTGAGGAGCTTACTATCAGGTAACAGTTAAACTATTACGGATGGCTCAGATGTTTTATTTCTACATTTTCATTCCATTGGTATGTGATCGCTCTCTGCTATTTTTAAATTTGACAAAGACAGCTAAGATGACTTTATATGTGCATTTCTTATATATTGGAAACAATGCACATATAAACAAAATGGTTAGAATATAAATAATAATTTACCGATTTTGATTCATGTAAATTTTTGGATCATGGTATAGTGTGCCATTTGTGGAGATCATCTTTTCTACTTCACATTTTTGCAAAGGTTTCATTCAAAGAGGATCAGTTTTCTCTTGTGATGTCTTTTCTTGAATAAATTGACAGCTGGGTCATCAGTTGGTAGCCTGACAGTGTTAAATCAGCATTGACTCTTTAGGGAAACGCCTCTTTGACAAAGGGAATTAAAACATCCAGTTTGTCAGTTTAGTCTTAAAGGAGTTTTGTCAGCTAGTTTTAGCATATAGAGCCCTTTATTTGTGCTGCTAGATCTCCACTAGCATGTCCGTAATACACATGTGCCATACGGTAGCTAGGGATGCTTTTGTTCGGTTAGAAAAATGAGTAGCTGCCCTGCTACTCACCATGCTGCCCGGCATCATCTATAAGCTGCTGTCTCTATTGCTCCAGTCTCTCTTCCCATAGGGATCTTTCACATGAGTGTGTCCCTTGTGGGAATCATGCTCCATGTGATAGAGGGATCGTGCTTTCTGGACTTAGGAAGTGCAAGGCATTATCATGATTGATAATGCTGTATGCCTGTGCGAGACCTTTCTGTGACAAAATCATACTGACAGCTTTATGTCAGTATGATTCTGTTACAGAAAGGTCACGCAGAGACACATAGCATTATAAATTATGATAATGCCGTGTGCTTTTGTAATCCAGAATGCACAATCCCTCTCTCAAATGGAGCATAATTCCCACAAGGGACATGCTCCAGCCCTTAGGGCGCACGCACGCTCACATGTGGCCTTCAAAAAGGGCCAGTGCCCACATCTGCAAAATCTTTTCCCAGCCAATGGCTAAGGATCCCTGGGTATATAAGGCACTCTCTCCAGGCAGAGGGTGCCTGAGCTTTAAAGTTTTCTTTAGCCTGCAAAGGTGTTTGGAAGACTTGTGCTTCAGCGAGTCTCTTGCATTATTCAGTTTGTGTTCCCATCTGTGTTCCTGCTATGTACTCATTCTGCTTGTGTACTCCTGACTTCACAGTTCAGCTTTCATTTTAAATTAGTGTTTAAGTTCTCCTAGTCCATCTGCTTGTCTATGCTACAGTCTGGGTTCCTGCCTGCCCATTCCTGCATCTTTCATTACCTCACCCACAAGCTCTACGATTGTCTCCAGTTTCATCTTGCCATTATCTGCAGTTCCAGTAATAGAGACTGTAAAGGCTGCTTCTGTGATTGTGGTTTTGCTGTGTCTCTGCCATCCAGCCAGGATTCCTACAGTCAATTCTACCAATAACCACATAATCAGTATGTGACTGTTCAGACTGAACCTGCGTTTTGGTGCATTTTCAGTTCCTAGAGCTTCTGGTGCTTGCACAACAGTCTCTGACCCCAGTCATCTGCCAACTAAACTGTGACTATCCCAAGATGGAATCGGGTTGCTCCCCTGCTGCAAAGTCCTGATCCCTGTACAGGGGTTAATGGGTGACTATCAGAGGAGTGCTGGGATAACTAACACCCCTGGGGTTAAGCCCAAAGACAAACCAGTTAGTTGGCACAATGGGTCCACACTCACTTATCTGTGACTGATTAGCTATTCAGTTTGTGCAGTGATAACAAAATTTACCTTGGAATTTAAGGGTTATGTGCACATACTCTGCATAGATGAAGGGTGTACCTAAGGACCCCCATTTTAAAGATAAGCAAAGACAAATATTTCACATTTATTTTTGAAAATAGTTAAATCGGGGATTTATATGTGTTTTAAGATCTCCTTTCTTTGTTTCCCTCAAATACTACATTTGTGTCACTGCTGTAAGAGTAGACAACATAAATTAGCAATGATTATACAGTAGCATTATAGGAATCTGCCACTAGGTTCATGTTGCCCTATCTGAGACCTTGATTGAAATGCTATGGCACTTTTTTTTTTTGCAATAGTCTTCTTAAAATTAATGTTGAGCAGTTGGAGGTGGACCGAGTGCTGGAGTCCACTGGAGCATGCTCTGGAGTCCTTGATATTTATGAGCTGCTGGCCCCCCACATCCCCATGTCACTGATTGAAAGCATTTTCCCATTACACAGTATTGAAAGAAAGCTGTCAATCATCAGCAGAAAGTTTATGGGAACCTACAATTCTTTAAGGCCCCTTTCACAAAAGCGAGTTCTACGCATTGGACTTGCAGCATGTGTCAGTGAAAGCACCCATCCTGACCTCTCAGAACTGACAGGTAGCATAGTATTCTATTGATTTATTATGCCATGTAACCCTTACAGTTTTGGAACGTATTGTATAACACTGACAGTATTATGGTAGTGTTATACAATACATTTCAGACCTCTAAGGCCTCTTTCACACGGGCGTCCCGGATTAGCTCCAGATGCGTTGCGTGTGCATTGCGGGAAACGCAGACATTTTGACTGCGATGTTCAGTTTTTATAGCACGGGTGCAATGTGCTTTGCACGCGCGTGATAAAAAACTGAATGTGGTACCCAGACCCAAACCCGGACTTCTTCACTGAAGTTCGGGTTTGGGTTAGGTGTTCTGTAGATTTTATTATTTTCCCTTATAACATGGTTATAAGGGAAAATAATAGCATTCTTATTACAGAATTCTTACTAAAATGTCGATTGAGGGGTTAAAAAATAAGAAAGAAAGAAAGAAAGAAAGAAGAAGAAAGAAGACTATGCCGGCTGCGCGTTCAAGTGGATAAGGTGAGTTTTTTTTATTTTTTTATCTTTTAACCCCTCAATCAACATTTTAGTAAGCATTCTGTATTAAGAATGCTATTATTTTCCCTTATAACCATGTTATATGGGAAAATAATACAGTGAATTTACTTTAATGGGGTCCGGGGTTGCTCATCCCTATCATCTCCTAGCAAACATGCGTGAAAATCGCACCGCATCCGCACTTGCTTGCGGATGCTTGCAATTTTCACGCAGCCCCATTCATTTCTATTGGGCCTGCGTTGCGTGAAAAATGCAGAATATAGAACATGCTGTGATTTTCACGCAACGCACAAGTAATGCGTGAAAATCACTGCTCATCTGCACAGCGCCATTGAAGTGAATGGGTCCGGATTCAGTGTGGGTGCAATGTGTTCACCTCACGCATTACACCCCCGCGTAAAACTCGCCCGTACAAAAGGGGCCTAAGGCTGGTTTCAAACGGGTGTTGCGGGTGCATTGCGGGAAAAGATGCGGTTGTGTTGCGGGAACATGCACAATTTTTTCCCGCGAGTGCAAAGCGTTTTAATGCGTTTTGCACACGCGGGAGAAAAATCGGCATGTTTGGTTCAGTATTCTGTAAATTTAATTATTTTCCCTCATAACATGGTTAAAAGGCAAAAATAATAGCATTCCTTAATACAGAATGCTTAGTAGAAGATCAATTGAGGGTTAAAAAATAAATAAAAATTAACTCACCTCCTCCAATTGATCGCTTAGCTGCCGGTCTCCTGTTCTTTCTTCAGGACCTGTCAAAGGACCTGTGGTGACGTCACTGAGGTCATCACATGGTCCATCACCATGGTGATGGATCATGTGATGTATCATGTGATGAGCACAGTAATGTCACCTCAGGCCCTTTTACAGGTCCTGAAGAAAGAACAGGAGTCCGGCAGCTACGCGATCAATTGGAGGAGGTGAGCTAATTTTTTATTTATTTTTTAACCCTCATTTGACCTTCTACTAAGCATTCTGTATTAAAGAATGCTATTATTTTCCCTTATAACCACGTTATAATAGAAAATAATACAGTGAATAAACTTTCATCCTAGCAACCATGCGTGAAAATCGCACCACATCCGCACTTGCTTGCGGATTCTTGCGATTTTCACGCAGCCATATTCACTTCTATGGGGCCTGCGTTGTGTGAAAAATGCACATTATAGAGCTTGCTGCGATTTTCACGCAACGCACAAGAGATGCGTGAAAATCACCGCTCATGTGCACAGCCCCATAGAAATGAATGGGTCCGGATTCAGTGCGGGTGCAATGCATTCACGCATTGCACCAGCGTGGAAATCTCGCCCATGTGAAAGAGGCCTAAGAGTTACATAGCATCATAAATCAATATAATGTTATGCAATCCTGTCAGTGCTGGGAGCTCTCACTGAAACACTTTGCGAGTCCAATGCATGGAACTCATGTGAAACGGGCCTAAAAGCAGGAATTCAGCTGCCTTAACCAGTGCAACTGGTCAAGAAAAAGTGCCTCAGAATTGGAATAATTTTTACTTAAAGGGATTCTGTCACCAGGTTTTACCCCTGTCAGCTAAACATATGCTGATGTTCAGGGCGTCTTCACGATTCCTAATGTGGGCTTATAAATGTCATCTGTGGGCTTATTTAGCTAAAAAACTGCTTTTACTAACCTGTCAGTCAAACAAATAAGGTGCCCAAGGGGATGTTAATGGATGCAAGGTGCCGGCCACACCCGCCTCCGTTCGTGCCCAGCGCCACCTTTCCAGACTTCTGCGCCGCCTCCTAATCCTCTGTGAAGCCTCTCGCTCTCCATCCCCCCTCCTTCTGCTGTAAGATCTCGCGCTTGCGCACAGGGCTCTGCCTGATGCGCCCGTGCGGACTTCTCCATTTGGCTTCTTACAGCGAAGTGCGCATGCGCCGGCACTTCGCTCAACCCCTGTATGCGCGAGATCTTACAGCAGGAGGAGGGGGGAGGGAGGGAGAGCGAGAGGCTTCACAGAGGATTAGGAGGCGGCGCAGAAGTCTGGAAAGGCGGCGCTGGGCACGAACGGAGGCGGGTGTGGCCGGCACCTTGCATCCATTAACATCCCCTTGGGCACCTTATTTGTTTGACTGACAGGTTAGTAATAGCTGTTTTTTAGCTAAATAAGCCCACAGATGACATTTATAAGCCCACATTAGGAATCGTGAAGACGCCCTGAACATCAGCATATGTTTAGCTGACAGGGGTCAAACCTGGTGACAGAATCCCTTTAATGGAAAGTTCTGTCAAGAACTTACATTGCCCCTTTTTTTTACCATATCTACTACTGTTTGCAGGTAAAAATACAGTATTTTAGACAGAAATAACTATGCTACAAAAGTGTATAATGCAGTAAATGCACTCCAGCAGTGATTGTGGTATTTTATGTTACCAATTTAATAACTTTCAATTTTTTAGTTTATGGATAAATCTGAGAAAGAATAGTTTGCTTGCTTGCATACTAACTGAATGACAGTATATCTTCAAACCATTAATTAATATTGCTATCAGGTGAGCTGAAATTTGGATTAGTGCTGCTGGCATAAATAAGACATTCTTTCTCGTGCTCTTTCATGTTCATGCAAAAGACCCAAATTATTTATTTTGGCTCATACTACTGTCTCACGTTTTCAGACACTCATTTATCAGAGCACAAGTCATTTTCTTCTCTCTGTCTCTGCATTATTTTGAAGGGCACATGGAAATAGTACAAAATTGAGATGTATAAATATTCTGTTATCAAGCATTTGTCAACGCTTCCATTTCTTCAGCAATATTTAAAGTGATGATTAAATTGACAGACATACCCTACTCATACTAGATATAAAATATGACTTGTTTGTCAAAAGGCAAATTGCATGTGATTTTCTGTAGAATATGTGTGTTAACATTTTGGGGCTTGTTCCTCCACAGTCTGATGCTGTATGTGCTACAACTCTAGCATACTGTATATCTGCATTTCCATGTGGTTCAGACACTACTTGATACAAGTCCAGGATGACTGAAACATTGTAATTAAATGGGTTACATATGCGCAGAAGAAAATTTTCTTGCTACACACTATTAAATTTTAATCGCATTTGAAGTATTTAGATCTTGCGTTATGATATTGTCATTAAGGTACAGTAGCCCCATGCACCTCTGTGGGAGTCGTAATATAGCTCTATACAACAGAGAACTGCAATGTACCCATGCACATGAAAACTAATAGTGATGACAGCACAATTCTAAGAACATCTTGCATGCAAAAAAAAAAAAGCATTTTGTTATATCTGCGTTAATTTCTGCCTTTGCTTTGCTCAAATTCTGAAGCTATGCAGAGTGAATTAAATTGAGTCCTGAGAGGTTTGGCTGTGCCCACAGACATCTTAATTTAGAAGTTGCACATTCAATATATTCTGGCAGGATTATCCTATCATTACAGGACCTACTGAAAATAAAACTGTTTGTCAAGTAGATGTGGTGAGGCTCTGATAATTTGAGTGTGGGCCAAAGGGCAAATTGCCCAACATACATAGTGAAAAAAGTAGCTATATATGTACTAATTAGCATTGAGCAAGTTGAAGTGTCCGAAGTGGACTTCGATCCATTTTTCAGGAAAAAATTGATTTGTTGTAAAGTCAAATTTTCTTGTGTTTTGTGGTAACTAAGCCATTTTTCCTGAAATAACAGTAAAAAAAAAAAAAAAAACATACTCACCTCATCCATTTGCTCGCGAAGAGGACACCACGGCAATCCTAATTGAAGATCCCGACTGAAATCTTGTGTGCGGTGATGTATGAAGTCACCTCGCCGTCTAGCGTGATGACATCATCATGCAACGCACAAGATTTAGTTCGATGTCTTCAATCAAGATAGCCATGGCGGCCTCTTCGCAATCAAATGGATAGGGTGAGTATTATATACATATATATATATATATATATTTATTTTTTATTTTATTTTTTTACTGGATTAACCCCTGAAAACTCTCATTATTATTTTCAGATCCCGCGATCAGTTATGAATACAACATCTGAGGGGTTAAATTATGGAGGGGCAGCGTAATTGCCATTCCCCATCATTGCGCCCGCCACTTGCGACAAAGTAATTAGACAGCTAATTTCTTTGTGAAATTAGATGAAGCAGCCTAATCTAAGTTTTCATAACTTCCCTCAACATTAGTGATTAGTACAGTACACAGGCTAGGGCAACAGTTTACTTGTGAGTGTTAATGTGAAATTGAGCGTAAAGCATCAATCCTTTTCTGTTTATTCTCTATCCACACAGTTGGAATGTAATTTTATGGGGGGAGGTCCAATTTAATTAAACCACCGTATAGGTGACCAGTACACCAATACACGGGCTAGGGCAACTACTTACCTGTGAGTGATAACATGAAATTCATCATTAGGCCTCATTTGTCTGTTTTCCCATGTTTGAAATGTAAATTTTTTGGGGAGGTTCAATTTAAATAAATACAACATAAACAAACCGCCTCGGCAGTAGATTGCCTACACCATGAAGGGGGAGTATCACCTAAAACTATACTTTAAACACCTTCCCACTTATATAAAATATAACTTTTATTAATTACTTTTTTAAAGAATAAGCTCAGATCAAGCCCAAACCCAGTGGGTCATAGATACAAGTACAAATGGTACATTTATTATCTCAGGACAGTAACATTGATTGATTGTTTTACTGAGATTATTCACGATTTGTTGAAGTCTCAGCCTTTTGAAGCAGCTGTAAGACTCCTGATAAATGGTGGTTATGGCCTATTTATAACCCCCCCCCCCCTCCATTTTCTATCTAAGGAAACCCCTTCATCTGCCTTGTTGCAATTAACACTGGCCCCAGATATAGATATAAAATTGATAAATGTAGTACTAGGCCAAACTATTCCCTAAGTAGGTTACACATGTACACCCACAGCTCAAGTCGGGTACTGTTAAAACACTCCATTTGGGTTGTTTGATAATTGAGTGTGACTGTGGCAATCGCGCTGCATATTGTCTTCGTCTGTGGAACACATTTGCATTCCAGATGGCATCTCCGGCATTTACACCGTTTGAACCGATGGCTGTGGAGTGCATCTGTATGAAGAGACGAGCACTTCCGGTCCTTGAAATGCATTTGCGTTCCAAAAGTCACATCCAGCACCTACACTTCCAGCCTGATGGCTTTGGAATGCACCGATGTGAGGAGGTGATTGCTTCCGGTCTGTGGAACGCATATGCGCTCCACAGCGGCGTTCTGTGAGCTTTTAGGCTCTTTAATGCACCTGATTATCATACTTAAAAGTCTTTAATGTCTAACTATGAATGGGGATGTTAACCTTTTGACTGACTGGAGCCCTACAGCGACTATAGGATAGTTTATGGATGAAATGCAGCTAATAAGAGCAGGGGAAGTAGAGGGGTGGGATTAGAGGGGGTGTGTGATATATAAGGCGCCAATGTTGAATGAATATTGAGACACCTGACATCTAAGAAGCCTGTATCCTGGCTCAAGTCTCCCAGTGGGTCCTGATTGTAGGCACCACTGTGAGAGTCTTTATCCAGAGACTCCAGTTAAGTAGATAATCTGTTTCTCAATCCCCTGACGAACCAGTCTCTGTATTAGAAACGCCGGGATTTTATGTTCTTCTATAGATTTATCACTATCATGTGGTTTTGCCTTTCTGTGGTACACTGGTAGTAAATCACTCAGCAGGTTTCAATAGCCCATTTCCCCTTTTTTGCCAGTTTTTTGGTTATATAGTGTAAAACAGGGATTTTTAGGCCTTTTGATGCAGCTGTATGACTACTGGGAATTCCGGATGATAATCTCTGGTAGGTAAAATCTTCAAAACACAGGTAAGGGGCCAGGAAACAAACAGATATACCTATATTCTCCCTATATGCCCCACCCTAAGCCTCAGCCCAGGGACACCCCTTAAAGTTAGGGGTTCCCTGTCCTCTTGCCTAGCCTAAAAATCCCTGTTTTACCCTATATAACCAAATAAAACAGGCAAAAAAGGGAAATGGGCTATTGAAACCTGCTGAGTGATTTATATATATCGCCTACATATTATCCCCCCAATACGGAGTCATTCAAATTTGATAACGATAGCCCCGTAATGGGTACTATGTAATAATTAACATTGGATGCTTCTGATCTGATAATTAGAACAATGGCATCTGTTTCAAATACTAAGGGCTATATTGACAGGTGCATAGAGGATAAGTAAAGGTGAGACAGAGAAGTGCAACAAAATGAAATTAAACAAAATAAAAAAGGTGGAGCAACAAGGATCAGGTATACATACCAGTTTTTCAGTGTGTAAGTACCACATGTGGTCCTATCTAGAGGAAAACATCCGAATGACAGTTGCTCATTCAAGCCATGGGGATTGGATGTCATCAATCAATAGATCCATTGGCACTCCCTCTGTAATATCTTTCTATCCCAATCACTCTTTCATAGTGAGGGGGGATAACCTCAATGGATTGGAATCTTAGGGAGCTTGGATCCCCCTCATGAAATCCCTGAACATGATTTGCCACTGGTGTATCCCTTTTGTGTTTTATGTCTCCAATGTGTTCACCAATTCTCCTTCTCAATTCTCTTTTGGTCTTCACCACGGAATTTAGAGTGCAATGGCATGTAATCAAATACACCACTCCACATGTTCTACAATTTGAAAAATCCCTTATGTCATAACTCCTTCCTGTGGAGACACTTTTGAATGTCTTAGATGTAGAGATAAATGGGCATGCCACACACCCACTGCTTTTGAAAGTCCCTATGGTTCTCCTATCAAGCCACGTGCCTGCGGGTCTTGGTTTTGTATACAAACTGTACCAAACAATCTTTGATGGATTTCCCTTTCCTAAAAGTAATTGCTGGTCTAGGTGGGAGTACATCCATCAAATCAAGATCCATCTGTAGAATACCCCAATGTTTCCTAAATATCTTAAAGACTTTCTCATGGGCATTATCGTATGTACCAATTATTCTCATTATCCCCTTTCGTGAGTCCTTTTCCCGGGGCCTAAGGAGTGCATTCCTATCCGTGGCTATAGAGTGTTTAAATGCCCCTTTGAGTGTCTCCTCTGGATACCTTCTCCTCAAGAATCTACTTTTCAATTCTCTTGATTGTGCAACAAAGGTAGAGGTGTCTGTGCAATTCCTCCTAATTCGTATATATTGGCCCTTAGGTATTCCCTTCTTTAGTGGCTTTGGATGGAAACTTCCCCAATGGAGTAGGCTACTTGTCGCTGTCGGTTTTCTAAAAGTTTCGGTATCGAGCATACCCTCCCTTTTTGAAATTTTCACATCCAGGAAAGAAATCTCCCTGTCGCTGATTTCATATGTGAAGCGCAAGCCAATGGGGTTCTGGTTAAGGGACTTCACAAATGATTTAAAGGCCTCCTCTGGACCATCCCACAAGACAAAAACATCATCGATATATCTCCCCCATAGGAGGATATGGGTGGTCCAGGGATCCTAGACCTCACTGAAGACCAAACCATCCTCCCACAAGCCCAGGAGCAGATTAGCGTACGTGGGCGCACATGGGCTACCCATTGCGGTGCCCCTGAGCTGGTGGTAGAATACAGACTCAAAGAGAAAGAAATTATGGGTCAGAATGTATTTGAGGAGAGAAAGGACAAAGGCATTATATGCCCTAAACTGTATCCCCCTAATCTCCAAAAAGGATTGTGCAGCCTTTATGCCCCATTCATGTGGTATACTGCTGTAGAGAGCCTCAACATCTATGGAGGCCAACAGTGTACTATCCTCCACAGCAGTATTCTGAATCTTTAGAAGTAAATCGGCTGTGTCCCTAATAAAATAGGGCAACGAGGATACAAAAGGTCTAAGAATTTTGTCCACATATATACTTATGTTCTGGGACAGAGAATCAATCCTCGAGACAATTGGTCTTCCTTTTAGCGGGTCCCTCGCTTTATGAATTTTGGGGAGGCCATAAAATGCTGGTATCTGTGGATTCTTAGGAGTCATGTATTTTAATTCCTCAGAAGAGATCAATTTATTTTCAAAGACTTCCACTAGGATTATATTGAGTTCGCCCATGAATTTTTCTGAGGGGTCAAGTTGTAGGCGACTATAGCAATTTGAATCATTTAGAAGGGAACCACACATCTCCTGATATAACTAATGATCCATTATTACTATGTTACCCCCTTTATCTGAGGGATTAACAATAATGCTACTGTCCCTTTGTAGAGCATTCAGGGCCTCTTTCTCTCCCCAGGTGAGATTGCATTGTTGACCTCTGTGCGAACATATTTTTTCTAGAGAAAATGTTGATTCCCGAATTTTCCTGAGGAGGTGGCATCTTTTTGCTCTTTGGGTGTAGATCTGTAAAGGGGCCTTGTCCACATTCTTGGCCTGGACTCTCACTAAGGGATAACAGTAGTTTCGCATCCTCAAGACAATCAAGGGGAATGCCAAGTTTAACACACTCCTCCCTATCATTATTCCTATAGAACGTGTGCCAATTTAATTTCCGAGTAAACAGACTTAGGTCCCTTACCCATGAGAATGTCCACAGTACGGACAAACGAAAGACCCTTAGAGAGAACCTGTAGTTCATCAGAAGAAAGTGCCTGATTAGTTAGATTGATCATACAGTTCTCATCTATTTGCTTTTTTCCTCCTTCTGTATGTTGTCTCTGTCCCTCAGATGATAGGGAGGGCCCACATGGTCCCCCCCACTTTCTCCAAAAAACCCACAGATGATCCCCCCAGCAATAATATCCAACGAGGAGGAGGCATATGTTCTGCCATTTTCGTGGCCATCTCCTACCTCCTCTGCCTCTATTCCAACCCCTATTAAATGATTTTGATCTCATTATTCTCTCTGTATCGGAGGAATTAATATCAGTACTTAAGTCTTCACATCACCACCTCTACCGTCTGAATTTTCTTTTAAGAAATCAAAGGCTTTTTTCTCCCTAAAGGTGGTCAGATCTTTAGTGAATTGTTTATGTTTTGTATTATTTAGCTGGGTCTGGAAACGTTCCACAGAGGTTTGTAAAGTGGCATCTCTCCTTTTAACGTCGGGGTCACTCTTGAGTGTCAGTGCTAAAATTTGTTTGTTAAGTTTACTACAGGTATTACTGAGGATTTCTCTTTCTTCTTCCAGTAATATCTTCATAAATCTGATGTAGCTCTCAATTTTTCAATTAGTCGTGGTGATCGAGACCGTAGTGCAGGGATCAATCTTATCCTCAGACCCTTTGGTACAATTCTGTTCTTGATGTAATTTTCAAAAGTGCTTGTCTCCCACCGAGACTTTAGATTTTCCTTATAGTCATCATACAGATCTTTGAATACCGTTTTGAGTGAGCACTGACCACTTCTTTCATGTGTACCCTCCTGCTCTAAAAACACCTCCTCCTCCTTCTCCAGCCAACTGTCTGTATTAATAGGTCCTTTGAGAAAACCTGCCATAGTCACAAGAGCATAAATACAACATAAACAAACCGCCTCGGCAGTAGATTGCCATGTAGGGGGAGTATCACCTAAAACTATACTTTAAACACCTTCCCACTTTTGCAACTTTTATTAATTACTTTTTTTTAAAATAAGCTCAGATCAAGCCCAAACCCAGTGGGTCATAGAAGTACAAATGGTACATTTATTATCTCAGGACAGTAACATTGATTGATTGTTTTACTGAGATTATTCACGATTTGTTGAAGTCTCAGCCTTTTGATGCAGCTGTATGACTACTGGGAATTACGGATGAGAATCTCTGGTAGGTAAAATCTTCAAAACACAGGTAAGGGGCCAGGAAACAAACAGATATACCTATATTCTCCTTATATGCTCTTCCCCAAGCCTCAGCCCAGGGACACCCCTTAAAGGTAGGGGTTCCTGCCCTCGTACCTAGCCTAAAAATCCCTGTTTTACACTATATAACCAAAAAACTGGCAAAAAAGGGGAAATGGGCTATTGAAACCTGCTGAGTGATTTACTACCAGTGTACCACAGAAAGGCAAAACCACATGATAGTGATAAATCTATAGAAGAACATAAAATCCCGGCGTTTCTAATACAGAGACTGGTTCGTCAGGGGATTGAGAAACAGATTATCTACTTAACTGGAGTC
This sequence comes from Bufo bufo, assembly GCF_905171765.1. Classification (NCBI taxonomy): domain Eukaryota; kingdom Metazoa; phylum Chordata; class Amphibia; order Anura; family Bufonidae; genus Bufo; species Bufo bufo. The sequence continues at coordinate 475,413,099 of NC_053391.1, forward strand.
TCTGGATAAAGACTCTCACAGTGGTGCCTACAATCAGGACCCACTGGGAGACTTGAGCCAGGATACAGGCTTCTTAGATGTCAGGTGTCTCAATATTCATTCAACATTGGTGCCTTATATATCACACACCCCCTCTAATCCCACCCCTCTACTTCCCCTGCTCTTATTAGCTGCATTTCATCCATAAACTATCCTATAGTCGCTATAGGGCTCCAGTCAGTCAAAAGGTTAACATCCCCATTCATAGTTAGACATTAAAGACTTTTAAGTATGATAATCAGGTGCATTAAAGAGCCTAAAAGCTCACAGAACGCCGCTGTGGAGCGCATATGCGTTCCACAGACCGGAAGCAATCACCTCCTCACATCGGTGCATTCCAAAGCCATCAGGCTGAAAGTGTAGGTGCTGGATGTGACTTTTGGAACGCAAATGCGTTTCAAGGACCGGAAGTGCTCGTCTCTTCATACAGATGCACTCCACAGCCATCGGTTCAAACGGTGTAAATGCCGGAGATGCCATCTGGAATGCAAATGTGTTCCACAGACGAAGACAATATGCAGCGCGATTGCCACAGTCACACTCAATTATCAAACAACCCAAATGGAGTGTTTTAACAGTACCCGACTTGAGCTGTGGGTGTACATGTGTAACCTACTTAGGGAATGGTTTGGCCTAGTACTACATTTATCAATTTTATATCTATATCTGGGGCCAGTGTTAATTGCAACAAGGCAGATGAAGGGGTTTCCTTAGATAGAAAATGGAGGGGGGGTTATAAATAGGCCATAACCACCATTTATCAGGAGTCGTACAGCTGCTTCAAAAGGCTGAGACTTCAACAAATCGTGAATAATCTCAGTAAAACAATCAATCAATGTTACTGTCCTGAGATAATAAATGCACCATTTGTACTTGTATCTATGACCCACTGGGTTTGGGCTTGGGCTTTTTTTTTTAAAGTAATTAATAAAAGTTATATTTTATATAAGTGGAAAGGTGTTTAAAGTATAGTTTCAATTTAATTAACCAGCATATAGGTGATCAGTACACCAATACATAGGATTGGGCAACTACTTATCCATGAATGATAATGTGAAATTAAGCGTTAGGCCTCAATCGTCCATTTCTATTTATTCTATTTCCACACGGTTGGAATGAATTTTTTTTGGAGGGTTCAATTTAATTTAATCAGGATATAGATGATCAGTACATCAATGCACAGGTTAGGGCAACTACTTACTTGTGAGTGATAACGTGAAATTGAGCGTTAGGCTTCAAAAGTCTGTTGTTTCCGTTTATTTTATTTCCACACACTTGGAAATTATTTATTTTTTCTTTATGGGGGGGGTCAATTTTATTAAGCCAGCATATAGGTGATCAGTACACCAATACACAGGCTAGGGCAACTATTTCCCTGTGATTGCTAAAAAATTAAGGCTTAAATCTGTTTTCTTTAATTTATCTCCTGTAGGAAAGCGCAGGGGGTCATCATTGACGGAAGATATGTGTCACCGAGGTTTCTGGCTTACTGGTTGCAGCCAAAGTGCAGGGTGGGTGGCTGTTCCAGGCCAGGTTTTGGTTAGGGATATAAAACCCAGCCAGCAGTCGCAGCTGGGTGTGGATTATCCTCCATTTCACAGTGAAGCTGTGGAGTCTCTATGTTTTGGGATGTGTGCCATGATGTGTGCCGTACTAAAGGGCTGAGAGCCACATTGCTGGGAAGCAGGCCCTAAAGCCTGTTGGGGACTGCTACTGCTAAAACTGCTGACAAAGTGAATGCTTTTTGTTCTGTGGACTTGCCATGGTGTGAATGAACACCAAGACGACAAACTGACATTTTTTTTATGTGTGAATAAACTCTGCACTGTTTAAGTCAAAGACTTTGTTTTTGCCTCTGTACTGTGTCCGCTAATCTGCCTACCAGAGCGAATCCCCACATTTTGTGTCGGATGCGGGCAAACGCAGTGAGGCAGGTCTGAAGGCTGAAAAGTTTTTGGTTTCCCGGCATGTCTTATATAGAGCCGGCAAGGTTGCGACCCGAGGCCCCTGACAAAATAGAGGTGGTTGTGAAAGCCCTCATGGAGGCTAACTTGCAGCAGCGGGAGGCTAACAAACAGAAGCATGAAACTAACCAGCTGTTGTTACAACATGTGATGGCGTTGCAAGCGGCAGGAGCGTCCCAGAATGTCCACGATGCCCAGAAAGCTGTATGCGCGGCAATTCCTAAGATGACCCCCTCAGATGACGTCGAGACCTATCGGGCGGTCTTTGAAAAGGTGGCCATGAGGGAAAAGTTACACTGAGACCAGTGGGCTGAGGTCGTCGCTCCTTTCCTGGCATCTGGTCCCCAGCAAGTATTTTTTTATCTCCCCGGTTATCAAGCGGCTGACTACCCGACCGTAAAAGGTGAGATCCTGGCGAGACTTGGGGTGAATGTATTGGTCCGGGCCAAGGGGTTGCATCAGCGGGAATTTGACCCGGCTGAACCCGCCAGACCACAATATTATGATCTGCTGCACCGATTGCAAAAATGGCTGCAGCCTGACATATTGACTCCCACTGCTATGCTGGATCGGCTGTTGGCGGATGTGTTTTGGATGGCTTTGTGGTACCCTCTCCAGCACTGTATCGGCCAGGTGTCTCCGGATAATGCCTTGGAGATGGTCGACCTGGTGGAGCGCTACGAGGCCACCAGAAATCTGCAGGAGGGTTCTTTTGGGAGGCGGCCAGTCAAATCCCAGAAATCTCCACTCCAAACCCGGCGGCTGGTGCCAGCCAAACCTGCCCAGGACATACCCCCTGCAGCCCCAGCCTCAGTTGTCTGCTGGTGGTGTCACAAGCCTGGACACATAAGAGCTCATGGATACTAACTATGGCTACCGCCACTCCTTGTATGCCAGGAAGTTGTGCGCCACAGGTACCTCCGAGACTATAGACAATAGCCACCTGTGCCAGGTGGAAGTGAGGGACACCCTGGCGGTGGCACTGCTGTATTCAGGAAGTCTGGTGTCCCTGGTAAGAGCTGCCCTGGTGCGGCCCGCCAAGTATACTGTCTGAAAAGTTAGCGTTGTCTGCATTCATGGGGGTTCAGCGGTTCTACTGGCCCAGTGTATTCAGAGAGGTGCAAGAGTATTGCAAGTCTTGCCTAACATGCCAGATAACCAGCCCCCAGCCACATCTCCATAGTCCCTTGGTCCCTCTCTAGATTATTGAGGTTCCATTCGAGCGGATCGCTGTGGATCTCATGGGCCCATTATTGAAGTCCGTCATCCTCGACTACGCTACTCGGTACCCAGAGGCAGTGCCACTGCATCATACATCAGCCAAACTCATAGCTAAGAAGTTAATGGAGATGTTTTCTTGAGTCTGTCTGCCTAAGGAGGTTCTGACTGACCAAGGGACCCCGTTTATGTCCAAAGTCACAAGGGAACTCTGTAAGTTGCTCCACATAAAACAGCTATTTACGTCCGTGTATCATCTGCAAATGGAATGGCCTGGTAGAGAGGTTTAATCAAACATTCAAAAATATGTTAAAGAGAGTGGTGTCTAAGAATGGGAGGGACTGGGACCTTCTTCTGCCCTATCTCATGTTCGCAATGCGAGAGGTGCCCTATACGGCAGATACCCTCGCAGTCTGTAGGATTTGGCCAAAGAGCCGTGAGAACAACAACCCACACCGCACAAACGTGTTGTTGAATACGTCACCCAGATGCAAGGACGGATGGAAACAGTGTTACCTCTGGTTAGGGAGCATATGTAAGCAGCGCAGCGAGCCCAGAGTAGGGTCTATAATCAGCAGGCTCGGGTCTGGAACTTTAACCCAGGTGATCAGGTATTGGTTCTGGTACCAACCATAGACAGTAAGTTCCTAGCTAGGTGGCAGGGGCCCTACGAGGTACTTGAAAAAATTGGAGAGGTAGATTACAAGGTACATCAGCAGGGGAGGCAAAAGCCGGAGCAGGTGTACCATGTGAATCTGCTCAAACACTGGAAAGATAGGGAAACCTGTACGGGTTTCTAGGGGAAGCGGATTCAGTCCCTCTGTCTGAAGCAAGGGAAGCGGCTGCCACAGTGAAAATTGCTGACAGCCTCTCTTCTAAACAGGCTCAGGAAACCATGGACTTCGTTAGTCGGAACACGGATGCGTTCTCGAACCTTCCTCGACGCACTCAACATGAAATTATCACTGAGCCTCAGGCAAAAGTCTGGTAAAACCCATACCGGGTACCCAATGATCGGCGACAAGCCATCGTGGAGGAAGTGCAGCTAATGCTACAGCTAGGTGTTATTGAGGAGTCAAAAAGCGAATGGGCCAGTCCGATAGTCTTAATACCCAAACCGAATGGGACATTCCGCTTCTGTAACCACTTTCGCATACTGAATTAGGTGTTCAAGTTTGACGCATATCCTATGCCCCGAGTAGATGAGCTTATTCAGAAATTTGGCCAAGCCCGGTATTTTTCTGTGTTGGACCTCACCAAAGGGTACTGGCAGGTACCCTTTGCGGAGGCTGCAAAGGAAAAAACGGCTTTCATCATGCCAGAGGGGCTGTATCAGTACAAGGTATTACCCTTTGGTATAGAAACATAGAAACATAGAATGTGTCGGCAGATAAGAACCATTTGGCCCATCTAGTCTGCCCAATATACTGAATACTATGACTAGCCCCTGGCCCTATCTTATATGAAGGATGGCCTTATGCCTATCCCATGCATGCTTAAACTCCTTCACTGTATTTGCAGCTACCACTTCTGCAGGAAGGCTATTCAATGCATCCACTACTCTCTCAGTAAAGTAATACTTCCTGATATTACTTTTAAACCTTTGCCCCTCTAAATTAAAACTATGTCCTCTTGTAGCAGTTTTTCTTATTTTAAATATTCTCTCCTCTCTTACCTTGTTGATTCCCTTTATGTATTTAAAAGTTTCTATCATATCCCCTCTGTCTCGTCTTTCTTCCAAGCTATTCATGTTAAGGTCATTTAATCTTTCCTGGTAAGTTTTATCCTGCAATCCATGTACTAGTTTAGTAGCTCTTCTCTGAACTCTCTCCAAAGTATCAATATTCTTCTGGAGAGATGGTCTCCAGTACTGCGCACAATACTCAAAATGAAGTCTCACTAGTGCTCTGTAGAGCGGCATGAGCTCCTCCCTCTTTCTACTGTTAATGCCTCTCCCTATACACTCAAGCATTCTGCTAGCATTTCCTGCTGCTCTATGACATTGTCTGCCTACCTTTAAGTCTTCTGAAATAATGACCCCTAAATCACTTTCCTCAGATACTGAGGTTAGGACTGTATCACTGATTTTATATTCTGCTCTTGGGTATTTACGCCCCAGGTGCACTATCTTGCACTTATCAATATTAAATTTTAGTTGAACATTCCTCTAGTTTTCCTAAATCCTTTTCCATTTGGTGTATCCCTCCAGGAACATCAACCCTGTTACAAATCTTTGTGTCATCAGCAAAAAGACACACCCTACCATAGAGGCCTTCTGCAATTTTGCTAATAAAGATATTAAACAATATGGGTCCCAGAACAGATGCCTGAGGTACCCCACTGGTAACAAGACCATGGTCTAAATATACTCCATTGACTACAACCCTATGTTGTCTGTCCCTCAGCCACTGCCAATTCCAATCAACAATATGGCACTCCCGCCACGTTTCAAAGGCTAATGGACATTGTTCTCTGTCCACATCGTCTGTACGCTTTGGCGTACCTGGATCATATCGTTATCCGCAGAAACCTCAGGAAAACAAAATTGAGGCAATTCGGAATTGGCCGATCAATACTTGGCAAGGAAAGTCGTTCCTGGGAATGGTGGGATACTATATGAGTAGGGTTAAGCGAACCCGAACTCTAAAGTTCGGGTTCATACCAAACTTTAGGTTTTTTGGACCCCGGACACGAACCCGAACATTTCTGTAAAAGTTCGGGTTCGGGTTCGGCGCTTTCTTGGCGCTTTTTAAAAGGTTGCAGAGCAGCCAATCAACAAGCGTCATACTACTTGCCCCAAGAGGCCATCACAGCCATGCCTACTAATGGCATGGCTGTGATTGGCCAGAGCAGCATGTGACCCAGGCCCTATATAAGCTTGAGTCACGTAGCGCTGCACGTCACTCTGCTGTTACAAGTGTAGGGAGAGGATGTTGCTGGACTTGTGATTTCAGGGAGAGAATAGGAGAGAATCTAACTCAGCGATCTACCTAGAAATAGTTGTGTGGGGGCAGGGCACAATTGCTTTACCCTGCCCTGAGGCCATTAACCGAAAAAAAATTAATAACTTTAATAATTCTGTTAGTTAGGTGGGTGGCAGCAGCGGCGGCCATTTTATCCAAGCTCAGTGCACCAGCACTGCATCTGACATCTGACATTTTGGGACATTGCAAATCACCATTTTTTGGGAAAACTACAAGATCTGGATTAGTCAGTGTGCAATTTAAGGTAGAAATACACCCATCATTTTCTAGGGTTTGAAAAACACACTTTTTAAAAAAAAAAAAAGTATTTTCCAGATCTGCAAGTGTTGAATTCAAGTTTAATATATACAGCTTTCATATTCCGTTACCAAAAAAAGACTTTTTTAGCAATCTACAACATCTGTATTAGTCAGTGTGCAATTTAAGGTAGAAATAAACCCATCATTTTCTGGGGTTTTAAAAACACAATTTTTTTTTCAAAAAACTGTATTTTCCAGATCTGCAAGTGTTGAATTCAAGTTTAATATATACAGCTTTCATATTCCGTTACCAAAAAAATATTTTTTGGGCAATCTACAACGTCTGTATTAGTCAGTGTGCAATTTAAGGTAGAAATAAACCCATCATTTTCTGGGGTTTTTTAAAACCCATTTTTTTTTTTTTCAAAAAACAGTATTTTCCTGATCTGCAAGTGTTAAATTCAAGTTTAATATACACAGCTTTCATATTCTGTTAACAAAAAATACTTTTTGGCAATCTACAACATCTGTATTAATAAGTGTGCAATCTAAGGTAGAAATACACCAATCATTTTCTGTGGTTTGAAAAACACACTTTTTTTCTTTCAAAAAACTGTATTTTCCAGATCTGCAAGTGTTAAATTCAAGTTTAATATATGCAGCTTTTATATTCTGTTACCAAAAAAAGACTTTTTTTGCAATCTACAACATCTGTATTAGTCAGTGTGCATTTTGGGCAAAGAAATTTTTACTTCAGGCCTACAGTGGTTCAGGCCCTGTGAGATACCTCCTCAACATACAGGGGTTTGAATCAGGCATTTGAAATACAGCCATTTGAAATATAGCCATTTTGTGCAAAGATATATTTACTTCAGGCCTAGAGTGGTTCAGGCCCTGTGAGATACCCCTTCTACATACAGGGGTTTGAATAAGGCATTTGAAATACAGCCATTTTGGGCAAAGAAATATTTACTTCAGCCTACACTGGTTCAGGCCATGTGATATACCCTCTCTACATACATGGGATTGAATCAGGCATTTGAAATACAGCCATTTGAAATTCAACCATTTTGGGCAATGATATATTTACTTCAGGCCTACAGTGGTTCAGGCCCTGTGAAATACCCGCTCTACATACAGGGGTTTGAATCAAGAATTTGAAATACAGCCATTTGAAATACAGCCATTTTGTGCAAAGATATATTTACTTCAGGCCTACAGTAGTTCAGGCTATGTGAGATACCCCCTCTACATACAGGGGTTTGAATCAGGCATTTGAAATACAGCCATTTGAAATACAGCCATTTTGGGCATAGATATATTTACTTCAGGCCTACAGTGGTTCAGGCCCTGTGAGATACCCCCTCTACATACAGAGGTTTGAATCAGGCATTTGAAATACAGCCATTTTGTGCAAAGATATATTTACTTCAGGCCTACAGTGGTTCAGACCGTGTGAAATACCCCCTCTACATACAGGGGTTTGAATCAGGCATTTGAAATACAGCCATTTGAAATACAGTTATTTTGGGCAAAGATATATTTACTTCAGGCCTACAGTGGTTCATGACCTGTGAGATACCCCCTCTATATACAGGGGTTTGAATCAGGCATTTGAAATACAGCCATTTTGTGCAAAGATATATTTACTTCAGGCCTACAGTGGTTCAGACCGTGTGAAATACCCCCTCTACATACAGGGGTTTGAATCAGGCATTTGAAATACAGCCATTTGAAATAGTTATTTTGGGCAAAGATATATTTACACACCTGACCAGTTAATCTGTCCTTGAGGCTGGTTTTAAAGTCAGTATAAAACTGAGTCTGCTTATATAGAACCTACCAGTAGCCATCTGGCTCCAGGAGAAGTATATGGTGGGCTCAGCATGCATGTTGGTATTTGCATCCCTGGATCCGATGAAAGCTGTAATGGCACCGGACGGGGTTACAAGCAAAGTGTACTTGGCTTGCATGCTGACCTGCATTCCCTGGATTTTATGTGGCTGTCATGGCCCATGAACAGGTAGGAACAAGAGTTAGGGACCACTCATGAGACAGCCTTGACGCGGTGAGTGGCTTACTATGCTTTGGCCAAAATATAAACCAATGTCTCATCCAGCATGGAGGGCAGAGTGCTGGATGTAGTGTGCGATCACATTTGCATTTTCCGTTTGTATATGTATTTCGCCATAGTGATGTGCACCTGCAGGTAGGTTGTGCTGACCCAACCCCTTATTTTTTTCTTTGTAGTATATATTGGAGGCGTGGCGATCTCCTTGGAGTCATTGCACACCTGACCAGTTAATCTGTCCTTGAGGCTGGTTTTAAAGTCAGTATAAAACTGAGTCTGCTTATATAGAACCTACCAGTAGCCATCTGGCTCCAGGAGAAGTATATGGTGGGCTCAGCATGCATGTTGGTATTTGCATCCCTGGATCCGATGAAAGCTGTAATGGCACCGGACGGGGTTACAAGCAAAGTGTACTTGGCTTGCATGCTGACCTGCATTCCCTGGATTTTATGTGGCTGTCATGGCCCATGAACAGGTAGGAACAAGAGTTAGGGACCACTCATGAGACAGCCTTGACGCGGTGAGTGGCTTACTATGCTTTGGCCAAAATATAAACCAATGTCTCATCCAGCATGGAGGGCAGAGTGCTGGATGTAGTGTGCGATCACATTTGCATTTTCCGTTTGTATATGTATTTCGCCATAGTGATGTGCACCTGCAGGTAGGTTGTGCTGACCCAACCCCTTATTTTTTTCTTCAAAGATATATTTACTTCAGGCCTACAGTGGTTCATGACCTGTGAGATACCCCCTCTATATACAGGGGTTTGAATCAGGCATTTGAAATACAGTCATTTTGTGCAAAGATATATTTACTTCAGGCCTACAGTGGTTCAGACCGTGTGAGATACCCCCTCTACATACAGGGGTTTGAATCAGACATTTGAAATACAACCATTTGAAATACAGCCATTTTGTGCAAATAAATATTTACTTTAGGCCTACAGTGGTTCAGACCCTGTGAGATACCTCTTCTACATACAGGGGATTGAATCAGGCATTTGAAATACAGCCATCTTGTGCAAAGATATATTTACTTCAGGCCTACAGTGGTTCAGACTGTGTGAGATACCCCCTCTACATACAGGGGTTTGAACCAGGCATTTGAAATACAGCCATTTGAAATACAGACATTTTGTGCAAAGATATATTTACTTCAGGCCTACAGTGGTTTAGGCCCTGTGAGATCCCCCCTCTACATACAGGGGTTTGAATCAGGCATTTGAAATACAGCCATTTGAAATACAGCCATTTTGTGCAAAAATATATTTACTTCAGGCCTACAGTGGTTCAGGCCCTGTGAGATACCCCCTCAACATACAGGGGTTTGAATGAGGCATTTGAAATACAACCATTTGAAATACAGACATTTTGTGCAAAGATATATTTACTTCAGGCCTACAGTGGTTTAGGCCCTGTGAGATCCCCCCTCTACATACAGGGGTTTGAATCAGGCATTTGAAATACAGCCATTTGAAATACAGCCATTTTGTGCAAAAATATATTTACTTCAGGCCTACAGTGGTTCAGGCCCTGTAAGATACCCCCTCTACATACAGGGGTTTAAAATATAGCCGTTTGAAATACAACCATTTTGTGCAAAGATATATTTACTTCAGGCCTACAGTGGTTCAGGCCCTGTGAGATACCCCCTCTACATACAGGGGTTTGAATCAGGCATTTGAAATACAGCCATTTGAAATACAGCCATTTTTTGCAAAGATATATTTACTTCAGGCCTACAGTGGTCCAGGCCCTGTGAGATACCCCCTCTACATACAGGGGTTTGAATCAGGCATTTGAAATACAGTTATTTAAAATGCAGCCATTTTGGCCAAATAAATATTTACTTCAGGCCTACAGTGGTTCAGACCGTGTGAGATACCCCCTCTACATAAAGGGGTTTGAATCAGGCATTTGAAATACAGTTATTTTGGGCAAAGATATATTTACTTCAGGCCTACAGTGGTTCATGCCCTGTGAGATACCACCTCTATATACAGGGGTTTGAATCAGGCATTTGAAATACAGCCATTTTGTGCAAAGATATATTTACTTCAGGCCTACCGTGGTTAAGGCCCTGTAAGATACTCCCTCTACATACAGGGGTTTGAAATTTAGCCATTTTAAATAAAACCATTTTGTGCAAAGATATATTTACTTCAGGCCTACAGTGGTTCAGGCCCTGTGAAATACCCCCTCTACATACAGGGGTTTGAATTAGGCATTTGAAATACAGCCATTTGAAATTCAGCCATTTTGGGCAAAGATATATTTACTTCAGGCCTACAGTGGTTCAGGCCCTGTGAGATACCCCCTCTACATACAGGGGTTTGAATCATGCATTTGAAATACAGCCATTTGAAATACAGACATTTTGTGCAAAAATATATTTACTTCAGGCCTACAGTGGTTAAGGCCCTGTAAGATACCCCCTCTACATACAGGGGTTTGAAATATAGCCATTTTAAATAAAACCATTTTGTGCAAAGATATATTTACTTCAGGCCTACAGTGGTTCAGGCCCTGTGAAATACCCCCTCTACATACAGGGGTTTGAATTAGGCATTTGAAATACAGCCATTTGAAATTCAGCCATTTTGGGCAAAGATATATTTACTTCAGGCCTACAGTGGTTCAGGCCCTGTGAGATACCCCCTCTACATACAGGGGTTTGAATCAGGTATTTAAAATACAGCCATTTGAAATACAGTTATTTTGGGCAAAGATATATTTACTTCAGGCCTACAGTGGGTCATGCCCTGTGAGATGCTCCCTCTACATACAGGGGTTTGAATCAGGCATTTGAAATACAGCAATTTTGTGCAAAGATATATTTACTTCAGGCCTACAGTGGTTCAGACTGTGTGAGATACCCCCTCTACATACAGGGGTTTTTATCAGGCATTTGAAATACAGCCATTGGAAATACAGCCATTTTGTTCAAAGATATGTTTACTTTAGGCCTACAGTGGTTTAGGCCCTGTGAGATACTCCCTCTACATACAGGGGTTTGAAATACAGCCATTTGAAATACAGCCATTTTGTGCAAAGATATATTTACTTCAGGCCTACAGTGGTTCAAGTCCTGTGAGATCCCCCCTCTACATACAGAGGCTTGAATCAGGTATTTGAAATACAGCCATTTGAAATACAGCCATTTTGGGCAAAGATATATTTACTTTAGTCCTACACAGGTTCAGACCGTGTGTGATCCCCACTATACATACAGGGGTTTGAATTAGGCATTTTAAATACAGCCATTGTGTGCAAAGATATATTTACTTCAGGCCTACAGTGGTTCAGGCCCTGTGAGATACCCCCTCTACATACAGGGGTTTGAATCAGGCATTTGAAATACAGCCATTTGAAATACAGCCATTTTGTGCAAAGATATATTTACTTCAGGCCTACACTGGTTCAGGCCCTATGAGATACCCCCTCTACATACAGGGGTTTGAATCAGGCATTTGAAATACAGCCATTTTGGGCAAAGAAATATTTATTTCAGGCCTACAGTGATTCAGGCCCTGTGAGACACTCCCTTTTCATACTGTCGTTCTAATTTACTATTAATTAAACACCCATTTAGGGCAAGATCCTAAATTCAAAAAATATGATGAGAGCGTCAAATAAGGGATGTGGCCCAGGTCGTGGTGCTGCTGGTGGAGCTTCTTTTGTAGGGAGAGGACATGGTCGATCTGTGCCAGCTACACGCACAAGTGAAACCCCTTCCTCAGGTAGGCGACAAAACCTGCAGCGGTATTTGGTCGGGCCTAATGCTGCTCTACGAATGGTGAGGCCTGAACAAGTACAGGCGATAGTAGATTGGGTTGCTGACAGTGGATCCAGTTCCTTCACATTGTCTCCCACCCAGTCTCCTGCTGAAAGACCACAGTTGGCACCTGCAGCCGATGTTTATCAGTCTTTCACCTCACCCCCTTGCAAATCAGCCAAGCAGTCTGAGCCCCAAGTCATGCAGCAGTCTCTTCTGCTTTTTGATGACTCTGTTAGCAGGGTTTTTCTAGGGCCATCCACCTAGCTCTGCCCCAGAAGTGGAAGGGATTGAGTGCACCGATGCCCAACCACTTATCTTTCAAGATGAGTACATGGGAGGACCATCGCAGCACGTCTAGGATGATGACGAAACACAGGTGCCAACTTCTGGGGCTTTCGAAAGTGTGCAGACTGACAAGGAAGGCAGGGGTGAAGACTGGGTGGAAGATGATGTGGAGGACGATGAGGTCCTCGACCCCACATGGAATCAAGGTCATGCGAGTGACCTATGTAGTTCGGAGGAAGAGGCGCTGGTCGCACAGAGCCACCAGCACAGCAGAAGAGGGAGCAGGGTGCAAAAGTGGAGCGGCCGTCCTCTAGACAGTACGCCTCCTACTGCCCACCGCAGCAAGGGACCGAGCACACCAATGCCAGCTCCAAGGAGTTCCCTGGCGTGGCAGTTCTTCAGATAATGTGCTGACGACAAGACACGAGTGGTTTACACGCTGTGCATTCAGAGCCTGAAGCGAGGCATAAACGTTCTCAACCTGAGCACAACCTGCATGACCAGGCATTTACGTGCAAAGCATGACCTGCCATGGAGTAGACACCTCAAAAACCAAGAAATGTCTCTGGCTCCTCCTGCTTCCTCTTATGCTGCAGTCGCCGCCTCTTCATCCAACTCTGGAGTGACAGTGCCACCTGGCACCCCGCAAACAGAGGATCTGCAAGCAACACCAACACCTGGGTCACCAAGCATCTCCACAATGTCCCACTGAAGCATTCAGCTCTCCATATCCCAAACGCTGGAGAGGAAGAGGAAGTACCCCCCTACCCACCTGCGATCCCTAGCCCTGAATGCCAGAATTTCTAAATTACTGGCCTTTGAAATGCTCTCATTCCATCTGGTGGAGACGGATAGTTTTACAGGCCTTATAGTGGTGGCTGTCCCACAGTACATTGTGCCCAGCCGCCACTACTTTTAAAGGCGAGCCATCCCTTCCCTGCACAACCAAGTAGGGGACAAAATCAGGTGTGCACTGCACAATGCCATCTGTGGCAAGGTGCACCTCACTACGGATACGTGGACCAGTAAGCACGGTCAGGGCCATTATATCTCCATAACGGCACACTGGGTAAATGCGTTGGCGGCTGGGCCTGAGGCAGATAGCAGTTTGGTGCATGTCTTTCCACCACCGAGGATTGCAGGGCGCTTCAGATTGCCTCCTGTTGCTTCCTCCTCATCCGGTCAGCGTAACACCTTCACCACCAACTTCAGCACAGCCAGGGTTAAACGACAGCAGACAGTTTTAAAACTTATCTGTTTGGGGGACAAACCCCACACCGCGCAGGAGCTGTGGACGGGCCTTGAACAACAGACAGATGAGTGGTATGTGCCAGTCAGCCTCAAGCCTGGCCTGGTGGTGTGCGATAATGGGCGAAATCTCGTAGCAGCTCTGGGACTAGTAGGTTAGACGCACATCCCTTGCCTGCCACATGTGCTGAATTTGGTGGTGCAGAGATTCCTTAAAAATTACCTCGACATGTCAGAGCTGCTGCATAAAGTGTGGGCCGTCTGTGCTCGCTTTCGGCGTTCTCACCCTGCTGCTGCTCGCCTATAGCAGTGGTACTATACACCCAAAAATGTGTTAATTTCACCATAAAATGTAACTGACAATGTAGTAAAATGATATAAAGTAAAACACGTACAAAAAAAAAAAATGGATTTATGAGGTGGAGTTCCATATGGAGTAGGAGTTTGAGGAGGCGGTGGACGTAGCAGAGTAGGTGGAAGCGATGGTGGAGGAGGACGAGATAGCCAACACAGGTTTTTGGTTTAAATTTAATTTTGTAAAATTAAGGTACACTCCAAAAGAGTGTGAAATATCCAAAATACAAACATGAGCAATTGCTCTGCAGTATAACAATGGCTGCTTAGTGCCGGTATACATGTCTATTCTGCACAAGGTTATCTCCACTATTATCTGTTGGGGAGAAAGTTCATTCTGGTGACCGACCACTCCCCTCTCAAGTAGATGAGCCAAGCCAAAGAGAGGAATGCTCGGGTCACCAGGTGTTTTTTGTCTCTACAGAACTTAGAGTTTTTCGTGGAACATAGGGCAGGCAGGTTACAGGGAAATGTGATGCCCTGTCCCTGGTACACTGTCTGGCGAGTGTTCACTACCTCAGGGTTGAACAAAGGGGGGAGGTATGTAGGAAAGTGCAAGGGGCCGTCATTGACGGAAGATATGTGTCACGAGTTTCCTGGCCTCGGTGAGGTAAGAGCTGGTAATTTTAAGTGTCAGCGGCAGCTAGTGCTCACTGACACTATTGGTTATTTAGTGTGGCTGTAAAGCCGATTCGGTCCGGCTCTTACTGGGAACATCCAAAGTGCAGGGTGGGTGGCTGTTCCCCACGTTCCAGGCCAGGTTTTGGTTAGGAATATAAAACCCAGCCAACAGTCTCAGCTGGGTGTGGATTATCCTCCATGGTGGTCGGGGCTGAGCAGACAGGGGAGCCAAAAACCCACCATGATATCCCACAGTCAGATAATAGCCGAAGGGAAGGTGAGGACTGTGATGATTGTGTGCTGGACAGGACCTGGGAGCTAGATTGGGATGCTGAGGAGGAGGCAACATCAGAGAAGAAGCGTGATGGCGGCAGCAATAAAGCACAGAGGCCTTATACCTCCCAAAGAACAGCCAGGGCACGTCTGCTTCAGGATATGGTCATGCCACTGACGCTATAGGTGGGTTAGGTCCAAAACGTCCAAGAGCTAAGCCGAGCTCGGCTGCCTCTACCTCTGCTGCATGAGTATCTCCAGGTCTGGCATTTTTTCTCTGCGCTGGAAGACAAAAGCATTGCCTTGTGCAAGCTGTGCAAGAATAAAATAAGTCATGGGCAGGCATCACCCTATCACATGGGTGAAAAGAGGTGGCAGCCAGCCACCACAGCAGGAGTTTCCTCCTTTTCCTGGTTCCTCTTGAGGCAGCCAGGCCACATCCACAGCAGTATGGTGTATTTGACAATATCATCATCCCTTTCTGCTTCTCCTGCTCAGACTCTTCCTCCACTCAATCGATAATGGAATGCGTGGCCAGGAAACTACTCGACTCTCCCAGAAATCTGATGGTATGCAAGCTTACTTCCTGCCTGGCTGTTATGCAAGCGGGTGTGGACCCACTGCGCCACTGACTGGGTATACTCCTGAGGGGCGTAACTAAGCAGTTACCTGGTATTCACTAGAGCCCCTGATGGTGGGGATAGGCTTGGGCCGTAGGGTAGCTGCCAGGCGCCACTCCAGAGTAGTCCCCAAGTCAGTGACAGTGCTCGGTGCAAGCACCAAGGGGACGTACGAGGCCTGGAGGTACGGGTCAGGACAGGGGGCAATCAAACAAGATCCGAGGTCAGGGGCAGGCGGCAAACAGGCAAAGTCCATAAACAAAGTCCGAGGTCAGAGGCAGGTGGCAGAAAGCAAAGTCCAGGAGTACAATAGCAGGATTCGGTACACAGGAAGGCAGACAAGATAAACACCTTTGCACAGGAACTAGACAGGCTAGACACTGAGGTTGCTTAGGCAACTTCCTGTAATAGGAAGTGCCTTTAAATACCTGCTTCAATCCAGCCATAGGCTGCTGAGACAGAGGGCGTGTGTGTGTTGCCTCTTAGGTGAAGAGAGACACACCCATGCAAGCTTCACTACTAATGCAAGTCTCCAGCAGGAAGGAAACTCTGGCATGGAACATATGTAGCAGGGTTAAGTTAGTTGCTTCCCGTGTTTGTCAGCTGGGCGGCAGGAGGGAAAAGAGGGAGCCTGCTGATAGGGGCAGCGGCGCTGGCACAGGCCGTTGGGCTAACACTGGCTATGTTGCTGGTGGTCCATTTGCTGCCGTACTATTTAGTCGAGTCTGCTGCCTTTAGGGAGCTAATGGCGTATGCTCAGCATCACTGGAAGATTATTTCTCCCACAAAGCCATCCCTGCATTGTACTCTTGGTGGCGAAGATCATGGGCCACTCCCTGAAATTCTCAATGTGCAGCAAGGTTCACACCACGGTGGACACCTGGAGCAGCTCTTAGGGGCAGGGACAGTATATGTCTTTTATGACCCACTGGGTCAATGTTTTTTGACCCCCTTAATTGTGTCAGCCTGGCTCACACAACAGGCACTTATCAGCCTTTTCATCCATAGACACGTTCTTGTGGAAACAGGGTCGCTCTCACTACCCCTACACCCTATCATGTGTCAAGTCAAGAGTTGTCATCCCATGTTGAAGCTGATCGGTCTGGGCTAGAGTAGCAACACAGACGAGCACTTGCCTGCCTATATTATATGGCCAAAAGTATAAAACTATAGTTGCCCTTTTTTTATTGGATGAATCCCACATTAAAAAAGGTGTTTTGGTATTCTAATACTGTATGTTACAAGTATGGTTTGTCTACATCATTACTGCCAAAGAGAGTCTTGGTCAGCATACTCTGATTATTTCTGATTATGTCTGATTATTTCTAATATCAGACATTTGATACTATATTCCTTCCACATTTAACCGTGTTTTACACCTCCTTTCTTGAAGGACTCCCTCTACTATGTTGCATATGTGAAATTTACTTATTCCAAAGGCAGATACGGACCCCATAGATTGTGCAAACTACCTGCCAATTGCCCTCCTTAAAAGCATTTATCATGTAGATAAAGTTAATACAAGGTACTTACAAATTTATTGTGATTGTCCATATTGTCTCCTTTGATGACTTGATTCATTTTCCATCACAGGGTTACGACCACCATGCAATCTAGCAGCGGTGGTTGTGCTTTAACGCTCTAAAGAAAAGCAGTGGCCTCTCTGGTGGACAGTACTGTGGGAGCACTCATAAGAAGCCGCATGAACAGCAGTTCTTGTCCTGGACATTGCTGCTGGATTTCAGGTTGGTCATAACCCCTGGATAGGAACAGTGTATAATGTGATGGAAAAATGAAAAAAGCCATCAAAGGAGGTAATATGAATAATCACAGTACATCGGTAAGTGCCTTGTATTAACTTTCTCTGCATAATAAATGCCATTTGCTGAACTGAGACAAGCCCTTTAAGGGAAAAGACATTGGAATCTTGAGATTTGAGTAAAATATCATTATAGTTTTTGCAGAAATGATTAGTGACAAAAGATTAAGGCTCTGATCCCATCTGCAGGAGGTTGGAAGTTCAATTTCTGAAGAATAATCCTAAGAAGAAAAAGGTAGCAACAAAAAAAAAAAAAAAAAAATTACAGAGTAATAGCTAATGCACATTTTAAAGGCCCATGTACTCTATTACAAATCTACAATTATAATTTGAGAATAAAATGGAGCATTCATTTTAGATGCATTTGTTAAAGAATCCAAGCCATTCAAAAATTATAACCTTTCATGATATGAGATTCTGAGCCCCTCTACTCATTGTATGCAAAAAAAAGTATTTGTCACAAATAATTTTCTTGAATGCCTTGGCAAAAGAGTAATTTGAAAGCATAATCACATAGTGTTGGTAGGGGTGAGTTAAATTTTTTTAACCTTTCCGTTATTTCTTTGTAACTACCACCATATTGCTTCACAGTCTGAATAGAAACATTTGCCTCACTGCAGGTTTATGCATTTATCCATGGCATATCCAGTGGAAAAAGCATTGACAAAAATGAATGGCAAATAAAGGGTCATTAATGAAGTTACTTATATGCATGTAGTTCAAATTGTTAGTGGAAAATAACTATTTCCCTTTACCTGCTTATTAGAGATTAGTGAATTTCTTAAAAGCTCAATTCAGCTGATTCGCCGAATTTCACAAAAAAAAATTTGCTTTGTGAAGATTTTTTTTTGTAAGTAGCGGGTGCAATGACAGGGAGCTGCAATAGCGCCGCCCACATCATTGTATCCCTCAGATGCCGCATTCATACATGATCGCGGTATCGGAATGTAAAATTAACAATAAAAAAAATAAATCTAACTTACCACCTCCATTTGTTTGCGACGGGCCGTCCGCTGCCATCTTGCTTAAAGACCTTGGCCGAAATTCTGTGCGGCGCGAGATTACGTCATCACTAGAGATGAGCGAATTTTTCAAAAATTCGATTTGCCGGTTGGATAAATTATTTGGGAAAAATTTGGATCAATCTGAATATATTCAGGGCGAATTACGTAAAAAAAAACTGTTATTTCCTGGCTGCTGAGAGCCTTCATAGTGGTGTAGAATACTGTGCCTTGTAGTAACACGCATAGGGAGTCTGATTTGGTAGTGAAATACTACTGTCCGTATGACATGCAGATGACAGGTGTTGCTCTTGGAATCACTGCACACTTCACTTATTAGGGCAGTCACGGGGCCAAAACTGACCAAATAACTCAAGTATGAACTCGACCTTACATATTAGATGTTAGTGCCTAGAAGAAGCGCACTCCTTTAACACAGCTGATTCCACATAGATGTTATCAGAACCTAACGGATCCTGTCTGTGGAGCATACTCCTTCACTCGTCAGCATTTGCTCAATAATCCATCAGTATTGCTAATGCCAAAAAAAAACAGGACTGGATCTAAAACAGAGATGACACTTGAATGGAATATTTGCATGTCTTCTGTGTTTTGTACTCACTCCTGCTTTTGGCCACCAAATCATAAGCCAATACTGATGGGACCATACAGGCCTTACAGCTGCTACACA
Source organism: Bufo bufo (assembly GCF_905171765.1). NCBI lineage: Eukaryota > Metazoa > Chordata > Amphibia > Anura > Bufonidae > Bufo > Bufo bufo. The sequence goes on from NC_053391.1 coordinate 475,432,303, forward strand.
GACAGGAGCTGTTGTGCGTCTCATTTTTCCTTCCTTCTGACAGATCAGAAGAAGGGTCAAACAAATGATGATGTCAGCCAGACCAAAAGGCAAAATAGTGACCCAGTCATGAAGTGGGGAGGGTGGGAACAGCAAGAGGAGGCCACATAGTGGCACAATGACAGAGTCTGGAGGTGGTGGCAGCAGCAGTGCCACCATCAGGAGAAGGCCACCGAGTGGCACAATGAAAGAGTCTGGAGGTGGAAGCAGCATAAGGAGGCCACTGAGTGGCACAATGACCGAGTGTGGGTGTGGCAGCAGCATGAGGAAGTCACAGAGTGGCACAATCACAGAGTGTGGAGGTATAAGCAGTATGAGGAGGCCACCAAGTGGCACAATGACTGAGTGTGGAGGTGGCAGCAATATGAGGAGGCCCGAGTGGCACAATGACAGAGTGTAGAGATGGCCGCAGTATGAGGAAGCCACCAAGTGGTACAATGACAGAGTCTGTAGGTGGTGACAGCAGTAGTAGCAGCATCAGGAGAAGGCCACCGAGTGGCACAATGACAGAGTGTGGAGGTGGCAGTAGTATGTGGAGGCCACCGAGTGGCACAATGACAGAGTGTGGAGGTGGCAGCAGTATGAGGAGGCCACCAAGTGGCACAATGTCCGAGTGTGGAGGTGGCAGCAGTATGAGGAAGCCAACGAGTAACACAATGACAGTATGGAGGTGGTAACAGCATCAGTAGCAGCATCAGGAGAAGGCCACCGAGTGGCACAATGACAGAGTGTGGAGGTGGTAGTAGTATGAGGAGGCCAACGAGTGGCACAATGACAGAGTGTGGAGGTGGCAGCAGTATAAGGAGGCCACCGAGTGGCACAATGACAAAGTCTGCAGGTGGTGGCAGAAGCAGCATCAGGAGGAGGCCAGAGAGTGGCAAAATGACAGAGCCTGGAGTTGGCAGCAGCAGCAGTAGAAGCATCAGGAGAAGGCCACTGAGTGGCACAATGACAGAGTCTGGAGGTGGCGGCAGAATCAGTAGGAGGCCACAGAGTGGCACAATGACAGAGGGCGGAGGTGGCGGCAGCAGCAGCATCAGGAGGAGGCCACGGGGTGGCACAATGACTGAGTGTGGAGGTGGCGGCAGCATCAGGAGACCACATAGCGGCAAGGTGACATAGTGTGGAGGTGGCGGCAGCATCAGGAGGCCACAGAGTGGCAATGTGACATAGTGTGGAGGTGGCAGCAGCATGAAGAGGCCACAGCATGAGTAGTGATGAGTGGCATAGGCAATATTCAAAGTAGCGATATTTTGCAAATTTTTGGCTGGATATTCACCATAAATTTGCGAATTCAAGAATTTGTGATCTCCAGTCATTGTTTACTTGATTATGAAAATAGGCAATGTAATATATTCACAATAAAATCATGATAAATTTGCGATTAGAATATTCAACACTATTTGCAAATACTAATATATACTGTAGCACTATATTCAAAATATTTATGAATTCTCAAAGTGGCAATATTCGCGATTAAAATTTGAGATTCGAATATTCAAGCTCAACACTAAGCATGAGAGGGCCACAGAGTGGCACGATGACGAGAAATTGCGGCGGTGGCAGCAGCATGAGGGGGCCAGAGAGTGGCACTATGACGAGAGATTGTGGAGGTGGCAGCAGAGTGGCCGATTTGTCTATTCATTTATAAGGGAATATGGAACAGAACAGAAGGTTAAAATTTCTTAACTTTATAAAGTGTTGCTTAAAATACGATTTAATAATGCATGTTCTCCGGCACGAAAGGCTTGGCAAATTGATTGTCCGTGAATTTCCCTCAAAGATTGGGATAATATATTGACAAATTTAAGTTTAATTTCTTATGATTTTAATCAAGTTTTCGACCGAAATATGTCAATAAAGATTTTACCACATATAACTACAGCGCTGAACGCTGAATAAATACTAGTTTCTTGACAAAAATAAGTAAATAAACACTTACCACATATAACTGCAGAGCTGAACGCGGAATAAAATTAGTTTTTCGACCAAAATACGTCAATAATGATTTTACCACATATAACTGCAGTGCTGAACACTGAATACATTTTGTTTTTCGACCGAAATACGTCACAAAAGGTTTTACCACATATTACTACAGCGCTGAACGCTGAATAAATGTTGTTTTTCGACCAAAATAAGTCAATAAACACTTTACCCCATTTAACTGCAGCTCTGAATGTGGAATAAATTTTGTTTTTCGACCGAAATACTTTAATAAAGATTTTACCACATACAGTATAACCGCATCGCTGACCACTGAATAAATTTAGCTTTTCGACCGAAATACTACAATAAAGATTTTACTGCATATAACCGCAGCTCTGACAGCTGGATACATTTTGTTTTTCGACAGAAATAGGCAAATAAACACTTTACCAAATATAACTTCAGCGCTTAATGCTGAATAAAATTTGTTTTTCGACCGAAATATGTCAATAAAGATTTTACCACACAAAACTGCAGTGCTGAAAGCTGAATAAATTTAGTTTTTCGACAGAAATAAGTCAATAAACCCTTTACCACATATAACTGCAGCGCTTAACGCTAAATGAAATTAGTTTTTCGACCGAAATACGTCAATAAAGATTTTACCATATATAGCTACAGTGTTGAATGCTGAATCAAATTAGTTTTTCGACCGAGATACGTCAATAAAGATTTTACCACATATAACTGCAGTACTGTACGCTGAATAAAATTTGTTTTTCGACCGGAATAAGTCAATAAAGATTTTACCACATATAACTGCAGCGCTAAACGCTGAATAAATTTAGCTTTTCGACCAAAGTGCGTCAATAAAGATTTTACCACATATAACAACAGCGCTAAACGCTGAATACATTTTGTTTTACGACCGAAATACATCACAAAAGATTTTACCATATATAATTGCAGCGCTAAATGCTGAATACATTTTCTTTTTTGACCAAATTAAGTCAATAAACACTTTACCACATATAACTGCAGTGCTGAACGCTAAATAAATTTAGTTTTTCGACCGAAATAAGTCAATGAACACTTTACCACATATAACTGCAGAGCTGAACACTGATTAAAATTTGTTTTTCGACCGAGATACATCAATAAAGATTTTGCCACATATAACTGCAGAGCTGAACGCTAAATAAATTTAGTTTTTCGACCAAAATACTTCAATAAAGGTTTTACTCCATATAACCGCAGAGCTGACAGCTGAATAAATTTAGTTTTTCGACCGAAATATGTCACAAAAGGTTTTACTGCATATAACTGCAGTGCTGAATGCTGAATAAATTTTGTTTTTAGACCGAATTAAGTTAATAAACACTTTACAACATATAACTGCAGAGCTGAACTCTGAATAAAATTAGTATTTTGACCGAAATAAGTAAATAAAGATTTTACAACTTATAACTGCAGCTCTAAATGCTGAATAAAATTAGTTTTTCGACCAAAATACTTCAATAAATATTTTACCACACATAACTGCAGCGCTGAACACTGAATATTTTTTTTTTTTACCGAAATACGAAACAATAGGTTTTACCACATATAACTGCAGCCCTGAACGCTAAATAAATTTAGTTTTTCGACCAAAATAAGTCAATAAGCATTTTACCACATATAACTGCAGCACTAAACGCCAATTTTTTTTTTTTTATTGCTACCGAAATACGTCACTAAAGGATTGGGACTCTCCACCTTGGGTCACCACAAGCCATCAGCTCTCTGAAAGGTGCAGAGTTCACCACTTGGAAAGGGAGGGACTGCAGCACCAGCTTCTGCGCCGTTGGATGCATGCACGCATACTGTTTTCTCTTGGCCATTGCTTCGGTGAATGATTGCTGACGGAATGACTGACGAGGAGTAGGAGGAGGAGGAGCATCAGGACCAGCAGACGATGGGAACGACAGACAGCTCCCTTCACCTGAGGTTGTGGAGCCTTGAATGCCTGAAATCGGGTGCAGAGTGCCACTGCGTGATGCAGCGGTTTCTGCAGAAGGCTGGACCACCACATCAGAGCCATGGTTCTCCCAGGCCACTTTATGGTGACGCTGCATATGTTGACGCTGGGCCGTGGGGCAACATTGGCACACTGGCCATGCTTTACCTTCTGCCCACAAATTCTTCATATGGTCATGTTCACCTCCTCCTCCGGAGGCTGTACAAAAAACTGTCACACTGCAGAGTAGTTGATTTTACCGACAACACTATGCACTGACTGACTGCTACCGCTGCTGCTTCCGTGAACCTGTGGACCCCTCCTGATAAGGATACATTTTTATAAGAATACATTTTTTCGTTTTCTACTGAAATGCACAACTAAAGGCTTTACCAGGCATTACTGCGGCGCTGAACGCAGAATAAAGGTATTGTTTTTTACCGAAATACTAAAAGCTGAATATATTTAGTTTTTCGACTAAAAAATATGTCACTAAAGGTTTTGCCACATAGAACTGCAACAGTGAACTCTGAATATATTTTGTTTTTCTACCGAAATACGTCACTAAAGTTTTTACCACTGTGACACACTGAGTGGTTGTATCTGTCAAGGCAGGTATTTTCCTCCCAGCTGGTTTCCAGCCAGGTGAGGTCAAATACCGGACCAGAGTTTAAGTGCCGGTCCGGTTTTGGAAGCACCTGTGGCTGGGCTCAGCAGAGATGTCTCTGCTTTTGGGATCTGAGGCTTTGTGCCATGCTGGAGGGCTGAGAGTCGCACGCTGGGGAAACAGGCCCCCTAAAGACTACTGTGGACTACTGGAGGCAGAACTGTCAACAAGGTGACTTGTGTTATATGAGCTTTCCATTGTGTGTGAATTAACACCAAGACTGCAAAGTTACCTGCTGTTTTATGCAATTGCCTCAAGTTTGAATAGGCACTGACATTTTGAGTAGTGTGCAAATATTCTAATCGCAAAATTCGCGAATATCTAGAATATAGTGCTATAATCTACGTAATCGCGAATATTCTAGATTTTTTTCATCAGTACCCATGATCCCCTTATGCTTCTCGCTTGTGGGCCAATGAGAAGGCTGCAATGTCTTTGACTTTAGGAGTAGTGTTGATCGCTAATTTTCCGATTGCCGGATGACTTGAGATCACAAATTCTCAAATTCACGAATATATGACGATTGTTCACCCAAATATTCGCAAAATATTGCAAATTTGAATATTGCCCCTGCCGCTCATCACTGGTTTTAAGTTATAAACTTATCGTATTTTGCCTCTGTACTGCGCCCACTTACCCTATCTACCAGAGCGAAACCCCACACCACATATAACTGCAAAAGTAAACTTTGAATATATTTAGTTTTTGTACTGAAATTATAATAACTGCAGAAGTGAAATGCGTATATATCTTTCATTTTGTACTGAAATAGACCAGTAAACACTTTTAGCAGAAATAAATGCACAAGTGAAGTGCGTATATTTTTTTCCTTTTTGTATTAAAATAGGACACTGAACACTTTCACCACATATAACTGCAGAAGTGAAATGCGTATATATTTTACCATTTTGTACTGAAATAGGCCACTAAACGCTTTTTGCCACAAATAAGTGCACCACTGCGTTAATTTTTTTCTTTCTGTACTGAAATAGGCCTTTAAAACGCTTTCAACACATATAACTGCAGAATTGAACTGAGAATATATTTTTCTTTTTGTACTGAAATAGGCCAGTAAACGCTTTTAGCAGAAATAAATGCACCAGTGAGTTGTGCATATATTTTTCTTTCTGTACAGAAATAGGCCACTAAACATTCTTGCTACAAATAAGTGCACCAATGAAGTGCGTATATTTTTTCTTTCTGTACTGAAACAGTCCAGTAAACACTTTTGCCATAAATAACTGCACAATAGAGATGTCGCGAACATAAAATTTTCCGTTCGCGAACGGCGAACGCGGATTTTCGCAAATGTTCGTGAACGGGCGAACCTGCAATAGACTTCAATAGGCAGGCGAATTTTAAAACCCACAGGGACTCTTTCTGGCCACAATAGTGATGGAAAAGTTGTTTCAAGAGGACTAACACCTGGACTGTGGCATGCCGGAGGGGTATCCATGGCAAAACTCCCATGGAAAATTACGTAGTTGAAGCAGAGTCGGGTTTTAATCCATAATGGGCATAATTCACCTAACATTCCTAAATTGTTTGGAATAATGTGCTTTAAAACATCAGGTATGATGTTGTATCGATCAGGTAGTATAAGGGTTACGCCCACTTCACAGTGACAGACCAAACTCCCCATTTAACGCACCGCAAACAACCGCAAACAGTCCATTTGCACAACCGCAAACTCCCCATTTGCACAAGGTTGGATACTAAGCTAGCCATGTCCCGTTCCTTGTCCTCACTGACGTAATTGAAGGTCTCTTCCTCCACCCAGCCACGTACAACACCAAGGGTCCCCGAAAGGTGACAACAAGCCCCCTGGGACGCCTGCTGTGGTTAGTCTTCCACCTCCTCAAAGCCACCTTCCTCTTCTGACTCCTCTTTTTCAGACTCCTCTCTCTGCGTTGCCACTCTCTGCATTATTATAAGGTGTGTTAAGTAGTACTATTCCTATCAGTTTAATCCCTGTTACGTCCCCTATCAGGGGACGTGTATGGAATAGATTTTAGGAACCGGGAGATGGAAAAAGATGCTTGGTCGGTCCTCCTACTTCCAATTTGGGGCACTGCGCGTGCAATATGCTGTGCCACCAGATAGGAGTGGTGTATTAAGTAGTACTATTCCTATCAGTTTAATCCCTGTTACGTCCCCTATCAGGGGATGTGTATGGAATAGATTTTAGTCAACCGCAAAGAGTTGTCAATAGTTAACACACTCATGACATAAATTTTATTCCTCTATGCTGCATCAATCTTGGTGTGGTGATGACTGTGCTTGTGCGCACATTTGGGAGATTGCAGGCGATGGGGGTTTTTCAAAGCCTATGGTCATGCTGAGGTAGTTCAGTGACAGTTAAGTGACCCAGAAAACAATGATTCTGCAGTGTGGGCCCATTGTTGGCCTAGTAGGCTTTAATGATCACCTTAGATGATCACAAAGAAAATTTATGTTTTTTCTATGCAAAATTATCCAGCCGATCGCTTTTGGTCTGTTCACAATGAAGCAACGACCTTATCATCTGGGGTGTGTCAACATTGCCATTGGCAACACACTCATAGAGGTGGTCGCTTCATTGTGATACGCAAGCCCCTTCACCACAACAAGGTAACGATCATGAAGGGGAATTGACACATGTATGTGCCTTTTTTTGTTTTGTTTTTGCACCCACAGTGCAGCAGAAAAATTTATGTCTCCCAGGCAGAAAGTGCCCTAAAACATTGCGGCTTGAACCCTAGTTGGTGGCGGATAAGTCACGCAAGTCATCCGGCATTCAGAGATAAAATACAGCAGTGTGTGGACCATTTTTAGCCCAAGGCAGCTCATCTCATCAGGCCTTTTTTAGTCGACTGTATCGCCCACTGTCAGTCCCTTCGGGATCCATGCCTCATTCATCTTAATAAAGGTGAGGTAATCTAGACTTTTTTGACCTAGGCGACTTCTCTTCTCAGTGACAATACCTCCTGCTGCACTGAAGGTCCTTTCTGACAGGACACTTGAAGCGGGGCAGGCCAGAAGTTCTATCGCAAATTGGGATAGCTCAGGCCACAGGTCAAGCCTGCACACCCAGTAGTCAAGGGGTTCATCGCTCCTCAGAGTGTCAATATCTGCAGTTAAGGCGAGGTAGTCTGATACCTGTCGGTCGAGTCGTTCTCTGAGGGTGGACCCCGAAGGGCTATGGCGATGCGCAGGACTTAAAAAGTTCTGCTTGTCCTCCATCAACAACACGTCTGTAAAGCGTCCTGTCCTTGCCGGCGTGGTCGTGGTAGGAGGAGGATTACTTTCACCTCTTCCCCTGTTAGATTCCCGTTGTACTGTGACATCACTTATACGCTCTGTAAAGCATACTTTTTAATTTATTTTGGAACTGCTGCATCCTTTCCGACTTGCGGTAATTCGGTAACATTTCAGGCACTTTCTGCTTATACCGGGGGTCTAGTAGCGTGGCCACCCACTACAGGTCGTTCTCCTTCAGCCTTTTTATACGAGGGTCCCTCAAAAGGCACGACAGGATGAAAGACCCCATTTGCACAAGGTTGGATGCCAAGCTACTCATGTCCCGTTCCTCATCCTCAGTGATCTCACTGAAGGTATGTTCTTCCCCCCAGCCACGTACAACACCACGGGTACCAGATAGGTGACAACGAGCACCTTGGGATGCCTGCTGTGGTTGGTCTTCCTCCTCCTCCTCAAAGCCACATTCCTCCTCTGACTCCTCTTCCTCACACTCCTCTTCCAGCGTTGCTGCAGGTCCAGCAAGCGATGCTGATAAGGCTGTTTCTGGTGGTGATGGTGACCACAACTCTTCCTCTTCCTCTTCACGCTCATCTACGGCCTGATCCAGCACTCTTCGCAGGGCACGCTCCAGGAAGAAAACAAATGGGATGATGTCGTTTATAGTGCCTTCGGTGCGACTGACTAGGTTTGTCACCTCCTCAAAAGGACACATGAGCCTGGGGGCGGAGCTAGCGCCGGAGCCGAGCGGTCATGTGAAGTGCTGCTCTCCTGTTGATTTTACCCTCAAAGCCTGTTTAAACAGCCCTACTGGTCACTAAAATGGTCAAGATAGGTGGCCAAAAACCTTATGACCAAGCAAGTCAAGCCCGTTCCTCCAGCCAGCCTGGCGATATGGATAGTTTTATAAAAAATGCGGCGGCTATTGCAGTGAACAAGGAACCTAACATGGCGCCCGGCACTCCAAGAGGCGGCAACTCCAGACCAGCCAGAGAGACGGCCGACATAGAAGGGGTAAGAGATGACTCCCCTGACCCTGACAGCCTCCCCATCTCCCGATCCTACCTCATAGAGGCACTGCTAGACGCCTTGGGTCCCCTCAGCCTGGATCTCGCTTCTATCAAGGAGGACGTCCGTCATATAGGCAGACGGGTGGAGGCCCTAGAGGAGAATCAGGCGGCCTTCATTACTCACCAATCGTAAGCTTCTAACAGCTTGTCTGAATGCCAGAAGCACCTTAACTCCCTGTACTCAGCGATTGAGGAACAGGAAAATAGAGGCAGGAGAAATAACCTGCGGTTCCGAGGGATACCTGAGTCTGTGTCCCCAGTGGATGTCCCGCATGCTGTCATTTAGATCTGCCTCCAAATCCTGGGACCGGACTCAGTACATGAGGTGATCATTGAAAGGGCGCACAGAGCCCTTTGCCCTAAGCCGCAGGCTTCAGAGCCCCCACGGGACATTATTTGCAAATTTTTACATTTCCCAGTCAAGGAGGCCATAATGTCTGGGGCTAGGCAAACAGAACCGCTGAGATGGGAGAATAACACTATCGCTGTGTACCAAGATCTAGCACAGTCCACTCTGAAGAAACGCAGATCCCTTAAGCCACTAACGGAATGGCTCCGTCAGCATAACATCGCTTACCGCTGGTCCTTCCCGTTTGGTCTGTCGTTTCTTCATGACGGCCGTCGCATCATCATTTCCTCCTATTGCGACCTAGAGAAAGCATACGCTCACTTGAAAATCTCCCCTCTGGACATAGAAAATTGGGAGATAGTCCAGAACTTATCATCTTTGACGCCTCTGCCTGTAGTATCACCCTGGGAAACCCTGCGTACTCCAAGATCTCAGAAAAGCAAGAGCGGATACCTGCCGTCTACCGCAAAGAGACTCTCTTTGCCGGATAAATGATCCTTAATATCCCAGGTCCCTGACCTCTCCAATCCAGTAGTATTAATTACTGAGGGTTCTATCTACATACTTGTATGACGTTTTGTCTATATTCCCCCTCATTGTCACTATGTTTTGTACTAACCTACTCAGATGGTAATTTCATGTCTGAGCTTACCTATAAGTTCTTGTTATGTTTTTTGTTACTTGTTCTTACTTTTTCTCATTGTGACAGGTATACTTCATCCATGCTTGAGAAGGTGTTCTTCTACTTTGTCAATACCGGAAGTAAGATTTTTACTATGCACACTTGTTTTTTCCTCTTACCAAACAGGTTATCTACACAGTGCACACTTGCCCTCTGACTCTCACCCTGCCAGGCAGCGCCTTTCCTAAGGGGACCAGGTGGACCTCCCTACTTTCCCCGCCTCTCACATTTTACATAAGATAATGGCGGTCGTTCACCTGGTTTCCTACAATGTTAAGGGACTAAGATCATCCTCCAAAAGGTGCAGAATCTTTTCATTGCTGAGAAAAGAAAATAACTCTGTGATTTTCCTCCAGGAAACTTATTTCAAACATGGTCATTACCCCAATCTTTCGTACGCTAAATTTCCCACGTGGTATCATTGTGGAGCTGGTGGTGGTGCCTCAAGGGGTGTGAGTATAGGTTTTTGCAAAGATTTTACTTTTACTTTTCAGGCCCAAATCCCAGACCTGGATGGTAGATACCTCATACTGAAGGGTTTGATAGGCCGACAGGTCTTCACTCTAGTAAATGTTTATGCCCCCAACTCCGGACAGGTAGATTGGTTCCTTTCCCTCCTGAACCTGTTAGAGGAACATATAGAGGGCACCTTAATCTTGGGAGGTGACTTTAATCTAACCCTCAATCCACTGTTAGACTCATCCTCTAAAAAGTCCTCAGTTTACATCAGAGGCCTTAAAGCCCTTCAGGTTAGACTTTAATTTGGGCCTGGTAGATGTATGGAGGTGTCTACACCCAGATGAGTTAGATTTTTCCTATTATTCACCGGTCAATGACACGTATACTAGGATTGACTATGTGTTTATCTCCAAAGAAAAATTACAACTATGTAAATTAGCTAAAATTGGAGACATCACACTATCCGATCACGCCCCTATAACATGTGAATTACATGTGTTATCGTCCCCCTCTAGAACCCCAAACTGGCGCTTCAATGAATCCTTATTAAGCAACAATACACATAAGGCCCAGATAGCCTCCCATCTTGAAGAATACTTTTCTATCAACAATACCCCAGATATTTCTCCCCAAACGTTATGGGATGCCCATAAACCCTATATTAGGGGTAAACTCATAAGCCTTTGTTCTTTCCTTAAAAAAGAATCAGAGAAAAAACTAAACCACCTTCTGTCACGAATACATACACTTGAAAAACAGCATAAATATTCCCATCTTGCTCTGCACCTGTCGGAACTCCTGACCCTTAGATCAGAACTTTAATATTTTTTGTCATCCCAACAGAAGTTTTATGCTCATGGCAATAAGGCTTCTAAATATATGATCCGGAGGATAAAACAGAGGAGGGAGTCCCGATATGTCCAGAGCATCAAATCCCCGCAAGGTATCTCTTTGTTTAAATCAGAGGAAATTGCCGAACAATTTAAACTTTTCTACAAGTCACTATATAATCTCCCTCCACATGAACTCAAATACTCCCCTGAGGAAAAAATACCTTGAGCCAAACACTTCCTGGATTCCCTTTCACTTCCTACCTTAACCCCTGCCCAAAAGGAACTTCTTGTCAGACCATTTTCTCCCCAAGAGTTGGAGGCGGCTATAAAAACAACCCCTAAAGGGAAATGCCCAGTCCCTGATGGTCTCCCGATACTTTATTACTCCTCCTTTAAGAACATTCTTGCCCCCCACCTGCTCCCAATTTATAACTCTTCTCTGGGAGGGACCCCCACATCCACTGACATGACTAGAGCAACTATCACCATAATCCCCAAGGATGGAAAGGATCCCACTTCCTGCTCTAACTATCGCCCCATTTCCCTGCTCAATGTGGACCTAAAACTCCTAGCTAAAATGCTCGCCCTTCGCCTGAATATCTTTCTTCCTACTTTAATCCAACCGGATCAGGTGAGCTTTGTCAAGGGTCGTGAGGCCAAGGATAATACCACTAAAGTCCTAAACTCCCTTTACTATGCCTCTCACAAACTTACTCCCTTAATCCTGATTGGCACGGACGCTGAGAAAGCTTTTGACAGAGTTGATTGGTCCTATATCCGCTCTACTTTACAAAAATTCCAAATTCCAGACTCGTTCATAAACTCAGTCTTTTCAATGTATACCCAAGCCTCAGCGTCCGTGTCAGTTAATGGAATCCTCTCCTCTGGCTTTCCAATCAGGAACGGGACCAGACAGGGCTGCCCCCTCTCCCCCCTTATTTTAATCCTCATCATGGAAACCCTCTTACAAGCGTTGAGGCAGGAAGAAGACATTCGAGGCCTACAAGTTGAGGGTATAGAATTCAAATTAGCTGCTTTTGCAGACGACCTCCTAATAATTACAACTAACCCCTCTAAGTCCATGCCCATCATTCTCTCATTATTGAGCCAATTTGGATCATTATCTAATTTCAAAGTTAATCCCACCAAATCTCAGGTCCTACACATGGGACTCCCCCGCACAACTCTCGCTTGCCTCAAGGCCTCCACCCCTTTTAACTGGGACACCCAACAGTTAACATATCTAGGTGTCAAACTTACCCCCTTCTATCCGATGCTCTAAACTATAAACCCCTTTTGTCATCCATTATTGCTCAATTGGACTCATTAAATTTCCCCTTTTTACCATGGTTTGGAAGAAAGAACCTACTTATATCTCTAGTCATGCCGAGACTCACATACTTAATGCAGACACTCCCTATAGAACTGCCCAACTCTTTTTTCAGACTTTTAAACAAACACATACGAAAATTCATATGGCAAGGTAAGGCCCCTCGCATCTCCTTCTCTACGCTTTCCAAGCCCAAAAAAGCCGGAGGGATAGGACTGCCAGATCCTGAAGCATAAATGAGATCTATCCTTCTATCCAGGATAGTCGACCTGATTAGGTCTCCCTCCACCAAGACATGGCTTGTCCTGGAAAACTCATTTTTAAATACTCCCCTTCGGGCCCTACTATTGTTGGGTAAACCCCCCCCCCCCCTGCCTGTGCCTTATTCCTAACTCAATGATTAGGAACACTCTTAAAGCTTGGAGATGGTTTTCAGCTAGAGAGGGATCCATATCCCTACCTTCCCCCTTGTTGCTTGCTAGAGACATAGTCTCCCTAGCCCTTAGAGAACTTAGGGATTGCTTTCCCCTCTCCCTGAGATCTTCTGATACCCCCCATAGGGGAGTTGATAGACTCAGATGGGACACTACCCCCTGACCAAAAATTATGTGAACTCCTTAAAATAAAACGATGTAACCCCATCCCACTGAAATTTCTCAAAACAGAAATCCTCTCCTCCCTTAAAAAAAAAACATCCCAAAGAGAACTCTACTGGTTCGAAAAAATACTAAGCACTACCCTCTATCCCTCCAAACCTATCTCTACAATCCCTCTTCATATTTAAATCCTCACTGGCTGATGCAAAACAGGCCTACTTCTCATCTCTCATATCTTCTCTGTCACACAGCCCTAAACAACTTTTTAGCACTTTTAACTCCCTTCTCCGTCCCCCAGCGCCCCCACCCTCTCCTCTCTTCTCAGCTGAGGACTTTGCCAAATATTTCAAACAAAAGATAGTCAACATCAGAGACAGCTTCACTACACAGTCCCCACAGACCCTCTACACAACTGCTCGGTCCTCTTCTCCCAAAACCCGCTTCTCCACCATTACAGAAGAAAAACTCTCCACTCTACTCTCCAAATCTCATCTGACCACCTGTGCACTTGACCTAATCTCATCCCACCTCATCCCTAACCTCACCACAGTGTTTATCCCAACCCTAACTTATCTCTTCAACCTATCACTAAACTCTGGTGTCTTCCCCTCTGCTTTTAAACATGCTACCATTACACCCATCCTCAAAAAGCCTTCACTTGACCCATCTTCCTTGTCCAGTTATCGCCCCATATCACTTCTTCTGTATGCCTCAAAGCTACTTGAACAACATGTCCATTCAGAACTGTCCTCCCACCTCTCCTCCTTCTCCCTCTTTGACCACCTACAATCTGGCTTACGACCCCACCACTCGACCGAGACTGCCCTTACCAAAGTCACCAATGACCTACTGACAGCCAAAACCAAGAAACAATACTCTGTCCTCCTTCTCCTTGACCTGTCCTCTGCCTTCGACACTGTTGACCACTCCCTTCTGTTGAAAACTCTCTCATCTCTTGGCATCACCGACCTGGCCCTCTTCTGGATCACATCATACCTTACAGACCGGACGTTTAGCGTCTCCCACTCTCGCACCACTTCCTTGTCTCATTCCCTCTCTGTTGGTGTCCCGCAAGGCTCTGTCCTAGGACCCCTGCTCTTCTCTATCTACACTTTTGGCCTGGGACAGCTCATAGAGTCCCATGGCTTTCAGTATCACTCCTACGCTGACGACACACAAATCTACCTCTCTGGTCCAGACATCACCACCTTACTATCAAGAATCCCACAATGTCTATCTTTTATATCATCCTTCTTCGCCTCTCGCTTTCTAAAACTTAACATGGATAAGACAGAATTCATAATCTTTCCCCCATCTTGTTCAACCCCCCCAACAGACCTATCTATCATGATCAATGGCTGCACACTCTCCCCGGTCAACAAAGTCCGCTGCCTTGGAGTGACCTTGGATTCTGCACTTTCCTTCCGACCGCAAATCCAAGCCCTTTCCACCATCTGCCGCCTCCAACTCAAAAACATCTCCCGCATCTGTGCCTCATTATCTTCCGCCTAGACTACTGCAACATTCTCCTCTGTGGCCTTCCATCTAGCACTCTCGCACCCCTCCAATCTATCCTCAACTCTGCTGCCCGACTAATCCACCTCTCACCCTATTACTCCTCTGCCTCTCCCCTCTGCCAATCCCTTCACTGGCTCCCCATTGCCCAGCAAATTCACTTCAAAGTACTAACAAATACATACAAGGCCGTCCATAACCTGTCCCCTCCCTACATCTCTGAGCTACTTTCCCGATACATCCCCACACGCACTCTCCGATCCTCACAAGACCTCCTTCTCTCCTCTCCTCTTATCGCCTCTTCCCACAATCGACTCCAAGATTTCTCCCGTGCATCCCCCATACTCTGGAACTCGCTACCCCAACATATCAGACTCTCACCTACATTGGAATCCTTCAAAAGAAACCTGAAAACCCACCTCTTCAGACAAGCCTACAACCAGTGACCCTGCTGCCTCTATACCGCCATGTCCTACTTAACTCGCACCTACTGTGTCCTTCTCCCATACCATGTAGATTGTAAGCCCTCACGGGCAGGGCCCTCTCTCCTTCTGTACCAGTTTGTAACTTGTCTTGTTTATGATTAGTGCAATTGTCTCTATTATGTATGTGCACCGCTTATCATATGTACAGCGCTATGGCACGAATGGCGCTTTAATAATAAATAATAATAATAATAATAATAATAATAAAACGTGCCTTTATAATAAAAACTCCTCAGACCTCTGTTGGAGGTGTAAAACAGTAAAAGGTTCCTACTTACACATCTGGTGGTCCTGCAGCGTGATCAAACCATGGTGGGAAGAAATAGTGAAAATTACAAACAGAATCTGTCAAACTGCTATTGCTTGTACACCAGAATTAACTCTCCTCTCCTTGGGGATCCAAAAAATCCCCAAAAATAAAGCATCCCTTTTCTCCCTTATGCTGGGATCCGCCAGACTACTCCTCCCAAGATTCTGGCTTACCTCTGACACCCCCAGCCTTGAGAACTGGTACGCTAAGATAGACCAGATTTATAGGTTGGAAGAGATTTCTCATTGGGAACTAAGAACAAGGTCTGTTTTTCTTAATATATGGAACCCCTGGAAGAAGTTCAGACATTACTCTTAAAACTCCCATGTAAATTACCTATTGTCCCAGGATTTTACAGACTCTTACCTCTATCTAACTAATCCCCCCCCCCCCCACTTTCCTTCCCCCCCCTCTTTCTTTCCTTAACTATTAGGATGCATCACCTTCCTATCTTATGCTGTTATATCAACATACCAGGTGTCTGCATATTTTACGACCTGTAACAGTCCTAGAGATCATACTCTACCATGATTATGTCTATGCAATACTTGTGATATTTATACCTGTATTGTTCCTTGTTTTTTCATATATGTTTTTTATGAAAATAAAAATCATCAATATAAAAAAAAAAAAAGGACACATGAGCCTACAGGCATTGCGCATGAGCGTCCAGTAACGTGGCAAAAAAATTCCCAGCTACGCAGAGGCTGTCCTAGCACCCCGGTCATACAAATACTCGTTGACGCCTTTTTCTTGTTGGAGCAGGCGGTCGAACATTAGGAGTGTTGAATTCCAACGTGTCGGGCTGTCGCAAATCAAACGCCTCACTTAAATGTTGTTTCGCCGCTGGAATCTGAAAAAAAAAGTGTGCCATGGCCGTGTAGGAACGCCTGAAATGGCCACACACCTTCCTGGCCTGCTTGAGGACGTCCTGTAAGCCTTAGTACTTATGCACACAGCGTTGTACGATCAGATTACACACATGTGCCATGCACGGCACATGTGTCAACTTGCCCAAATTCAATGCAGCCAACAAATTGCTTCCGTTGTCACACACCACTTTGCCGATCTCCAGTTGGTGCAGAGTCAGCCACTGATCCACCTGTGCGTTTCAGGGCGGACAGGAGTGCTGGTCCGGTGTGACTCTCTGCTTTCAGGCAAGTCAAACCGAAGACGGCGTGACACTGTCGTATCCGGGATGTAGAATAGCCCCTGGGGAGCTGGGGGGGTGCCGTTGATGTGGAGCAAGATGCAGCAGCAGAAGAGGACTCAGCCGAGGAGGTTATGGAAGAGGATGGAGTAGGAGGAGTAGAGGAGGTGGCAGCAGGCCTGCCTGCAAGTCGTGGCGGTGTCACCAACTCCTCTGCAGAGCCACACATTCCATGCTTGGCAGCCGTCAGACCTGACCGTGCTTTGCAGACCAGGTATCAGTGGTCAGATGGACACTTGCCCCAACACTGTGTGCCAGACATGCCATTACTTCCTTTTGCACAATCGAGTACAGGTTGGGGATTGCCTTTTGTGCAAAGAAATTTCGGCCGGGTACCTTTCACTGCGGTGTCCCAATAGCTACAAATTTTTGGAAGGCCTCAGACTCCACCAGCTTGTATGGTAAAAGCTGGTGGGCTAAGAGTTCCGACAAGCCAGCTGTCAGACGCCGGGCAAGGGGGTAACTTTGTGACATTGGCTGAGGAACTGCTCAAGGTGAGAGACGGAGTGGCGGATGGTTGAGAGGGGGCAAGGAGGACAGCAGTGGTTGACGTGGCAGAAGATGCTGGACCAGGAGGAGGATGGCGGCTTTGAGTTTGTGTGCTGCTTGTACTCATGTGTTGATCCCATAGGCGTTTGTGATGTGCGATCATGTGCCTTCGCAAAGCAGTTGTACCTAGGTGGGTGTTGGACTTCCCACGACTCAGTTTCTTTTGGCACAGGTTGCAAATGGTATCGCTGTTGTCAGAGGCAGACACAAAAAAAATGCCACACTGCTGAGCTCTGCAATGACGGCATTCTGGTGGTGGCAACAGCATGCGTTGATTGGCGTGCTGTCTGGCTGACCCCGGGTGCCGATGCATGCTGTCTGACTGTGCCACTAGCTCCTTGCGACGACCTCCCCCTGCTTCCAACTCGTCTCCTCCTCCTCCTCTCTGTCTCCCCATCTGAACTTTCCCCCTGTTCTTCTTCTCTTCGAGCGGGCACCCACGTGACATCCATGGACACATCGTCATCATCAACCGCTTCACTTGTATCTGACAACTCAGCAAAGGAAGCAGCAGCGGGTACAACATCATCATCATCACACCGTACGTCCATGTGTGTAATGCTGCCTGACTGAGACATATCCCTGTTATCTACATCCTCTGGCAATAATGGTTGCGCATCACTCATTTCTTCCAACTGATGTGTAAATAACTCCTCTGACAGATCAAGTGAAGCGGCTGTGGTGCTAGTGTTGGTGGTGGCGGCAGGCGGGCGAGTGGTAACTTGAGAGGTGCCCGAAGCTGAGCTGGAGGAGGATGGTGCGTCAAGGTTCTGAGCGGAAGCTGTAGAAGATTGGGTATCCTGTGTTAGCCAGTCAACTATGTCCTCAGAACTTTTCGAGTTCAGGGAACGTGGCCTCTGAACACTGGGCATTATTCTAGGGCCAAAGGGAATCATAGCACCACGACCACGACGGCCCCTGCGCGGTAACCTGCCTCTGCCTGTCATTTTTTTTAGATTAGTTAGTTGTACAATGCGTGCAAGCTACTGTGACACCAGATATGAGTAGCGCTGGTGACACTATGGACTTGCAGCTGGGCCTTAAACACACAAACACGTGTGTGCAACTGACTGCTATTTATTCACAGTCAAAATTGTTGTTTTTCTTTAAATGTAATCTACTGTTTCACCAGATATGAGTTGCGCTGGTGACACTGACACTATGCACTTGCAGCTGGGCCTTAAACACACAAACACGTGTGTGCAACTGATTGCTATTTATTCACAGTCAAAATTGTTGTTTTTATTTAAATGTAATCCACTGTTACACCAGATATGAGTTACGCTGGTGACACTCACACTATGCACTTGCAGCTGGGCCTTAAACACACAAACACGTGTGTGCAACTGACTGCTATTTATTCACAGTCAAAATTGTTATTTTTTTTTTAATGTAATCTACTTTTACACCAGATATGAGTTGCACTGGTGACACTATGCACTTGCAGCTGGGCCTTAAACACACAAACACGTGTGTGCAACTGACTGCTATTTATTCACAGTCAAAATTGTTGTTTTTCTTTAAATGTAATCTACTGTTACACCAGATATGAGTAGCGCTGGTGACACTATGCACTTGCAGCTGGGCCTTAAACACACAAACACGTGTGTGCAACTGACTGCTATTTATTCACAGTCAAAATTGTTGTTTTTCTTTAAATGTAATCTACTGTTACACCAGATATGAGTAGCGCTGGTGACACTATGCACTTGCAGCTTGACCTTAAACACACAAACACGTGTGTGCAACTGACTGCTATTTATTCACAGTCAAAATTGTTGTTTTTCTTTAATTGTAATCTACTGTTACACCAGATATGAGTTGCGCTGGTGACACTGACACTATGCACTTGCAGCTGGGCCTTAAACACACAAACACATGTGTGCAACTGACTGCTATTTATTCACAGTCAAAATTGTTATTTTTCTTTAAATGTAATCTACTGTTACACCAGATATGAGTAGTGCTGGTGACACTATGCACTTGCAGCTGGGCCTTAAACACACAAACACGTTTGTGCAACTGACTGCTATTTATTCACAGTCAAAATTGTTGTTTTTCTTTAAATGTAATCTATTGTTACACCAGATATGAGTTGCGTTGGTGACACTATGCACTTGCAGCTGGGCCTTAAATACACAAACACGTGTGTACAACTGACTGCTATGCGCTGGTGACACTATGCACTTGCAGGGCATGAAACACACACGCGCGTCGGCAACTGACAGCTATTTTATTACAGTCAAAAGATTTTTATTTTTTATTTTTTTTAAATGCAAGCTACTGTGACACCAGATATGAGCTGTGGCACTGGGCAAGTGGGCACAGTATACTCTGTGAGCCTGTCACACACGCTGGCAGGAAACTGCAATTAGATTACACAGGGAAAAAAAAGCAGACTGATGTTCTAGCCCTAAAAAGGGCTTTTTGGGGTGCTGTCCTTACAGCAGAGATCAGATGAGTCTTTCAGGACTGTAGTGGACACTGAATACACTAGCCTAGCTATCAATTTCCCTATTAAATCAGCAGATGCTACACTGTCCCTCCTCTCACTAAGAATGCAGCTTCCGAATGAATCTAAAATGGATGCTGTCCTGGAGGTGGGAGGGTCTGGGAGGGAGGGTATGATGTTGATTGGCTGGAATGTGTCTGCTGACTGTGAGGTACAGGGTCAAAGTTTACACAATGATGACGAATAGGGGCGGACCGAACATCGCATATGTTCGCCCGCCGAGGCAAACGCGAACAAGCTATGTTTGCTGGGAACTGTTCGCCGGCGAATAGTTCGGGACATCTCTATTTCTAGTACAGAAACCAAACGGCTCATTCAGAGCAATAATAAACCTAAAGTGCCTAAATCGTTTTCTCCATTACAAACGTTTCAAAATGGAAACAATAAAATCCACCATAAATCTACTAAGCAGAGACTCTTTCATGGCAACCCTGGATTTAACCGACGCGTACTATCACATTCTAATTCGCAGCGCTCACCAAAAGTATCTAAGATTCGCAATTCAGGGGCAAGAAAGAATACTACATTTTCAGTTTCAGGTCCTTCCGTTTGGCCTAACTTCTGCACCAAGGGTCTTTTCAAAAGTAATGTCAGAAGCAGTAGCAGATTTACATCAAAAAGGGATTTTGGTCGTCCCCTACTTAAACGATTTTCTTATTACTGCCGAGTCAAAGCAGATCCTGGAGAAACAATTGTTGTGCGGCAGGATCTAGAAAAATTAGGATGGATGATAAATCCAGAAAAATCTGATCTTCATCCCGAAAAAAAGAAGATATTTTTGGGAATGTTGTTGGATTCCGAGCTTATGAAGAACTTCCTGCCAATAGAGAAGCGGTTAAAAATCATCCAGGAAATTTCTCTATTCCGCAGCAGGGAAAAAGTATCCATTCGAATAATAATGAAGATATTAGGTCTCCTCTTCCTCGATTCCAGCTGTAAAGTGGGCACAGGCACACTCTCGGACTTCAAGCGTTCATGTTGAGAAATTGGGACAAATGCATATCCTCCTTAGAGAAGAAGGTAAAATTTCTCCTGTATGTAAGAGACTCCCTAGATTGATGGCAGAACAAGAGAAATCTTTGCAGAGCGGCACCTTGGCGACAGATAAATATGATAACAATAACGACAGACGCCAGCAGAAGTGGCTGGGGGGGTCATTCAGACCGATCGGTGATACAGGGAACATGGCAGAAAAACCTAAGTCTAGCCTCTTCTAACCTGAGAGAATTGTCAGAGGTTTGGGAAGCACTAAAAGCACTTCAACCAGAAATAGAAGGAAAAGAGATAAAAATTGTGACAGACAACATCACGACAGTCACCAAGCAGGGAGGTACAAGAAGCCCATCCCTGTCAAGGGTATCAGAAAAGATATTCCGATGGGCAGAGAGAAATATACACTCTATCACAGCAGTACACATAAGTGGAAAAGAGAACAAAATCACAGACTTCTTAAGCAGAGATACCCTGAAAGAAGGAGAGTGTAGTCTAAAACAACAAATCTTTTTTCAGATAACACAAAGATGTTTTTTTCCAGACCTAGACCTGTTTTTAACTCGTCAAAACAGAAAAATAGAAAGATTTTGCTCCCTATCCTACAGGGATCGCCAAATTTGCGTAGATGCGCTTTCCCAGTCTTGGCCAAAGGAAAATCTGTATGCCTTTCCCCCGTTTGCATTGATTCCAAAGATCCTACAAAGAGTACTACAGGAGAGCCACAAGCTAATCCTAATTGCGCCTTATTGGCCAAGGAGGTCTTGGTTTCCGCTACTTCTAAGGATGTCGGCAGGGGATTTTTGGATTCTACCGAATATTCCAGACCTTCTACATCACGGTCCAGTGGTACATCCAAGGTCATCAGGTCTTCGACTGACAGCCTGGAATCTGAACTGGAATTACAGAAGAAGAAGGGACTCTCTGAAGCAGTAATCTCTACTATACTTCACAGCCATAAAACTATCACGTCAAAAATTTATAATAGAATCTGGAGGACCTTTCAAAAATGTACAGAAGTTAACACTGGGGTTCCCTTTATGGTCCCTAATATCTTAGATTTCCTACAGGGCAGTTTGGATAAAGGATTAAAAGTTAGCACCATTAAGGTACAGGTCTCGGCCCTCATTGCTTATTTAGGTACTAGAACTGCAGAAGTAGATCTCATTAAAAGGTTTATTAAAGGGGCCCGTAGAAAGGAAACTATGGGTAGAGCCACTGTCCCTCCCTGGGATTTAACGTTAGTGTTATCCACTTTAATTGAGTCCCGTTTGAGCCTCTGCCAGAGATTTCTTTAAAATTGCTAACATTAAAAACAGTATTTTTAGTTGCAATTACTACAGCTAGGAGGATAGGGAAGATACAGGCTTTTTCATACAGACCACCATATTTAACGATTAGAGACGATAGAATAGTGCTAAAACACTCTCCCTTCTTTTTACCGAAGGTTGTGTCAAAATTCCACTGTTTGCAGGAAGTATCTCTGCCTTCCTTTGTATCACCAACAGGCTGTCAGGAGCAAAGGCGGTTTCAGAATTTGGACGTTCGGAGATCGGTGTTGACCTATCTTAAGACAGCAGAAGAGTTTAGGAAGACTTTTTGTCCAGTTTGCAGGGCCAAACAAAGTAAAAGCAGCAAGCAAAACTACCATAGGCAGATGGATCAGAACTATAATCCTGTTTTGCTATGATCTGAAAAAGGTTTCTCCCCAGAAGGGTTAAAAGCTCATTCAACGCGATCGGTCGCAGATTCATGGGCTGAGTCAGCTGATGTCCCTCTGGAACAGATTTGCCAGGCAGCCACGTGGTCTTCGCCTTCAACGTTCTTCAGACATTATCAGTTAGACGTGCTAAAAAATAAGGACCTGTCCTTTTCTCGCAGTGTTATCTGCGGTTGTCCCTCCATAGACTTTAATTTCTCTGGTATTCCTCTTGTCAATCGTGCCGCTGTGGGGGCGTTTGGAAAGATTTCAATTACTTACCGGTAATTGTTTTTTCCTCTAGCCCCCACAGCTGCACGGGGAAATTCCCCCCACATTATGTTGATTCTGAAGACATTTTTTTCTCTGAGTGAAATTTGTTATTTCATTAGAGATAAATAATAATATGTTGCATCCATTTCAGAGTTTCTCGGTTATTTACTAGAGCAGGTAAGCGGAGGGGACTATTTAAAGATCTCCACGTTGTTTCCTGTCCCTGGGGGAGGCGGGATAATCCTCCTGTCAATCGCGCCGCTGTGGGGGCTAGAGGAAAAACCAATTGACGGTAAGTAATTGAAATCTTCGGATACGCAAACGTTACATGAGATCTAGCGCAGGTAATGTAACTGTCCACAGCGGACAACGTCTACGGAAAAAGTACACTGGATGTCACAGATATTTTTAAGCTCCGCACACATTAGACAGGAGATGTAGAGCAGATAATGTAGCTGTCTGCAGCTGCCAAATAATTGCAAGCTATTTAGCGCAGGTTGTGCTAAAAATATATATTGCTGCTAGATATAATTATATTCCTTAAAAGGACTTTTGGGTCTCTGACAAGTTTTAGCAATTTAGTGCAGGTTGCACAAAAAATATATATATTGCTGCCACACCCAATAGTCCTTAAAAGTACATTTTGATCTATAACAAGTATAAAAACTAAAATATTGTTATTTCACTCCCTACACTATCTCTCCCTTCTGCTCTCCAGCTCTTCCTGACTAATACTGAGCCGAACACGTGTCATCGGGTGCTATATAGCACCCTATGGAGCATTCCGGCCAGCGAATCACGGCTACGGCATTACAGTGAATGGCAGTACTTTCCTGCATGCTTACGCAGCCAACAAACGTGCGGGGAGGAGACTCGAGCATCACGCAGCCCAGCACTAATAATTACAACAATAGTGACATCATCAAAACAGAACACTGTTTGCAAATGGAAACACAGGCTATTGTGACATCATCCCAGAATCCAGCCTATCAACAAGACCAACAATATTGTGTCAATTCCAGAACAGAGCACAGAACTAAATATTCTACTGTAACATCTTCACCATAAACAATAAGGCTACTTTCACACTAGAGTTTTAGTTTTCCGGTATTGAGATCTGTCATAGGGGCTCAATACCGGAAAAAAAAACTTTCAGTTTTGCTCCAAAATGCATTCCATTCCGTTTAGTTGCTTTCCCATACCGGAGAGCAAACCGCAACATGTTGTAGTTTGCTTTCCGTCCTGGGATGCGGAGCAAGACGAAGCCAATGCAAGTCAATGGGGACAGATCCGTTTTCTCTGTCACAATCTGCCACAATAGAAAACAGATCCATCCTCCATTGATTTTCAATGAAGTTCATGACGAATCAGTCTTGGCAATGTTAAAGATAATACAACCGGATCCGTTCATAACGGATGCAGCTGGTTGTCTTATCAGTAATGGAAGCGCTTTTGCTGAACCCTGCCAGATCCAGTGAAACCTCTTGTGTGAAAGTAGCCTGTCATAAATAAAGACATAGTTTGTGTAACATCATTGTCATAGTTTGACATCAGTGTGACATCATCACAATATCATACACTCTATAAATAAATACAAACACTATTGTGAAATCATTCCACAATAAGGACATAGGGTACACTGAACTCCAGATTTCTGGTTTTAAAAAGTCGCTTTTACAACTTTTTGGGATTCTTTGCTAGAAATGTTTACATTTTTATACCACTTACTTCAGTTTTAAAAAAATGGATGGGGAAATGGATGTCATTGGCTATGCCAATGAGTATTACTGCAACTTTATCTCTGCAACTTTTTTTAAAAATGTGGAAAGATAAGTTGTAAACTCAATCCAGTAGGAAAGCTGGAGTAGCATTTCTAGACATAAGTGGTAGGTTTAACCCTTTAACCACTTAGTGACCAGCCTGTTTTCAGCCTTACTGACCAAGAACTTTTCTCCCTTTTTTCATCGTTGCCTTCTAGGAGCTAGAGCTTTTTTTTATTTTTCCATCTATGTAGCTGTATGAGAGCTTGTTTTTTTGTGTGATAAAATGTAATTTTTTATGGTGACATTTTGGGGTACACATAACTTTCTGATTAACTTTTTTTTAACACTTTCTAAGATGGAGATGTGAAAATAGCAATACTGCCACTGTGTTTTTACTTTATAAATAGATAAATTATAAAGAGATTGTAGTAATAAAGATATGGCACTCATATAACTGGAGGATTGCTCAAAACAAATTCCTTTATTTAAATTCTACTAATGGATTCACAATTTTAAAAAGA
Source organism: Bufo bufo (assembly GCF_905171765.1). Taxonomy (NCBI): domain Eukaryota; kingdom Metazoa; phylum Chordata; class Amphibia; order Anura; family Bufonidae; genus Bufo; species Bufo bufo. The sequence continues at coordinate 475,457,317 of NC_053391.1, forward strand.
TATAATGTTAAAACGTCATACAAGATACGTAAATTGTACAGAAATTAAAAAACAAAAGGATAAAACATCACAAATGACGGTAAGGTAAAATTCACTTGAGGTATAGATTTAACTTATAATCATATAGGTCAGACAGCATATAGGTGCTTAATAGATTCACCACAGGAAGATCTGATTATCGATAATTCACTGAAGCTCTCGATTAAATAGTCACCAAATCTTCGGTTTATACAATCGTCGATTCTTGGTACTATAATGCACTTATACACTATTCGATTTGATTATGAATTCTTGGCTCGAATAGTTGAAAGAGTCACATTAATTCTTATGTAGCAGTTCATAGGCTTATCGAAATTTTGAAAAATCAGGAGTTTTTAGCTCTAGGTGGCGTCCCACCTATTGTTGAGCTATCTTATTCCCTTACTTGTATGGGATATTTCTTGGATTTCTTTTTTAAATCTGTATGTATATATTCCTGTGTAACTACCATAGATCTCTCCACAGGATTTCTAAGGTGATATTTCTTGAAGCATAATTTTCTAACAAATTTTTTGACGCCGATATATGTGTCAAAGTGGTTTAATTTTTGGTGGGTGCAAATTTTAGCCCTTTATTTAATAGTCGCATCTGTGTTTCTGTTAGTATTGTGTTACTTAGATTTACCACTACATTTTGTGATGTGTCTTCTATCTGTGTCTTCGTGCCCCTCTTCCCCCTTCCCCTTCGAATCTTCTTCTTTTTCCCTCCCAATGTGTTTCTCTCTGTTTTCGTGCTGGTGATCTGTATCTCGTGTTCTGTGTTTCCTGTGCTCTTGGTGATTTGTATTTCATCTTGTTCTGTGTCTCGTGATAAACTGGTGTTCTGTGTCTCATGTGATTCTGTGTTCTTTCCACATGTTTGTGAGTCTGTTCTATCTGTCTGTGCCTCAGGTTGTAGTGGTGTGTACCTGGTGAATTTGGTTGGTGATTCTGTGTTGGGGATTGTTGTGATCTCCCTCGTGTACATACCCTGTGGTGTGAGGGGGTCACATCTAAAAAATGCTCCTCTGTCAATGTATCAAATTTGTTACTAACTGGGATTGAATATCTATTGCCCTGATCATCTTTTTCCTGTCTATCCCCTGTTGGGCCCTTATTGCCGATTTGTGTTACCGGTTGTCTATTTAGGTCTTGTTTGTTACCCGAGGGGTTTTTCACTATTTTTTTAGATTTCTTATTTATAATATCTTGCTCTGTTTTATCAAGACTTTTAATTAGTCTTTGTTGCCACATCTCGTATTCATTATCCCTAGGTAATTTATCTATTTTGTCTTTTACCAAGTTCAATTGACTTACTATTTTTTCCAACATCACAGTCCTCCTTTTTATAATTAATACTATCAACATTTTTGACTGTTCTTTCAGCAGTGTATTCCATTAAATTTCAAATTCCGGATCCCATAGGTCCTGAGCTGGTATCTTAGTCAGGCTCAATCCCCATGGGATAATATCACAATGGATATATTGTTGCAGGGATTAAATTTCCCATCTCTGCTGCAATTGTTTTAGCAGCAGAGATTCAGCTTCCCTGAATAGATCGGTCACTGATTAATTACAAATGGTTACATTTGCATCCAGAACCTCAAAATTAAATGACTCAACATTTAATCTTTTGTTTTCAGCATGACTCCAGATATCCATCCTACTTGATATGGTGAGCTCTACTCCAAATGGAGTTATTAGAGGTTAAAATGTTCACAGGATGGAGTGGCTCTACCAATCAGTAGGATAGGGTGGTGCACAATATCTATGTGTTAACTCCAACACACCAAAGGGTTAATTAAGATAGTAGTAATAAAGATATGGCACATCACAAAATGTAGTGGTAAATCTAAGAAACACAATACTAACAGAAACACAGATGCAACTATTAAATAAGGGGCTAAAATTTGCACCCACACAAAAAATAAACCACTTCGACGCATATATCGGCGTCAAAAAATTTTATTTGAAAATTATGCCTCAAGAAATATCACCTTAGAAATCCTGTGGAGAGATCTATGGTAGTGTAACGCACCTAGTTGATCAGTTAGGATCTCAACTGCGGAAGCAATGGACATGCACTATTATCCCACTGCCCTTGTTCTTGGCTGTGGGATTCGCGGTTACTCAGTATGTACCCCAGGCGTCTCTCTCAGTCTTGGGCGGAGAGTTTGGGGTAACAAAATCATTTACCGCTATCCATCTATTTAGTATTACTGCTGGAGAGGAAGGGTCTCCCAGTATTACAGGAGTCACAAGTTAGTATTAAGCTTGTGCACAGTTCAGAGTTAGTATCTAGTATGCCAATAGGTTCAGGGTTAGTATATAGCATGTCCTCAGTTTAGTATATTGTATGCCATAGGTTCAGAGCATGTCCACAGTTTAGTATATAGTATGCAGTAGGTTCAGAACATGTCCACAGTTTAGTATATAGTATGCAGTAGGTTCAGAGTTAGTATAGCATGTCCACAGTTTAGTATATAGTATGCAGTAGGTTCAGAGTTAGTATAGCATGTCCACTGTTTAGTATATAGTATGCAGTAGGTTCAGAGCATGTCCACAGTTTAGTATATAGTATGCAGTAGGTTCAGAGTTAGTATAGCATGTCCACAGTTTAGTATATAGTATGCAGTAGGTTCAGAGTTGGTTTGGGAGTGTCGTCTCACACCAGTCAGGAACCACCCCACTCAGAGTTCCAGGACATTAATCAGAGCAGGTAACAGGCATATACTTGCGGTTAGTTGGTCCTGGCTAGGAAGCCAGCAGTGGGGAAGCCAGTGGCAAGAAGGTAGACAGTCCTTCACGCTGTTGTTAGGGATCCAGGTCTGGATATGTGGACAGAGTCCTCAGATGCAGTGGAGCTAGCAGGGTGCGCACTCCATTAGTGGAACACCCTGCTTAGCACCTGTCTTCTATTTAAGGGCCGGACGGTAAGTGGGCGGAGTCACAGGAGGGCCCAGCAGCCACTGCGTTCCACACTGGAGCGCAAGCCAGCGTAACAACACAGGCGGTCGCTGCGTTCCAGCGTGGAACGCAGCCCAGCGTATCATCGCAGACGGCCGGTGCGTTCCACAGCTGGAGCGCAAGTCAGCGTATCGTCACAGGGAGCCGCTGTGATCCAGGCTGTACTGCTACAGGTAGTTACACAGGAATATATACATACGGATTTAAAAAAGAAATCCAAGAAATATCCCATACAAGAACTGAGTCAGGAAATTATTGCCTTCCGCCAATCGGTAGAGTAACGATTTTAAGAAAGATTAAAAACAATAATAAGGGATGCAATATCACCAATCAGGAGATAAAAGCCATAAAGGAACTACAAATGAAAGAAAAAATAGTGATTAGACCAACCGATAAAGGAGGGGCCATTGTAATCTGGGGTGAGAAGGAGTATAATATGGATTGTCTAAAACAATTGAAGGATGAGACCACATATATGATATTAAAAATGGATCCAACTAAGGTCTATCAAGAGGAGCTGAAATAATTATGTGAAAGAGGAATCTCCCAAAATATACTAAATAGACAAGAATATGAATTTATATGTGATACACAAGCAAGAATGCCTGTCTTTTACTGTCTGCCGAAGATACATAAGAACCCTACACAACCACCCGGTCGACCTATAGTATCCGGAATAGGTTCGATTACAAGCAATCTTTCAAAATATATTGACACCCATCTTCAGCCGACAGTAAAAAGTACGAAAACTTACATCCGAGACACGACACAAGTTATTGATATTCTAGAAAGATTAAAATTTAACCCCGAATGGACAATGTGCACATTGGATGTGCGGTCATTGTATACAATCATTGACCACCAACAAGGGACAGAAGCTATGAGGGATCAACTAATAATGGAAGGTAGACTCAAAAAAGAACAAATAAGCTTCCTGGAGGAAAGTGTAAACTTCATTTTGTCCCATAACTATTTTTGTTTTGGATCAAATTTCTTTGTGCAAAAATGCGGTACTGCCATGGGCACCAGGTTCGGCCCCAGCTATGCAAACCTCTTCATGGCCGACTGGGAGGAGAGGTCTGTTCTGCCCTGGCTGGGGACGGACCTGGTGCTATGGTACAGGTATATTGATGATATTATTTTAGTATGGAACGGGGATGTAGGCTCTTTAACCTCCTTCATAGATATGCTGAATGGTAATGACAGAAACATACACCTCTCATCCAAAATATACGATGGAAACATTGAATTTTTGGATTTGAATATCCGAATTGAAGGTGAGAAAGTTATCTGCAATACCTTTCTGAAGGACGTTGCCAAAAACAGCCTGATCCCCTATACCAGCGGCCATCTACCTAGATGGCTGCTAAATATACCGTATGGATAATTTAGACGCATAAAACGGAATTGCACTAAAGATGAACAATTTGAAGAGGAAGCCTGCAAAATGAAAGAACAATTTGCGACTAGAGAATACCCTGAAACCCTAGTAGACTCATCTTTGAGCAAAATATGAGAATTAGACAGAAAATCATTTTTTAATAAAATACAACCTAGGAAGAAAAATAAAGATGAGGGGATTATAAGAATGATCTTACCCTTGAAATGCCCAGTATCGCAAAATCCAACATATAATTAAAAAACACTGGCACTTTCTGAAGAGAGATAGGCTGATAGGTTCACTGATCCCGACTATACCACACATTGTATACCACAAAGCTCCCAACTTAGGCTTAAAGGTAGCCACGACAACAAAAAGAAAGAAAACTAACAAACTTACGATACAAACAATGTTAGATATAAAAGGCTTTTACAGATGCTGCACCTGTATTAATTGCCGATCTACATGTTTTCCACGGTCAATCAGTTTAGACATAAAATAAAAGAATATCTTACTTGCAGTACTACGAGTGTTATCTATATAATAAGTTGCCCGTGTAATACAATTTATGTGGGAAGGACAAAACGGATGCTAAAGACAAGGATTGCAGAACACCTCAACAACATTAGGAAAGGCCATATGGATCACCCACTCTCAAAACACTTTAAGGAATACCATGACCAACAAACAAAGAATTTGAACTTTGTAGCGATAGAGAAGGTTGAAATGGATTGGAGAGGAGGGAACCATGTGGAAAAAATGTCCAGAACAGAACAAGGTGGATTTTTGAACTGGACAACCTTATCCTACACGGCCTAAATGCTGAATTAGAAATTTTAGTTTTTTTTATAGACAATGAAGGCTCTGGAGTGGTTGCCTTCCACCGATGCATGGTCGGATGGTATATTAATTACTTACGTCCGACCTTGCCTTAGTGGAAGGCACCCACTCTTATTCAACCACAATCTCGTATCCATCAAATCTGACACAAGTCCCCCTTTGTATTATCTATTGTTGACTATGTATGAAAATGTCTAAGTGCATGATTTTAATCTTTTATGCATTAATTTTATATTAATTTATACTTTTTAGTTTACATGTATCTGAATCCCACTGGTATAAACATACTAGTGGGAGTTGAGTAAAAATAATGATATAACTTAATAAAGAATGCAAATAACACCAAACCCTTTATCCAAAAGATTAAGGGTAAATTTTCAGCAGCATTTGTGAAAAAAACGCATCGGTAGATAAAAAACGCATAAAAACCGCACCACTACCGCACCTGCGTTTTTTTCAATAATAGCAAGATCTTGATATAATATATACAGTACAGACCAAAAGTTTGGACACACCTTCTCATTCAAAGAGTTTTCTTTATTTTCATGACTATGAAGGCATCAAAACTATGAATTAACACATGTGGAATTATATACATAACAAACAAGTGTAAAACAACTGAAAATATTTCATATTCTAGGTTCTTCAAAGTAGCCACCTTTTGCTTTGATTACTGCTTTGCACACTCTTGGCATTGTCTTGATGAGCTTCAAGAGGTAGTCCCCTGAAATGGTCTTCCAACAGTCTTGAAGGAGTTCCCAGAGATGCTTAGCACTTGTTGGCCCTTTTGCCTTCACTCTGCGGTCCAGCTTACCCCAAACCATCTCGATTGGGTTCAGGTCCGGTGACTGTGGAGGCCAGGTCATCTGGTGCAGCACCCCATCACTCTCCTTCATGGTCAAATAGCCCTTACTTTCAAAGTTTTCCCAATTTTTCGGCTGACTGATTGACCTTCATTTCTTAAAGTAATGATGGCCACTCGTTTTTCTTTACTTAGCTGCTTTTTTCTTGCCATAATACAAATTCTAACAGTCTATTCAGTAGGACTATCAGCTGTGTATCCACCTGACTTCTCCTCAACGCAACTGATGGTCCCAACCCCATTTATAAGGCAAGAAATCCCACTTATTAAACCTGACAGGGCACACCTGTGAAGTGAAAACCATTTCAGGGGACTACCTCTTGAAGCTCATCAAGAGAATGCCAAGAGTGAGCAAAGCAGTAATCCAAGAAAAAGGTGGCTACTTTGAAGAACCTAGAATATGACATATTTTCAGTTGTTTCACACTTGTTTGTTATGTATATAATTCCACGTGTGTTAATTCATAGTTTTGATGCCTTCAGTGTGAATCTACAATTTTCATAGTCATGAAAATAAAGAAAACTCTTTGAATGAGAAGGTGTGTCCAAACTTTTGGTCTGTACTGTATATATATGAGACTTATAGAACAAGGAGAGGTGTCATATTTCTATTAACTTCACTTTATTATCAATTTTATTGTATCACCATAATCCGGGCCAGATATTTGTTACTATGAGACCTGAACTCTGATCCAAGACTGGATTTAGCACCATCTGGATCCAATTAAGAAAGAGGATATAAAAAGGTGGTTTAGTGGGAGACCAGGTTACCACTGAGGAAGAAGTCAGCACCTTTTGAGACTTCAAACGCGTCTGGGAGGAATCTGGACCCCACATTACCACCACTTTGGCGTACTGCAAAGAACATCTGCAATTTTACCTCCTCATGAACAACCTCTAAAGTAACTGACTCGTCCTATACAGGAATCTATGCTCGCAAACTTCCTGGAGCGATACAGTTCCATATTCAGCTTGATCGGAGCTAGTGAGAAGTCGATCACGTGGGACGCTGAAGGAACGGCGATTAAACGATCAAGCCGCACTCAGAGGTTGGAGGTAAGGGAATAAGATAGCTCAACAATAGGTGGGATGCCACCTAGAGCTAAAAACTCCCAATTTTTCAAAATTTCGATAAGCCTATGAACTGCTACATAGGAATTAATGTGACTCTTACAACTATTCGAGCCAAGAATTCATAATCAAATCAAATAGTGTATAAGTGCATTATAGTACCAAGAATCGACGATTATTTAAACCGAAGATTTGGTGACTATTTAATCGAGAGCTTCAGTGAATTATCGATAATCAGATCTTCCTGTGGTGAATCTATTAAGCACCTATATGCTGTCTGACCTATATGATTATAAGTTAAATCTATACCTCAAGTGAATTTACCATACCGTAATTTGTGATGTTTTATCTAGAGATGGGACGGGGGGATTCGTCGAATCCACGAATCCCTCGAATCTTGCTGGATTCGTGGGATTCGTGGACTCGAATCCCGACGTAATTTGCCTGAAACGAATCCGACGAATCCGGTGGGAGGGACTGGGAGGCGGAGCTGGGGGCCGGTGCGTTCACTGTGCCCGGCCCCTCCGCTCCAGTAGTTATAAAAGTGTAATTGTGATTAATAATCATGCGTCCCCCTCTGTCTGTAGTATTGCATGATCCAATAAATCTTACTTACAGGGCTAGTACTGCTATCGTAACAGGCCGGCCGGGCAGACGAGTGGCAGCGTCACTGACTGACGTCACCTGCCTGAGCCGCCTGCTTCATTCATAAAGCAGGCGGCTCAGGCAGGTGACGTCAGTCAGTGACCGCTGCTCTCGTCTGCCCGGCCGGCCTGTTACGATAGCAGTACTAGCCCTGTAAGTAAGATTTATTGATCATGCAATACTACAGACAGAGGGGGACGCATGATTATTAATCACAATTACACTTTTATAACTACTGGAGCGGCAATGGGGGTGGGGGGTCTGTGGATGGCACTTTATTAGGGTTGGGGGGGGGTCTGTGGATGGCACTGTTATGGGGTGGGGGGGTGTCTGTGGATGGCACTGTTATGGGGTGGGGGGGTCTGTGGATGGCACTGTTATGGGGTGGGGGGGGTCTGTGGATGGCACTGTTATAGGGTGGGGGGGTCTGTGGATGGCACTGTTATAGGATGGGGTGGGGTCTGTGGATGGCACTGTTATAGGGTGGGGGGGGTCTGTGGATGGCACTGTTATAGGGTGGGGGGGTGTCTGTTGGATCTCACTGTTATGGGGTGGGGGGGTCTGTGGATGGCACTGTTATAGGGTGGGGGGTGTCTGTGGATGGCACTGTTATAGGGTGGGGGGGGTGTCTGTGGATGGCACTGTTATGGGGTGGGGGGGTCTGTGGATGGCACTGTTATAGGGTGGGGGGGTCTGTGGATTGGCACTGTTATGGGGTGGGGGGATCTGTGAATGCCAGGGGGAGAGGTGAGAGGCACTATGATACTACTGGCACATTGGGGGGAGGCACTATGATACGGGCACATTAAGGGGGGAGATGGCACTATGATACGGGCACATTATGGGGGAGATGGCACTATGATCGGGCACATTATGGGGGGAGATGGCACTATGATACGGGCACATTATGGGGGGAGGTGGCACTATGATACGGGCACATTATGGGGGGAGGTGGCACTATGATACGGGCACATTGGGGGGGAGGTGGCACTATGATATGGGGCACATTATGGGGGAGGTGGCACTAGATACGGGCACATTATGGTGGAGGTGGCACTATGATACTGGCACATTGGGGGGGGAGATTGGCACTATGATACCGGCATCATTGGGGGGGGGAGGAGAGAGGCACTCCGCACTTGATACTGGCACATGATTAGGGGGGCATCTATGGGAACACTTACTGCACATAATTGGGGTGGCACTGTGGGGCCACTTCTTATTGGCACATTATTGGGGACACTATGGGGGCATCTACTGAGGCCACAAAGAAGGGGTATTTTATATGGGGGGCTCTGTGTGGTACTAGTATTATCAGGGGTATTATCTGTTTCTGCAGTATAGTATTGGGGAGCACAGCGGAACAGTATTGGGGGTGTTAGGATGATTTGTCCAGAAGATGGGAGGATGATGGAAAAATAGTAAACTAAGATTTTTTTTTGTCAAGCTGCAGAGACTAAAAATGCTGAAAAATGGTGTCTGGTCTGAAAGGAGAAGATGAGGAAAGAGAACATCTACAAGAGACGTCACTGGATGTAAGAGGTATGAGGCTGTATTACCCTGTATGTTTTGTAGTGATAGGAGCAGGGGTCATTGCGGTCATATAGGGTGCGACCGTGACTGGGAGGTGAGGTTCAGACAAACTGACACGGTCTGACTTTGTTTCTTACCACCGGTGCGTTCACACAATTATGTACAGATTCGAGGATTCGAGATTCGAAAGATTCGATATATTCGAGAACCTTTTCGGATTCGGATTCGGAAAAAATTGGATTCGTCCCACCTCTAGTTTTATCCTTTTGTTTTTTAATTTCTGTGCAATTTACGTATCTTGTATGACGTTTTAACATTATAACTTTTCTTCTCTAAATTGTGAATCCATTAGTAGAATTTAAATAAAGGAATTTGTTTTGAGCAATCCTCCAGTTATATGAGTGCCATATCTTTATTACTACAACCTAATTAACCCTTTGGTGTGTTGGAGTTAACACATAGATATTGTGCCCCACCCTATCCTACTGATTGGTAGAGCCACTCCATCCTGTGAACAAATTATAAAGAGAGGTGCAGCCTGCTGTGGAACACTCAAGGCAGGCTTGGGGCCTACACCAGGTCCCAGCCAGCCTATACATACATCGGCATCACACAATCGCATTGGCGGGGCGCCGATGGGAGACAGAGGGAGTCCACTCTCTCTGTCGCCGCTTACATGCGAGCCCCCTCCTTCCGTTGCATGGGAGACCCGTGCAGCGCTTAGAATGGACTTCCGTGGAAAGGCAGCAGCCAAGCCTAAGGTCTCTTAGTGACTGTTGTAAAATGGGGTATTGGGACTTCATAGAAACTAATATGCAGCAGAACAGGGGCTGCAGCGTATATGTTCCATCTCCCCAATCCCCGCCTGGGGTGGGGGGGTCGGAGCACACCAGGAAGCGCGCACTTCTGGGTTTTAGGGTATCCAGATGCTGTGGTCACATTTGAACATGGCATCTGAAGGGTTAAACGTCTGCAGCAGGCACCCGGCTTGCAATGGGCACCAGTTTTAAATGCCTGGCCATCGACATAAATTTAAGTTGGACGGTCGCAAATGGGTTAAAGATGTGACAATTTTTTTTTTAAATCTGCGGATTTATAAATTTGGTGCAAAGTATGCCCTCACAATCTCAAGCAAAATTTACTTCAAATATTACCCACACAATAAATTCACCATATATTTTTTTCAGCAAAAGTAGACATATATACATGTAGCCAAGCCAGAAGATCTATAAGTACTGTATTAAACTTGAAATTATGCCTAGTTCTACATGTAAAAGATTGTTCCACATTCTAGCGAACTGTGTTTACTAGTGAACCATTTATTAAAGAACCAAAAGTGAACAGCTCTGACAGTCATCCTGCTTTTGACAAATCACTAGTTGTGCTGGTAGGGGCTAATGTACTATTCCTGCTCAGGATCCTCTTCTGCCTATAGGCACAACTGTAAAGAATGTCTGAGGTTTATTCACAGTACCAGTCAAACTCACAGATTTTAGCAAATCGGCCCTAGTGGACTTCAGCTGAAACGGCACCCACCCACGATTGCTGATGGTTAGGGTTGAGCGAACCAAAACTGTAAAGTTCGGGTTCGTACCGAACTTTACGATTTTTGCCACCTGAACATTTCCGTAAAAGTTCGGGTTCGGTGTTCGGCGATCTCTTGGCACTTTTTGAAAGGCTGCAGGGCAGCCAATCAACAAGCGTTTAACTACTTTACTCTAAGAGGCCATCACAGCCATGCCCACTAATGGCATGGCTGTGATTGGCCAAGTGCAGCATGTGACCCAGCCTCTATATAATAGCGCCGCACGTCACTCTTCTCCTGTCAGTGTAGGGAAAGCTGCTGCTGCTGCTGTGAGGGACAGATTAGGGCAGAATTCTGGTGTTGTACAATCTGCAAACTACAGCGATAATTGAGGGTGCTATGCTACAATATTGTACCCAGCCCTGAGCCCAGTGATACTCCAAAATAATTTTTTTAATCCATCTGTTAGTGAGGTCGGCGTCGGCGGTCATTTTGTTAAATGCAGTCACCTTGAAACTGCATGTTAACTGCCTGTGTGCCAGGGACATTAGTGTACTTCTGTTCTGGTAGCTCAGGTGATATTCCTTTTTTTGGCAGGTCAAGTACCCCTACAGCCGGCAGTGCATACCTGTAATTGAAAATTATTCAATTACATTAGTCTGTCAGACTGTCACACATTTTTGTGACCTAAAGCAAGTTTTTTTATCTGTCTGCCACAGGCACTGCATATCTGACAGTCCAATAAAACCGTTAAATAGTGCCGTTACCTTGTTGCTGTAAAAAAAACAATTTTTGTGCTAGATAGTACTTTTGCGTACAGCGCAGTATTACCTATTTTTTAATTAAGCATTGAAATACTGCATTTTCTAGAATTGTTTGCCAAAAAAACTGTTCTAGTGCTACAGTGCACATTTGCGTACATCGCAGTTTTACCTATTTTATAATTAAGCAGTGAAATACAGAATTTCTATAGTTGGTTGCCAAAAAAAGTGTTTTAGTGCACCAGAGCACTTTTGCGTACAGAGCAGTATTACCTATTTTATAATTAAGCAGTGAAATACTGCATTTCTAGAGTTGTTTGCCAAAAAAAGTGTTCTAGTGCCACAGTGCACTTTTGCGTACACCTCAGTATTAATACCTATTTTATAATTAGGCAGTGAAATACTGCATTTCTATACTTGGTTGACAATAACAGTGTTTTAGTGCCACAGTGCACATTAGCGTACAGCGCAGTATTACCTATTTCATAAGTAAGCAGTGAAAAACTGCATTTCTATAGTTGGTTGCCAAAAAAAGTGTTTTAGTGCCACTGTTCACTTTTGCGTACAGCGCAGTATTACCTATTTGATAATTAAGCGAAATTAAGTGAAAAACTGCATTTCTACAGTTGTTTGCAATAAACACTGGTTTTGGCCCATACAGTTGATCTGAGGCCTACCCTGTATTTCTTTCATGTGAAGTAACCAGTGGAACTCTGCAATTACACAGATGGTTGCCAAAAAACACTGTACTATTGCCCCAGAGCACATTTGCGTACAAGGCAGTATTACCTATTTGATAATTAAGCAGTGAAATACTGCATTTCTACAGTTGGTTACCAAAAAAAGTGTTTTAGTGCCCAAGAGCACTTTTGCGTACACCTTAGTATTAATACCTATTTTATAATTAAGCAGTGAAATACTGCATTTCTATAGTTGGTTGCCAATAAAAGTGTTCTAGTGCCACAGTGCACGTTTGCCTACAGCACAGTATTACTACCTATTTCATAATTAAGCAGTAAAATACTGCATTTCTATAGTTGGTTGCCCAAAAAAATTGTTTTAGTGCCCCAGAGCACTTTTGCGTACAACGCAGTATTATCTATTTGATAATTAAGCAGTGAAATACTGCATTTCTATAGTTGGTTGCCAATAAAAGTGTTCTAGTGCCACAGTGCACGTTTGCGTACAGCACAGTATTACTACCTATTTCATAATTAAGCAGTAAAATACTGCATTTCTATAGTTGGTTGCCCAAAAAAATAGTTTTAGTGCCCCAGAGCACTTTTGCGTACAATGCAGTATTACCTATTTGATAATTAAGCAGTGAAAAACTGCATTTCTACAGTTGTTTGCAATAAACACTGGTTTCGGCCTATATAGCTGATCTGAGGCCTACCCTGTATTTCTTTTATGTGAAGTAACCAGTGGAACTCCGCATTTACACAGATGGTTGCCAAAAAACACTGTACTATTGCCCGAGAGCACTTTTGCATACAACGCCGTATTACCTATTTTATAATTAAGCAGTGAAATACTGCATTTCTAGAGTTGGTTGCCAAAAAAAGTGTTTTAGTGCCACAGTGCAATTTTGCGTACACCTCAGTATTAATACCTATTTTATAATTAAGCAGTGAAATACTGCATTTCTATAGTTGGTTGCCAATAACAGTGTTCTAGTGCCACAGTGCACATTTGCGTACAGCGCAGTATTACCTATTTCTTAATTAAGCAGTGAAATACTCCATTTCTATAGTTGGTTGCCAAAAAAAGTGTTTTAGTGCCCCAGAGCACTTTTGCGTACAATGCAGTATTACCTATTTGATAATTAAGCAGTGAAAAACTGCATTTCTACAGTTGTTTGCAATAAACACTGGTTTCGGCCTACATAGCAGATCTGAGGCCTACCCTGTATTTCTTTCATGTGAAGTAACCAGTGGAACTCCACATTTACACAGTTGGTTGCCAAAAAAACACTGTGAAAGTCACAAATATTTGGCTGTAATATACCACTGCTATACCTAGTAGACAGGTAAACAAATGTCACTAATTTGTCTGTTGCATATTCGGGTGAAATTCACAAATTTTTGGCTGCAATATACCACTGCTATACCTAGTAGACCGGTAAAAAAATTTCACTAATTTTTCTGTTACATATTCGGGTGAAATTCACGAATTTTTGGCTGTAATATACAACTGCTATACCTAGTAGATAGGGTAAACAAATTTCACATTTGTGACATTTTGCAATTTTTGCCATGAATAAACCCCTGCTCTGCATAGGTAACAGGGCCCAATTTTTTTTTAAATAATCTGTTCCATTGGTGGGTGACATTAACCCATTTCTGGCGATGAATAGGTGACAGGGACTTAAATTTTTAAAATTCATCTTTAATTGGCCCTTTCATTCGATCCTTCTGCTTCAATAGCTTCCCCCACATTTCGGCTCGATCACATTGCAGCCATTAACCTGCCTTGGATGTGGTCTCTCTTTCTCACGCTCCCTCTCCGGCGTGGAAGCCTGATTCACCGATAACCGTGATCAACATGGTAGGCACAGAAAAGAACATCGAAAGTTGATAGAGAAGATATCCAAATGGATGGTGGACGTCACGGGGGCACCTCTGCATAGCTGACAGGATCATATATTTCAAAAATTCGTCTGTTACATTGTCAGGTGACATTTTACCAATTTTGCCGAATTGAAACCCCTGCTCTGCATAGGTGACAGCGAATTAAATAAAAAAAAATCTTCTTTAATTGATGCACGCCACATCCTTTCATTCAATGCTTAAACTTTAACAAGTTGTCCTACATTTGCGCTTCAATAGTTTGTCCCACATTTCCGCTGTATCAGATTTAATTTGAAACAATTAACCTCTTTTGGATGTGGTCTCCCTTTCTCACACTCCCTCTCCGGCATGGAACCCTGATTAGTCGATAACCGTGATCGACATGGTAGGCGCAGAAAAGAACATCAAAAGTTGATAGAGAAGATATCCAAATGGATGGTGGACGTCATGGGGGCACCTCTGCATAGGTGACAGGGACATAAATTTCAAAAATTCATCTGTTACATTGTCAGGTGACATTTTACCAATTTTGACAGATAGAAAACCCTGCTCTGCATAGGTGACAGGGACTTAAATTTCTAAAATTTGTTTTTGATTGGCTCTTACATTCAACCCTTCTGCTTTAATAACTTGTCCCATATTTCCGCTCCATCACATTGCAGCCACTAACTTCCCTTGGATGTGGTCTTCCTTTCTCACACTCCCTCTCCGGCCTGAAACCCTAATTTGCCGATAACCGTGATCAACATGGTAGGTGCAGAAAAGAACATCGAAAGTTGATAGAAAAGATATCCAAATGTATCGTGAACATAAAGGGGACGAGCGACATTGTGGAGCAGTATGTGTGCACACGCCTACACGTACTGAATGATGGGTCTTCCCCCTTCAACTTCTGGGTCTCCAAATTGGGCACATGGCCTGAGCTTGCCCTTTACACCTTGGAGGTGCTGGCCTGCCCTGTAGCCAGTGTATTGTCTGAACGTTTGTTTAGCATGGCTGGAGGGAGTTATAACAGGTTATATTTCCCAATGTATTGGGGGTGTACCCTAATTTAAACAAAAAATATATAAATAAAACCAAAATGCAGTGTAGGCTAACTCCTCATACTCCTCTTGCCGCTTTCACCTTACAAGCGCCACATCCACCGCCTCGAGTCAACCTCCTACTACATATGGACCTCGTACTCCTAGATCAAGAGTATTATTATTTTTTTTACGTATTTTGTGTTTATTTGAAGTCTTTTCTCCTATCCACATTGTTTGGGCAGATCACTTGCCATGCTCTTAAACACATTTGCTGTCATTTACAGCCTTATAGAACTTTCCATGACTTTTATAGAGCCATTTAGTGCTCAAAAAATTCGGGTCCCCATTGACTTCAATGGGGTTTCGGGTGCGGGGTCAAGTTCGGGTCAAGAACTCAAACTTTTTTGGGAAGGTCAGGCGAACACGTCAAACCCCAACATCCAGGTGTCCGCTCAACGCTATCTGATGGTCAGATAAATTTGGGCAGTTAATGGATTACCTTAAATTATTGAGACAATTGGCTGCTGAGAGTGGATGGTAAAGACCACCCCATGGAAATTCAGCCTAATGTTCTTTAAAATAGTCATGGTTGCAAACATCATGTTATGTCATAATTTAGACATCCTAATCACGAGGTCATGCAATCAACAATCCAACAAATTGTAGAAGCCAATTACTTACATAATAGCAAAGTAAATACTAGAAAAATACAGTGTAAAACAACAGCATTGTTATTGTTACTTTGTAGTAACACGTTTGTAAGAAATGCAAGCAATGATTTGTCAGCCAAGCAACGATCTTCCGTTTTTGATGGCATAACAACTAGTATACAATGATTGTGTTCTACATACAGTTGATATAATCTAAACAATTGGCTTTTTATGACCATTTACTAGAGCAATAATTATTTTCTTCAGATCAGTTTCTCGAAATCTCAGCCTGGATAATGATATTGTATACCTACTTTACAAGATACTCATCTCCTTTGTAAACCTAATTAAAGTAGAGGTTACTTGATAACATGCAGTACTGTTAAACAGCTATGGCAATAGACATGAAGGCATTTCTCTTATTTGTCATTTCATTAGAAACAAATAACTAGATACATGAAATCAATAATTAGTGCTAGTAAACCGCAATATGTTTTTAAATGTATTTAAAAACACTTAAAATGTATTTATGTATAGTACATATTAAAGTGGGAAAGATTTTAATTAAAGCTATGTATAAGATGTAACTAGTGTTGATCAAGCATGCTCGGCCGAACATGCTTGGCTGGATTCCGCATGTGCTCGAGCACAATGCTTGAGTCTCCTCCCTGCACGTTTGTTGGCTTCTACGTAAGCAATAAACGTGCAGGTAATTACTGTCCTTCACTGTAATGCTGTAGCCATGTTGGTTACTGACATTACAGTGATTGGCTGGCCGGAACGCGTGTTCGGCTCAGTGTAGAGCTGTGCTGAGGAAGGGAAAGATAGTGTAGGGAGTGAATATTATTTTTTTTTGTGACATTACCTGGGGTACATCTCCTGTGTAATGTTTCCACAACCTAAATACCTGTGACACTCCCTGTAATTTTATATTAGCCGCTGCTGACATCAGCAACATTATCTGCTGTATTTCTCCTGTGTAACGTGTGCGCATCCCAAATACCTTTTTTTATATTTTTGGGCGCATACACTTACAAATCCTATGCTACTGTACGTGTGACATACTTTCAAGCATATAAAACATTTAATATAAAGAAGGTTAGCAGTAAGGGACAGGGAAGTGGCCGTGATGCTGATGGTGCACGTAGAGGCCCTGGGTGCGTTGAAACTGTGCCTGCTGCCAGAGCACAAGAAAAGCAATTATCCACGATACCTAGCTTCATGACCCAGTTTGAAGGGCGGCGCAGGACAACGCTCTCGAAGTCAGACCAGTGCAACCAGGTGGTCGGTTGGATTGCAGCAGATAATGCTTCCAGTCGGTTAAGCACCACCCTGTCTTACACCAAGTCTAGTCTCAGTAGCCAAGAGTCTGGTTCACATAATCCTCACCCTGATCCTCCTTCTTCCCACCATGAAGAGTCTTGCGAAACAAGTGATCCCACACTCGGATATTTCGAGGCGCTCTTTTCAGCACCATTCCTTCATTTGAGCCTATCAACAAGCCCGCTTGAATAGGGACATGAGATATTGAGCATCCAAAGTCACAAGAAGATGACAGTGCAAGTAGAAACTGCCAAAAAGTGACTCCATCTAAGAAACTACACCCCTCAAGGTATTCAAAACTGATTTTACAAACTTTGTTAACCCTTAAGCTGTTCCACAAGAGTTATTGGCAAATGGAGATGAAATTTCAGAATTTCTATTTTTTGCTACCTCGCCTCAAAAAAAGTGTAATATAGAGCAACAAAAAATCATATTTACCCTAAAATAGTGCCATCTAAACTGCCACCTTATCCCGTAGTTTCCAAAATGGGGTAATTTTTTTTGAGTTTCTACTGTAGGGGTGCATCAAGGTGTGCTTCAAATGGGATATGGTGTAAATAAACCAGTTTAGCAAAATCTGCCTTCCAAAACCCATATGGCGTTCCCTTCCTTCTGTGCCCTGCCGTGTGCCCATACAGCAGTTTACGACCACATATGGGGTGTTTCTGCAAACTACAGAATCAGGGCAATAAATATTGAGTTTTGTTTGGCTGTTAACCCTTGCTTTGTTACTGGAAAAAATTTATTAAAATGGAAATTTTACCAAAAAATTTAAATTCTGAAATTTTATTTGCCATTAACTCTTGAGGAACACCTAAAGGGTAAACAAAGTTAGTAAAATCAGTTTTGAATACCTTGAGGGGTGTAGTTTCTAGAATGGGGTCATTTTTGGGTGATTTCTATTATGTAAGCCTCACAAAGTGACTTCAGACCTGAACTGGTCCTTAAAAAGTGGGTTTTGGAAAATTTCTGAAAAATTTCAAGAATTGCTTCTAAACTTATAAGCCTTGTAACGTCCCCAAAAAATTAAATGGCATTCCCAAAATGATCCAAACATGAAGTAGACATATGGGGAATGTAAATTAATAACTATTTTTGGATGTATTTCTATGTATTATAGAGGTAGAGAAATTGAAACTTGGAAATTTGCAAATTTTTCCATATTTTTGGTAAATTTGGCATTTTTTCATAAATAAAAATGTTTTTTTTTACTCCATTTTACCAGTGTCATGAAGTACAATATGCGATGAAAAAATTATCTCAGAATGGCCTGGATAAGTAAAAGCGTTTTAAAGTTATGCAAAAAATCTGCTGGTCCTTAAGGTGAAAATGAGCCCGGTCCTTAAGGGGTTAATAAACTTTGAGTAATCAACAGAGATGGTGAGCGGCGATAACGCTTTTATCAGCATCACCATCCCACTTCTGTGTCTACTCAAATGCACGCTGCTCACAATTAAAGGGAACCTGTCACCTAAAA
Source organism: Bufo bufo (assembly GCF_905171765.1). NCBI lineage: Eukaryota > Metazoa > Chordata > Amphibia > Anura > Bufonidae > Bufo > Bufo bufo. Next base: position 475,475,963 of record NC_053391.1, read on the forward strand.
AATGCCTCCCAAACAACCAGCATTACCTTAAACTAGCCAGCAGTATGTTACTAAAGATCCTTTTCTTTCTCCGGCCAGATGCACCCAAATCTTGAAAAATGAACTTTAATCCCCTGCACGCGCTATGTAACAGCAGAGTTTTAAGTCAAGGGGGCAGCGGCCTCCTCGATTCCCTCCCCTTCATCTCTGATTGACAACCGCACACATGAACGTCTGACGCACACTCACACTTGGCCGACTTTGCTGAACAGCCAAAAGCTATCGGCTGTCAATCAAAAGTGAAGGGGCAGGGAAAGGGTGTGTGGTTATCTTGGCTTGAAGCGAGGAGGCCGCTGCCCCCTTGACTTCAAACTCTGCTGTTACATAGCATGTGCAGGGGAATAAAGTTTGTTCTTCAAGATTTTGGTGCATTTGGCTGGAGGAAAAAAAAGGATCTTTAGGAACATAATGATGGCTGCTTTAAGGTAATAGCACTCTGCAACCAGCATTCTGCCCTGCCTCTATGCTGGATGAGGCATTGGTGTACATTTTGGCCAAAGCGTAATAAGCCACTCACCACGTCAAGGTCGCCTCTATGGAGTGGTCCCTAACACTAGTTCCTACCTGTTTATGGGCCATGACAGCCACACAAAATCCAGGGAATGCAGGTACAGCATGCATGCCAAGCACACTCTGCTTTTAACCCTGTCCGGTGCCATTACAGCTTTCATCGGATCCAGGGATGCAAGTACCAACATGCATGCTGAGCCCACCATATACTTCTCCTGGAGCCAAATGGCTACTGGTAGGTTCTATATAAGCAGACTCAGTTTTATACTGACTTTAAAACCAGCCTCCAGGACAGATTGACTGGTCAAGTGTGCAGGACTGCATGGAGATCACCACGCCTCCAATATATACTACAAAGAAAAAATGTGGGTGATTGAGTCAGCACAACCCTGTATGTAGGTGCACATCACTATGGCGAAATACATATACAAACGTAAGTAGTAGTAAGTAGTTCATTGGGCAACCGAGGAGAGGAGACGAGGGTATCACTCAACAGTTCCAACAGAGGCATGGCGACACTCTCCAAGGCTTGGTACAGTTTCATGACTCCCCGCCAGCACCCTCACCTTTATGCGTGGCCTAGTGTCACAAGGAGAGAAAAGTTTTGGAAGATAGTGAAGGAGTACGTAGCAGACCGTGTCAGCATCCTCAATGATCCTTCTGTGCCTTACAACTACTGGGTATCCAAGCTGAACACGTGGCACGAACTGGCAATCTACGCCTTTGAGGTGCTGGCCTTCCCTGCTGCTGGGGGCATAATAACTGATAAGTGTATCCGCCTGTCAACTGAAAATACTGACAGGTTGACTCTTATAAAAAATAAATAAGGCCTGGATTTCCCCTGACTTCTCTGCTCCACCAGAGGAAAGTGGCTCAACATAAAGGCACTTTAAATGTGTTTTTTATAATGTACGGAATACACTGTCCCCTTCCACTACAAAAAAGGGTATATGGTTCAATCTTTCTTTTCTCATCCTCAGCGGATCAGCTCACCTGCAGGCCCTCGCATATAATGTTTTAGAGGGTTAGATCACCAGCAGGCCCTCACCTACAATCATTTAGAGGGCTAGCTCAACTGCAGGCTCTCACATATAATGTTTTAGAGGGTCAACTCACCAGCAGGCCCTCACCTACAATCTTTTAGAGGGTCATCTCACCTGCAGGCCGTCGCCTATAATGATTTAGAGCAGCGGTTCCCAACCACCAGGCCGTGGCCCAGGACCGGGCCCTGGAAAATTGTTTGCCGTCTTTAATGCAGTACTAATGAAGCGCTTCCATTATGGAAGCAAATGTATTAACTAATGCCTGAACAGGCAATGAGATCTATCTTGACCCAGGTAAAATTAATACTTCACTTTTATTATTAAATATATTAAAATCTGAATTACTGAATGGGTGCACGTTTTATTTATCTTTATTAATTGTTTTACAAACCCAAAAAAAATAATGTTAAAAATACAGTCACCACTCCACTAGAGGGTTGAATTATTGGACGGCAAAGAAGGGGGCGCGGAGGAGTGCATTAACTCCCACCCTCTTACTTAGGATGCAGGGCACTGCCGTATCACTGTGTGTAGAGCTATTGCTAACTGAATAATGTTATCAGTATAGCAATGTAAAGCAGTGGGAAACAACTGCGTTACCCCACTGTCAGAGGGATACAATTGGCACCCTTATGAGCGTCAGACCAGCTTGATGCCGGATCGCAAATAGCCCTACATGCTGAATGCTTGATTGATCTCCCTATTGGAATGTAGTCCAGCCGGACTGACCACAGCTTATTCACTGTGGAGTGGAAGACTGAGTCTAAAAATGAAAACTGCCCCCCAACATGTTTCACCAGTATTCTGGCTTCTTCAGGGGAAATGGGCAGCAATAGGTGTCGCCACAAAAGTGGAGGGTTAAAAGCATTGTTTAGTAATTGACAGGACCGCCGTCCAGTCATATTGGCAGCATATATCTGGTTCGACCTATTACCTTTGTCTGTACACACCCACAGGGCAGGTCAGACCTCAGAACCAGTCGCCTCCTACAGACGTCATCAGGACCGTGCTGCTCACCCAGAGTTGCGCAAACACTTAGGCTGATCAGACCGAAATGATTGCAGTGCGCATGCGCTGCGCTGAACTCGGATGTGCACAGACTTTACCTGGAAGCGTGAAGCTGCGCCGATAGAAGCTGCGCTAACACATAGAGTGAGTAGCAAGAAGGCTGCGCAGGTGAAAGCTGCGCCTGAACTTAGAAGGAACAGCAAGATGTTGTTAGAGCAGCACAAGTCCAGTATAGTGTGGGTGTTTGATGGTTGTTTATTATGCTACTGACTATTATCCATAAATTCGGAAGCTTTTATGCATAGATTAGGAAGTACCCAAATCCTGCATGAATAGATTGGATTAATATCTGTGGTACATATACAGTGATGTACCCTAAATGGAATTGGGTTTAGTGTGCAGAAGATGAAAAATACTGCACCTGTATATCATCTATAGTCGATTATGGAAGCGGTTCAAATCATTAGTACAGGAGGACCATGAAGCGGTGAAGGATCTGTGCTTCCTGGTTCTCAGCTCGGCTGTCGGCTGTGCAGGGATGCGCACAGCGTAAGCGCGCACTGTGACCTCACACTGTGTGCCGCGATACACAGCTGACAGCAGAATGAAGAGGATCGCGATGGTGAGGAGCGGTGGCGTCCAGGAGCAGGAGAGGTAAGTGTTTCCTTTTTTATTTTATTTGTGCTGGGGACTGACATATTGCTTACATAAGGGCTGGGGGCTGACATGGGGGGCTTATGGCTGACATGAGGGCTGATGGCTGACATAAGGGTTGGGAGCTGACATGGGGGGCTTATGGCTGACATGGGGGACTGATGGCTGACATGAGGGATAATGGCTGACATATTGGGCTTATGGCTGACATGGGGGGCTTATGGCTGACATGGGGGAGATGGCTCACATGGGGGACTGAAGGCTGACATGGGGGGCTGATGTCTGACATGGGGGCTGATGGCTGACATGGAGGGCTGGGGGCTGACATATGGCTGATGGCTAACATATGGTTAATGGCTGATATAAGGGCTGGGGGCTGAAATGGGGGGCATATGGCTGACATGGGGAGCTTATTGCTGACTTCGGGGCTTAGGGCTGACATGGGGGGCTTAGAGCTGACATGGGGGGCTTATGGCTAACATGGGGGGCTTATTGCTGACATGGGGGGCTGAAGGCTGATATGCGGGGCTGATGGATGGCTAACATGGGGGCTTATGGCTGACATGAGGGCTGGGGGCGGATATATGGCTGATGGCTGACATATGGCTGATGGCAGACATATGGTTAATGGCTGACATAAGGGCTGGGGGCTGACATGGGGGCATATGGCTGACATGGGGGCTTATTGCTGACATGGGGGCTTATGGCTGACATGGGGGGGTTATGGCTGACATGGGGGGCTGATGGCTGACATGGGGGCTGATGGCTGACATGGTGGGCTGATGGCTGGCTGACATGGGGGCTGATAGATGGCTAAATGTTGGGGGGTTGACCTGAGGCATTGGGGATCTGATCTGAGGTCTGATTGACATTGGGGTATGATTAGGGCTGTCAGCAGAGATCTCATTAATATTGGGGGTCTGATTGCGTGTCTGACCTGAGGTGTAATGGAAAACATTTTTTTCTTATTGTTCTCCTCTAAAACCTAGGTGCATCTTATAGGGCTAAAAATACGGTACAGTGCAGCAGAGACCAGTGCAGCAGAGTCACTAGTCAGTTTATAAAGTCGTTATACACTCACCTAAAGAATTATTAGGAACACCATACTAATACGGTGTTAGACCCCCTTTTGCCTTCAGAACTGCCTTAATTCTACGTGGCATTGATTCAACAAGGTGCTGATAGCATTCTTTAGAAATGTTGCCCCATATTGATAGGATAGCATCTTGCAGTTGATGGAGATTTGAGGGATGCACATCCAGGGCACGAAGCTCCTGTTCCACCACATCCCAAAGATGCTCTATTGGGTTGAGATCTGGTGACTCTGGGGGCCATTTTAGTACAGTGAATTCATTGTCATGTTCAAGAAACCAATTTGAAATGATTCGAGCTTTGTGACATGGTGCATTATCCTGCTGGAAGTAGCCATCAGAGGATGGATACATGTTCTCATTCTGTTTACGCCAAATTCGGACTCTACCATTTGAATCTCTCAACAGAAATCGAGACTCATCAGACCAGGCAACATTTTTCCAGTCTTCAACAGTCCAATTTAGGTGAGCACGTGCAAATTGTAGCCTCTTTTTCCTATTTGTAGTGGAGATGAGTGGTATCCGGTGGGGTCTTCTGCTGTTGTAGCCCATCCGCCTCAAGGTTGTGCGTGTTTTGGCTTCACAAATGCTTTGCTGCATATCTTGGTTGTAACGAGTGGTTATTTCAGTCAACGTTGCTCTTCTATCAGCTTGAATCAGTCGGCCCATTCTCCTCTGACCTCTAGCATCCACAAGGCATTTTTGCCCACAGGACTACCGCATACTGGATGTTTTTCCCTTTTCACACTATTCTTTGTAAACCCTAAAAATGGTTGTGCGTGAAAATCCCAGTAACTGAGCAGATTGTGAAATACTCAGACAGGCCCGTCTGGCACCAACAACCATGCCACGCTCAAAATTGCTTAAATCACCTTTCTTTCCCATTCCGAAATTCAGTTTGGAGTTCAGGAGATTGTCTTGACCAGGAACACACCCCTAAATGCATTGAAGCAACTGCCATGTGATTGGTTGACTAGATAATTGCATTAATGAGAAATAGAACAGGTATTCCTAATAATTCTTTAGGTGAGTGTATAGTGTTATATATTTTAATATGCACCTTGCATTTTGTTATGCGTGTGAATCAGTCAGCTCCGACTAGCACCCCCTAAGCCCCGCCCACCCCTAAGCCCCACCCCAGAACCCCCACCCGGTCCCTGGGGAAATTGTCTTGCATGAAACTGGTCCTTGGTGCAAAGAAGATTGGGGACCACTGTTTTAGGGGCTCAGATCTCCAGCAGGCCCTCACCCACAATGTTTTAAAGGGTCAGCTCACCTGCAGGACCTTACATATAATATTTTAGAAGGTCAGCTCACCAGCAGGCCCTCAGCTACAATGTTTTAGAGCAGGCATGGCCAACCTGCGGCTCTCCAGCTGTTGTAAAACTACAACACCCACCATGCCCTACTGTAAGCTGATAGCTGTAGGCAGTCTGGGCATGCTGGGAGTTGTAGTTTTGCAACAGCTGGAGAGCCTCAGGTTGGCCATCCCTGTTTTAGAGGGTCAGCTCAACTGTAGCCCCTTGCATATAATGTTTTTGAGGGTCAGCTCACCAGCAGGCCCTCGCAGGTAATGTTTTAGAGGGTCAGCTCACCTGTAGGCCCTTGGATAAAATGTTTTAGAGGGTCATCTCACCAGCAGGCCCTCACCTACAATATTTTAGTGCGTTAGCTCACCTACAGGCACACACCCACAATGTTTTAGAGGGTCAGCTCACCTGCAGGCCCTCGCATATAATGTTTTAGAGGGTCAGCTCAACAGCAGGGCCTCACCTACAATCTTTTAGAGGGTCAGCTCACCTGCAGGCCTTCACATATAATGTTTTAGAGGGTCAGCTCACCAGCAGGCCCTCAGCTAAAATCTTTTAGAGGGTCAGCTCACCTGTAGGCCATCGCATGTAATGTTTTAGAGGGTGAGCCCACGAGCAGGCCCTCACGTACAATGTTTTAGAGGGTCAGATCACCTGCAGGCCCTCGCATATAATTTTTTTGAGGGTCAGCTCACCAGCAGGCCCTCACCTACAATCTTTTAGAGGGTCAGCTCACCTGCAGGCCCTCACATATAGTTATTTAGAGGTTCAGCTCACCAGCAGGCCCTCACCTACAATGTTTTAAAGGGTCAGCTCACCTGCAGGCCCTAGAATTAAATGTTTTTGAGGGTCAACCACAACAACGGAGGGCGGGGAGGACCCGGCTGCGCGCGCCTCCTTAGCGTGGCCGGTGTCCTCCGCTCCCATGGTAACGGTGAGGAGTCTGAGCGTCCAGCTGGGCACTCGGCGTTCAGTTGTATGCAGGGGAACGAGTCATGTGACACTGGCCACGTCACATGACTCCTTCTCCCCTCTATTTTACAGGCAGCCTGCTGGCCTCAGGTTGCCTGTGATTAAAGTCCTACACTTGGCGTATCCTCCTCAGTGATATTTCCTGTTTAGGTATTTGAATTTCGGCTCGTTTTTCGTCTTCGCCCTCGTCTGCTCCTTGTGTCCGGTTGCTTCTCCTGGTATTGACTCCTGGATAGGGATCTGACTTGGCTTTCGCTTGCTCCCTTGTACCACTTTGACCTCCTGGTTTAGACTTTGCTTGTTTGACTGCCTTGTGTTTGTCTGTCTTGTTTGTCTTTCCTGCACTTTCTCAGTTTAGGGACCGCCGCCCAGTTGCGCTCCGTTACCTAGGACGGGTAAGTGCAAGAAGGCAGGGACAGATGTGTGGGTGGAGTCAGTTGTGCACCCTTCCCCACCCCCCTTCTTGTGACAGAATCATAGGCCCACTTTACCTTACTATGGATCAGCTGCAAAATCTGACGGATCATGTTTAGAACCTGGCTCAGATTGTTCAGGAGTTAGGGGAGAGGTTACAGGCACAAGAAGTTGCCCGAAACCTCTCTGTTTTCTCTTCATCTGGACTACAGATGGAACCGCATGTTAAGCTTCCAGATCGGTTCTCGGGGGATCGCAAATGTTTTTTAGCCTTTAAGTAGAGTTGTAAACTGTATTTCCGTCTGCGGCTCCATTCTTCTGGTTCTGTATAACAAAGAGTGGGAATTGATATCTCCTTATTACAAGGCGACCCCCAGAATTGGGCGTTTTTGTTACCCCCGACTCAGTGTCTTAGATCAGTTGACGCGTTTTTTCAGGCCCTTGGGGTTCTATACGATGAACCAGAAAGAGCAACTGTAGCGGAGAGTCATCTAAAGTCTCTTGTGCAGGGTGACCGACCTGTAGAAGACTACTGTACCCAGTTTAGAAAATGGTGCGTCCCCTCTGGTTGGAAAGAACCTGCTCTCAAAAGCCAGTTCAGGTCTGGTCTGTCTGAAACCCTTAAAGACATGTTAGTATGTTATCCTTCTCCTGGGACCTTGGAACAAACCTTGACTCTTGCTGTGAGACTGGACAGACGCATTAGGGAGACAGTGGGAGCATCTGTTTTTTCCACAGTTTATGTCCAAACCCGAGACCTGTCCTGTGGGGTTCAAGTCTGAGCCTTTTACGGACAAACCTATGCAGCTTGGTATGACCAGAAGAGACCAACGCCCCCGCCATGGTACATGTTACTACTGTGGTGACTCCGATCATTGGATCCTGCAGTGTCCCAAGGTCCCTCCTTCCGGAAGATCATCTAAACCAGAGGGATCTAAAGACAAGGTAATCCCTGGGGTGGTTAAAAAGAAATTATTGGTACCTGTTACTATTTCGTTAGGATTAAACAGGGGTTCGGGTAGTACCTTTATCGATTCTGGGTCGGCCTCTAACTTTATTGATCTCAAGTTTGCTTACCAGGTGGGAATACCTATTTTAGCCTTTCCCAACCCTATTTTCATTGTAGCCATTGATTCCGTCCCTTTGCTGGGAGGAACGGTTACGTTTTGCACACCCAGAATAACTTTGACGGTAAGGGTGTGTCATACTGATAACTGCTCTTTTTTGATCTTGGAGAATTTATCAGTTGAAATGGTTTTAGGTATGCCCTGGCTCCAATTGCATAACCCTGTCATTAATTGGACCAGAGGGGAGTTTGAAAAATGGGGTCCTAGATGTAACTCTTGTTTACCTATTGTACAGGCAGGAGTCTCTGCAGAATCTGCTGATGTGTTCTCCTCATCCGACCCGGAGAGTCTGCCCCCCCCCACATAGGTCTTATGACTGTGCTATGGATTTAGTGGTAGGGTCCAGGTTTCCTAAGGGTCGATCATATAATTTGTCTGGTCCTGAGTAGGGATGAGCGAACCCGAACTGTATAGTTCGGGTTCGTACCGAATTTTGGGGTGTCCGTGACACGGACCCGAACCCGAACATTTTCGTAAAAGTCCGGGTTCGGGTTCGGTGTTCGCCTCTTTCTTGGCGCTTTTTGAAAGGCTGCAAAGCAGCCAATCAACAAGCGTAATACTACTTGCCCCAAGAGGCCATCACAGCCATGCCTACTATTGGCATGGCTGTGATTGGCCAGTGCAGCATGTGACCCAGCGTCTATTTAAGCTGGAGTCACGTAGCGCCGCACATCACTCTGCTATGATCAGTATAGGGAGAGGTTGCAGCTGCGACGTTAGGGCGAGATTAGGCAGATTAACTCCTCCAAAAGACTTCATTCTGTGATCGATCTGCAGCTGTGGATCATTGAAGAGCTATTATTGACTTGCTCACTTTTTTGAGGCTGCCCAGAGCGTTTTTAGATCACTTTTTTTCTGCGGTGATCGGCGGCCATTTTGTGACTTGTGGTGCGCCAGCACAAGCTATCACCAAGTGTATTTAACCATCGATAGTGTGGTTATTTTGTGCTATATCCTACATCAGCTGCAGGCTGAGCCTGTGTCACCGAAGTGCATTTAACCATCAACAGTCTGGTTATTTTTTGGCCATATACTACATCAGCTGCAGGCTGAGCCTGTGTCTCCGAAGTGCATTTAACCATCGACAGTCTGATTATTTTTTGGCCATATACTACATCTGGTGCAGGCTGAGCCTGTGTCCCCCAAGTGCATTTAACCATCAACAGTGTGGTTATTTTTTGGCCATATATTACATCAGGGGCAAGTTGAGCCTGTCACCCAGCGCCTAAAAAATAGACCTGACATTTCTATTCAACCAAATCTGTACTGTTTTAGCTGGTCAAGTTATTTGTAGTGACCGTAAAAGCACACTTTTTTTTCTGGGTTGAAAAACCATTCCCAAATTTGCCATTCTCAAAATAACTAGTTTCTGGTATTTGAGGCCTACTTGAAATCTATCCCAAAAAGAATATCTTACATTGAAGCTAGTGATAGTGTCATTCAGAAAAAACTAAGACACACGCTAGCGTACTGATAGAAATCTGATTCTGTGATTAAACCTATACCTGTCACACAGCGCAAAAAAAAACAGGCCTCACATCTCTATTTAACCAAATCTCTACTGTTTTAGCTGGTCAAGTTATTTGTAGTGACTGTAAAAGCACACTTTTTTTTCTGGGTTGAAAAACCATTCCCAAATTTGCCATTCTCAAAATAACTAGTTTCTGGTATTTGAGGCCTACTTTAAATCTATCCCAAACAGAATATCTTACATTGAAGCTAGTGATAGTGTCATTCAGAAAAACCTAAGACACACGCTAGCGTGCTGATAGAAATCTGATTCTGTGATTAAACCTATACCTGTCACACAGCGCAAAAAAAAAACAGGCCTCACATCTTTATTTAACCAAATCTCTACTGTTTTAGCTGGTCAAGTTATTTGTAGTGACCGTAAAAGCACACTTTTTTTTCTGGGTTGAAAAACCATTCCCAAATTTGCCATTCTCAAAATAACTAGTTTCTGGTATTTGAGGCCTACTTGAAATCTATCCCAAAAAGAATATCTTACATTGAAGCTAGTGATAGTGTCATTCAGAAAAACCTAAGACACACGCTAGCGTGCTGATAGAAATCTGATTCTGTGATTAAACCTATACCTGTCACACAGCGCAAAAAAAAAAACAGGCCTCACATCTCTATTTAACCAAATCTGTACTGTTTTAGCTGGTCAAGTTATTTGTAGTGACCGTAAAAGCACACTTTTTTTTCTGGGTTGAAAAACCATTCCCAAATTTGCCATTCTCAAAATAACTAGTTTCTGGTATTTGAGGCCTACTTGAAATCTATCCCAAAAAGAATATCTTACATTGAAGCTAGTGATAGTGTCATTCAGAAAAACCTAAGACACACGCTAGCGTGCTGATAGAAATCTGATTCTGTGATTAAACCTATACCTGTCACACAGCGCAAAAAAAAACAGGCCTCACATCTCTATTTAACCAAATCTCTACTGTTTTAGCTGGTCAAGTTATTTGTAGTGACCGTAAAAGCACACTTTTTTTTCTGGGTTGAAAAACCATTCCCAAATTTGCCATTCTCAAAATAACTAGTTTCTGGTATTTGAGGCCTACTTGAAATCTATTCCAAAAAGAATATCTTACATTGAAGCTAGTGATAGTGTCATTCAGAAAAACCTAAGACACACGCTAGCGTGCTGATAGAAATCTGATTCTGTGATTAAACCTATACCTGTCACACAGCGCAAAAAAAAAACAGGCCTCACATCTCTATTTAACCAAATCTCTACTGTTTTAGCTGGTCAAGTTATTTGTAGTGACCGTAAAAGCACACTTTTTTTTCTGGGTTGAAAAACCATTCCCAAATTTGCCATTCTCAAAATAACTAGTTTCTGGTATTTGAGGCCTACTTGAAATCTATCCCAAAAAGAATATCTTACATTGAAGCTAGTGATAGTGTCATTCAGAAAAACCTAAGACACACGCTAGCGTGCTGATAGAAATCTGATTCTGTGATTAAACCTATACCTGTCACACAGCGCAAAAAAAAACAGGCCTCACATCTCTATTTAACCAAATCTCTACTGTTTTAGCTGGTCAAGTTATTTGTAGTGACCGTAAAAGCACACTTTTTTTTCTGGGTTGAAAAACCATTCCCAAATTTGCCATTCTCAAAATAACTAGTTTCTGGTATTTGAGGCCTACTTGAAATCTATCCCAAAAAGAATATCTTACATTGAAGCTAGTGATAGTGTCATTCAGAAAAACCTAAGACACACGCTAGCGTGCTGATAGAAATCTGATTCTGTGATTAAACCTATACCTGTCACACAGCGCAAAAAAAAACCAGGCCTCACATCTCTATTTAACCAAATCTCTACCGTTTTAGCTGGTCAAGTTATTTGTAGTGACCGTAAAAGCACACTTTTTTTTCTGGGTTGAAAAACCATTCCCAAATTTGCCATTCTCAAAATAACTAGTTTCTGGTATTTGAGGCCTACTTGAAATCTATCCCAAAAAGAATATCTTACATTGAAGCTAGTGATAGTGTCATTCAGAAAAACCTAAGACACACGCTAGCGTGCTGATAGAAATCTGATTCTGTGATTAAACCTATACCTGTCACACAGCGCAAAAAAAAAAACAGGCCTCACATCTCTATTTAACCAAATCTGTACTGTTTTAGCTGGTCAAGTTATTTGTAGTGACCGTAAAAGCACACTTTTTTTTCTGGGTTGAAAAACCATTCCCAAATTTGCCATTCTCAAAATAACTAGTTTCTGGTATTTGAGGCCTACTTGAAATCTATCCCAAAAAGAATATCTTACATTGAAGCTAGTGATAGTGTCATTCAGAATAACCTAAGACACACGCTAGCGTGCTGATAGAAATCTGATTCTGTGATTAAACCTATACCTGTCACACAGCGCAAAAAAAAACAGGCCTCACATCTCTATTTAACCAAATCTCTACTGTTTTAGCTGGTCAAGTTATTTGTAGTGACCGTAAAAGCACACTTTTTTTTCTGGGTTGAAAAACCATTCCCAAATTTGCCATTCTCAAAATAACTAGTTTCTGGTATTTGAGGCCTACTTGAAATCTATTCCAAAAAGAATATCTTACATTGAAGCTAGTGATAGTGTCATTCAGAAAAACCTAAGACACACGCTAGCGTGCTGATAGAAATCTGATTCTGTGATTAAACCTATACCTGTCACAAAGCGCAAAAAAAAAACAGGCCTCACATCTCTATTTAACCAAATCTCTACTGTTTTAGCTGGTCAAGTTATTTGTAGTGACCGTAAAAGCACACTTTTTTTTCTGGGTTGAAAAACCATTCCCAAATTTGCCATTCTCAAAATAACTAGTTTCTGGTATTTGAGGCCTACTTGAAATCTATCCCAAAAAGAATATCTTACATTGAAGCTAGTGATAGTGTCATTCAGAAAAACCTAAGACACACGCTAGCGTGCTGATAGAAATCTGATTCTGTGATTAAACCTATACCTGTCACACAGCGCAAAAAAAAACAGGCCTCACATCTCTATTTAACCAAATCTCTACTGTTTTAGCTGGTCAAGTTATTTGTAGTGACCGTAAAAGCACACTTTTTTTTCTGGGTTGAAAAACCATTCCCAAATTTGCCATTCTCAAAATTGTGGTGAACGGGAACAATGAGGAAAACATCTAATAAGGGACGCGGACGTGGACATGGTCGTGGTGGTGTTAGTGGACCCTCTGGTGCTGGGAGAGGACGTGGCCGTTCTGCCACAGCCACACGTCCTAGTGAACCAACTACCTCAGGTCCCAGTAGCCTGCAGAATTTACAGCGATATTTGGTGGGGCCCAATGCCGTTCTAAGGATGGTAAGGCCTGAGCAGGTGCAGGCATTAGTCAATTGGGTGGCCGACAGTGGATCCAGCACGTTCACATTATTTCCCACCCAGTCTTCTGCAGAAAGCGCACAGATGGCGCATGAAAACCAAGCCCATTGGTCTGTCACATCACCCCCATGCATATCAGGGAAACTGTCTGAGCCTCAAGTTATGCAGCAGTCTCTTATGCTGTTTGAAGACTCTGCTGCCAGGGTTTCCCAAGGGCATCCACCTAGCCCTTCCCCAGGGGTGGAAGAGATAGAATGCACTAACGCACAACCACTTATTTTTCTTGATGATGAGGACATGGGAATACCACCTCAGCACGTCTCTGATGATGACGAAACACAGGTGCCAACTGCTGCGTCTTTCTGCAGTGTGCAGACTGAACAGGAGGTCAGGGATCAAGACTGGGTGGAAGACGATGCAGGGGACGATGAGGTCCTAGACCCCACATGGAATGAAGGTCGTGCCACTGACTTTCACAGTTCGGAGGAAGAGGCAGTGGTGAGACCGAGCCAACAGCGTAGCAAAAGATGGAGCAGTGGGCAAAATCAGAACACCCGCCGCAAAGAGACTCCGCCTGCTACTGACCGCCGCCATCTGGGACCGAGCACCCCAAAGGCAGCTTCAAGGAGTTCCCTGGCATGGCACTTCTTCAAACAATGTGCTGACGACAAGACCCGAGTGGTTTGCACGCTGTGCCATCAGAGCCTGAAGCGAGGCATTAACGTTCTGAACCTTAGCACAACCTGCATGACCAGGCACCTGCATGCAAAGCATGAACTGCAGTGGAGTAAACACCTTAAAAACAAAGAAGTCACTCAGGCTCCCCCTGCTACCTCTTCTGCTGCTGCTGCCTCGGCCTCTTCTGCTGCTGCCGCCGCCTCGGCCTCTTCCTCCGCCTCTGGAGGAACGTTGGCACCTGCCGCCCAGCAAACATGGGATGTACCACCAACACCACCACTTGCGTCACCAAGCATCTCAACTATGTCACACGGCAGCGTTCAGCTCTCCATCTCACAAACATTTGAGAGAAAGCGTAAATTCCCACCTAGCCACCCTCGATCCCTGGCCCTGAATGCCAGCATTTCTAAACTACTGGCCTATGAAATGCTGTCATTTAGGCTGGTGGACACACACAGCTTCAAACAGCTCATGTCACTTGCTGTCCCACAGTATGTTGTTCCCAGCCGCCACTACTTCTCCAAGAGAGCCGTGCCTTCCCTGCACAAACAAGTGTCCGATAAAATCAAGTGTGCACTGCGCAACGCCATCTGTGGCAAGGTCCACCTAACCACAGATACGTGGACCAGTAAGCACGGCCAGGGACGCTATATCTCCCTAACTGCACACTGGGTAAATGTAGTGGCGGCTGGGCCCCAGGCGGAGAGCTGTTTGGCGCACGTCCTTCTGCCGCCAAGGATCGCAGGGCAACATTCTTTGCCTCCTGTCTCCTCCTCCTCCTACTCAGCTTCCTCCTCCTCTTCTTCCACCTGCTCATCCAGTCCGCCACACACCTTCACCACCAACTTCAGCACAGCACGGGGTAAACGTCAGCAGGCCATTCTGAAACTCATATGTTTGGGGGACAGGCCCCACACCGCACAGGAGTTGTGGCGGGGTATAGAACAACAGACCGACGAGTGGTTGCTGCCGAAGAGCCTCAAGCCCGGCCTGGTGGTGTGCGATAATGGGCGAAATCTCGTTGCAGCTCTGGGACTAGCCGGTTTGACGCACATCCCTTGCCTGGCGCATGTGCTGAATTTGGTGTTGCAGAAGTTCATTCGCAACTACCCCGACATGTCAGAGCTGCTGCATAAAGTGCGGGTCGTCTGTTCGCGCTTCCGGCGTTCACACCCTGCCGCTGCTTGCCTGTCTGCGCTACAGCGTAACTTCGGCCTTCCCGCTCACCGCCTCATATGCGACGTACCCACCAGGTGGAACTCCACCTTGCATATGCTGGACAGACTGTGCGAGCAGCAGCAGGCCATAGTGGAGTTTCAGCTGCAGCACGCACGGGTCAGTCACACTGCGGATCAGACACACTTCACCACCAATGACTGGGCCTCCATGCGAGACCTGTGTGCCCTGTTGCGCTGTTTCGAGTACTCCACCAACATGGCCAGTGGCGATGACGCCGTTATCAGCGTTACAATAACACTTCTATGTCTCCTTGAGAAAACAATTAGGGCGATGATGGAAGAGGAGGTGGCCCAGGAGGAAGAGGAGGAAGAGGGGTCATTTTAGCACTTTCAGGCCAGTCTCTTCAAAGTGACTCAGAGGGAGGTTTTTTGCAACACCAGAGGCCAGGTACAAATGTGGTCAGACAGGGCCCACTACTGGAGGACGAGGAGGACGAGGATGAGGAGGAGGTGGAGGAGGATGAGGATTAAGCATGTTCACAGCGGGGTGGCACCCAAAGCAGCTCGGGCCTATCACTGGTGCGTGGCTGGGGGGAAACACAGGACGATGACGATACGCCTCCCACAGAGGACAGCTTGTCCTTACCTCTGGGCAGCCTGGCACACATGAGCGACTACATGCTGCAGTGCCTGCGCAACGACAGCAGAGTTGCCCACATTTTAACGTGTGCGGAATACTGGGTTGCCACCCTGCTGGATCCCAGGTACAAAGACAATGTGCCCACCTTACTTCCTACACTGGAGCGTGATAGGAAGATGCGCGAGTACAAGCGCACGTTGGTAGACGCGCTACTGAGAGCATTCCCAAATGTCACAGGGGAACCAGTGGAAGCCCAAGGCGAAGGCAGAGGAGGAGCAAGAGGTCGCCAATGCAGCTGTGTCACGGCCAGCTCCTCTGAGGGCAGGGTTAGCATGGCAGAGATGTGGAAAAGTTTTGTCACCACGCCACAGCTAACTGCACCACCACCTGATACGGAACGTGTTAGCAGGAGGCAACATTTCACTAACATGGTGGAACAGTACCTGTGCACACCCCTCCACGTACTGACTGATGGTTCGGCCCCATTCGACTTCTGGGTCTCCAAATTGTCCACGTGGCCAGAGCTAGCCTTTTATGCCTTGGAGGTGCTGGCCTGCCCAGCGGCCAGCGTTTTGTCTGAACGTGTATTCAGCACGGCAGGGGGCGTCATTACAGACAAACGCAGCCGCCTGTCTACAGCCAATGTGGACAAGCTGACGTTCATAAAAATGAACCAGGCATGGATCCCACAGGACCTGTCCATCTTTTGTGCAGATTAGATATTAACTACCTCCCCTTAACAATATATTATTCTACTCCAGGGCACTTCCTCATTCAATCCTATTTTTATTTTCATTTTACCATTATATTGCGGGGCAACCCAAAGTTGAATGAACCTCTTCTCTGTCTGGGTGCCGGGGCCTAAATGTGTGACAGTGGCCTGTTCCAGTGGTGGGTGATGTGAAGCCTGATTCTCTGCTATGACATGAATACAGATTCTGCACTGACATAAGGCCAGATTCTCTGTTACGGGACCTCTCTCCTCTGCCTGGGTGCCTGGGCCTAAATGTGTGACAGTGGCCTGTTCCAGTGGTGGGTGACGTGAAGCCTGATTCTCTGCTATGACATGAAGACAGATTCTGCGCTGACAAAAGGCCAGATTCTCTGTTACGGGACCGCTCTCCTCTGTCTGGGTGCCGGGGCCTAAATGTGTGACAGTGGCCTGTTCCAGTGGTGGGTGACGTGAAGCCTGATTCTCTGCTATGACATGAATACAGATTCTGCGCTGACATAAGGCCAGATTTTCTGTTACGGGACCTCTCTCCTCTGCCTGGGTGCCTGGGCCTAAATGTGTGACAGTGGCCTGTTCCAGTGGTGGGTGACGTGAAGCCTGATTCTCTGCTATGACATGAAGACAGATTCTGCGCTGACATAAGGCCAGATTCTCTGTTACGGGACCTCTCTCCTCTGCCTGGGTGCCTGGGCCTAAATGTGTGACAGTGGCCTGTTCCAGTGGTGGGTGACGTGAAGCCTGATTCTCTGCTATGACATGAAGACAGATTCTGCGCTGACATAAGGCCAGATTCTCTGTTACGGGACCTCTCTCCTCTGCCTGGGTGCCTGGGCCTAAATGTGTGACAGTGGCCTGTTCCAGTGGTGGGTGACGTGAAGCCTGATTCTCTGCTATGACATGAAGACAGATTCTGCGCTGACATAAGGCCAGATTCTCTGTTACGGGACCTCTCTCCTCTGCCTGGGTGCCTGGGCCTAAATGTGTAACAGTGGCCTGTTCCAGTGGTGGGTGACGTGAAGCCTGATTCTCTGCTATGACATGAAGACAGATTCTGCGCTGACATAAGGCCAGATTCTCTGTTACGGGACCGCTCTCCTCTGTCTGGGTGCCGGGGCCTAAATGTGTGACAGTGGCCTGTTCCAGTGGTGGGTGACGTGAAGCCTGATTCTCTGCTATGACATGAATACAGATTCTGCGCTGACATAAGGCCAGATTCTCTGTTACGGGACCTCTCTCCTCTGCCTGGGTGCCTGGGCCTAAATGTGTGACAGTGGCCTGTTCCAGTGGTGGGTGACGTGAAGCCTGATTCTCTGCTATGACATGAAGACAGATTCTGCGCTGACATAAGGCCAGATTCTCTGTTACGGGACCTCTCTCCTCTGCCTGGGTGCCTGGGCCTAAATGTGTGACAGTGGCCTGTTCCAGTGGTGGGTGACGTGAAGCCTGATTCTCTGCTATGACATGAAGACAGATTCTGCGCTGACATAAGGCCAGATTCTCTGTTACGGGACCTCTCTCCTCTGCCTGGGTGCCTGGGCCTAAATGTGTGACAGTGGCCTGTTCCAGTGGTGGGTGACGTGAAGCCTGATTTTCTGCTATGACATGAAGACAGATTCTGCGCTGACATAAGGCCATATTATCTGTTACGGGACCGCTCTCCTCTGTCTGGGTGCCGGGGCCTAAATGTGTGACAGTGGCCTGTTCCAGTGGTGGGTGACGTGAAGCCTGATTCTCTGCTATGACATGAAGACAGATTCTGCGCTGACATAAGGCCAGATTCTCTGTTACGGGACCTCTCATCTCTGCCTGGGTGCCTGGGCCTAAATGTGTGACAGTGGCCTGTTCCAGTGGTGGGTGACGTGAAGCCTGATTCTCTGCTATGACATGAAGACAGATTCTGCGCTGACATAAGGCCAGATTCTCTGTTACGGGACCTCTCTCCTCTGCCTGGGTGCCTGGGCCTAAATGTGTGACAGTGGCCTGTTCCAGTGGTGGGTGACGTGAAGCCTGATTCTCTGCTATGACATGAAGACAGATTCTGCGCTGACATAAGGCCAGATTCTCTGTTACGGGACCTCTCTCCTCTGCCTGGGTGCCTGGGCCTAAATGTGTGACAGTGGCCTGTTCCAGTGGTGGGTGACGTGAAGCCTGATTCTCTGCTATGACATGAAGACAGATTCTGCGCTGACATAAGGCCAGATTCTCTGTTACGGGACCTCTCTCCTCTGCCTGGGTGCCTGGGCCTAAATGTGTGACAGTGGCCTGTTCCAGTGGTGGGTGACGTGAAGCCTGATTCTCTGCTATGACATGAAGACAGATTCTGCGCTGACATAAGGCCAGATTCTCTGTTACGGGACCTCTCTCCTCTGCCTGGGTGCCTGGGCCTAAATGTGTAACAGTGGCCTGTTCCAGTGGTGGGTGACGTGAAGCCTGATTCTCTGCTATGACATGAAGACAGATTCTGCGCTGACATAAGGCCAGATTCTCTGTTACGGGACCGCTCTCCTCTGTCTGGGTGCCGGGGCCTAAATGTGTGACAGTGGCCTGTTCCAGTGGTGGGTGACGTGAAGCCTGATTCTCTGCTATGACATGAATACAGATTCTGCGCTGACATAAGGCCAGATTCTCTGTTACGGGACCTCTCTCCTCTGCCTGGGTGCCTGGGCCTAAATGTGTGACAGTGGCCTGTTCCAGTGGTGGGTGACGTGAAGCCTGATTCTCTGCTATGACATGAAGACAGATTCTGCGCTGACATAAGGCCAGATTCTCTGTTACGGGACCTCTCTCCTCTGCCTGGGTGCCTGGGCCTAAATGTGTGACAGTGGCCTGTTCCAGTGGTGGGTGACGTGAAGCCTGATTCTCTGCTATGACATGAAGACAGATTCTGCGCTGACATAAGGCCAGATTATCTGTTACGGGACCTCTCTCCTCTGCCTGGGTGCCTGGGCCTAAATGTGTGACAGTGGCCTGTTCCAGTGGTGGGTGACGTGAAGCCTGATTTTCTGCTATGACATGAAGACAGATTCTGCGCTGACATAAGGCCATATTATCTGTTACGGGACCGCTCTCCTCTGTCTGGGTGCCGGGGCCTAAATGTGTGACAGTGGCCTGTTCCAGTGGTGGGTGACGTGAAGCCTGATTCTCTGCTATGACATGAAGACAGATTCTGCGCTGACATAAGGCCAGATTCTCTGTTACGGGACCTCTCATCTCTGCCTGGGTGCCTGGGCCTAAATGTGTGACAGTGGCCTGTTCCAGTGGTGGGTGACGTGAAGCCTGATTCTCTGCTATGACATGAAGACAGATTCTGCGCTGACATAAGGCCAGCTTCTCTGTTACGGGACCTCTCTCCTCTGCCTGGGTGCCTGGGCCTAAATGTGTGACAGTGGCCTGTTCCAGTGGTGGGTGACGTGAAGCCTGATTCTCTGCTATGACATGAAGACAGATTCTGCGCTGACATAAGGCCAGATTCTCTGTTACGGGACCTCTCTCCTCTGCCTGGGTGCCTGGGCCTAAATGTGTGACAGTGGCCTGTTCCAGTGGTGGGTGACGTGAAGCCTGATTCTCTGCTATGACATGATGACAGATTCTGCGCTGACATAAGGCCAGATTCTCTGTTACGGGACCTCTCTCCTCTGCCTGGGTGCCTGGGCCTAAATGTGTGACAGTGGCCTGTTCCAGTGGTGGGTGACGTGAAGCCTGATTCTCTGCTATGACATGAATACAGATTCTGCGCTGACATAAGGCCAGATTCTCTGTTACGGGACCTCTCTCCTCTGCCTGGGTGCCTGGGCCTAAATGTGTGACAGTGGCCTGTTCCAGTGGTGGGTGACGTGAAGCCTGATTCTCTGCTATGACATCAATACAGATTCTGCGCTGACATAAGGCCAGATTCTCTGTTACGGGACCTCTCTCCTCTGCCTGGGTGCCTGGGCCTAAATGTGTGACAGTGGCCTGTTCCAGTGGTGGGTGACGTGAAGCCTGATTCTCTGCTATGACATGAATACAGATTCTGCGCTGACATAAGGCCAGATTCTCTGTTACGGGACCTCTCTCCTCTGCCTGGGTGCCTGGGCCTAAATGTGTGACAGTGGCCTGTTCCAGTGGTGGGTGACGTGAAGCCTGATTCTCTGCTATGACATGAAGACAGATTCTGCGCTGACATAAGGCCAGATTCTCTGTTACGGGACCTCTCTCGTCTGCCTGGGTGCCTGGGCCTAAATGTGTGACAGTGGCCTGTTCCAGTGGTGGGTGACGTGAAGCCTGATTCTC